>NC_091076.1:49742758-50053017 GCF_032405125.1 Capricornis sumatraensis
GTGCACTGGCATCTTGTTGTTTTAGTGTTTATTTCTCTGATGACATATGATATGGAACATTGTATCATATGCTTATTTTCTATCTGCATATCTTCTTGGGGGAGGTGTCTGTTAAGGTCTTTAGCCTATTTTTTGAGTTGTTTCTTATTGTTGAGTTTTAAGAATTCTTTGTGTATATATAAATATTTTAACTGAAGTACTATTTGATTTGCAGTGTGGTGTTTCTGGGGTACAATAAAGTGATTCAGCCATATGTATATACATTTTTCAAATTCTTTTCCATTATAGGTTATTATAAGATATTGAATATACAGGAGGACCTTGTTGTTTACCTATTTTATCTATAGTAGTTTATATGTAAAAGTGAAAGTTGCTCAGTCATGTCTGACTCTTTGTAACCCCATGGGCTATATAGTCCCTGGAATTCTCCAGGCCAGAATACTGGAGTGGGTAGCCATTCCCTTCTTCTCTCATAGCTCAGTTGGTAAAGACTCCACCTGCAATGGAGGAGACCCCGGTTTGATTCTGGGTTGGGAAGATCCGCTGGAGAAGGGATAGGCTACCCACTCCAGTATTCTTGGGCTTCCCTTGTGGCTCAGCTGGTAAAGAATCCGCCTGCAGTGTAGGAGACCTGGGTTCGATCCCTGGGTTGGGAAGATGCCCTGGAGAAGGGAATGGCTACCCATTACAGTATTCTGGCCTGGAGAATTCCATGGACTGTATAGAGCATAGGATTGCAAAGAGTCAGACGTGACTGAGCGACTTTCACTTTCACTCTCTCTCCAGGGGATCTTCCCAATCCTAATCTGCTCATCCCAAACTCCTAAATTTATCCTCCTCACCCCATCTTGACTTTTTCTTTGGTAACCATTAATTTGTTTTCTATGTCTGTGAGTCTGTTTCTGTTTTGTAATTAAGTCACTTGTGTCACCTTTTTATATTTCACATGTAAGTGTTATCATATGGTATTTGTCTTTGTCTGACTTACTTCATTTTGTATGATAATCTCTAGGTCCATCCATGTTGCTGCAAATGACACTGTTTCATTCTTTTTACATGGCTGAGCAATAGTTCACTGCATGTATATATATACCACATCTTTTATATCTAAGGAATTCTTTACATATTTTTAATAACAGTCCTTTATTACATAAAGCCACTGTGTATTGACACCACCTGTGTGCTAGGTCCTTAAAGCGTGATGTTTTTCTCAGCAGAAATTCTTCAAAAAAGTTCTGTATTTTCACTTTGGGGAGACTTTGGAATATTGGTTAAGATATGAGTTTGAAGACAGACTTTGTGGGTTCCAGTCCTGGAACATCACAGAGACACTGTGAGATGTTGGGCAAGTTATGTGATTTCTCTGTGTCCTGGTTTCCTCCTCAATAAATGGGGTAATACTAGTGAACCTGTATCACAGGGTGGTGAGAATTAAATGCATTCACACCATGGGCCCTAGAACCATGTCTGGGACATAGTAACCATTCAGTCGCGGTGAGCTGCCCAGCGCCCTCCAGCACTGTATGACTCTGACAGATGAGGGCCTACCATCAGTCGGGGCCAGATTAACACGCTCAGGGGCGCACGGGGCAGGGCTGTAGCACAGCTTTGATTCTGCAGCCTGAGTTTTCGGACATTGCTGTGTACTCTGCTGGAGCAGCACACTGAAAGCAGAGCGAGCTTGTACCCAGCATAGAAGCTGCTAGTTTGTTCTGGATCTCGACCCTGTTCCCCACTCTTGGGACCATCTTCCCACTCCTGAGACCATGTTCCTCACCTCTTGCTGGGGAGGGTGCCTGTTCTGTTGAGTCACAGCCAGCTCCATCCTCAATTTAGCTCTGCAGCTTCAGCAGGGCATCAAGACCATGGGTGTGTGAATTACAGCCCCAAGGATCTTATTAATAAAACACAGCACACCTCCCACCACCCATCCTCCCAGACCTCTTGGTTATTATCATAGCATCAAGTCTAGACTTCCCAGCATGTCACCCCATGGTGTCCTTTATCTGACCCCCAGCTGAACTCTGTTCCAGGCACAGTGGACTGCTCCCCTTTGTAACATGTGGTGAACTTCAGAGACCAAGCCTGGGACTTCCCTGGTGGTCTGGTAGCTAAGACTTTGCTCCCAGCGTGGGCAGCCCGGGTTTGATCCCTGGTCGGGGAGCTAGATCCCACATGTTTCGCCTGAGTTTGCATGCCACAACTAAAGATCCCGTGTGACGCAGCTAAGACCCCGTGCTGCCAAGTAGATAGATAAATAGATACTTTAAAATAAATAATCAAAGACTCTGAGCCTTTCTTATGCTTTTTCTCAGTCTGGGTTTTCTCCTTTCCTCCCTTCGAGTATGATTATCTGCCATGGCTCAGCCTTCATGCAGTCTTTTTGTCTGTTGTTAATCATTAGTGGTTCATATTCTTGGCCTCCTCCGCTGGACTGTAGTCTGTTCAAGGACAGGGTCCATGCTTTCTTTGTCTCTGACCCCTCTGTGGTCCCATGTCTGATAAATGCTTTTGGGGTTGAGCTCAATACCATCGAGGTCTGAGTACCTTACGGAGCGCAGCTGTGCTCTGTTGTGCCAGAGAGAAACAGAAAGAACTGCCCTTGGGGAGAACAAGGTCCTTGGCACAAGGCTGCTGGCACGAAGACTCTGGCATTAAATACCCAGCTCAGAGAAACTAAGATGTCTCTCTTCTTTTCATTTTTTGGCTGCACCGTGCGGCATGTGGGATCTCAGTTCCCCGACTAGGGACGGAGTCTGTGCCCCTGATTGGCAGCATGGTTTCTTAACTATGGGACTGCCAGGGAAGCCCCTGTCTTTTCTGAGGTTCCTTGAGAAGAACATTTGCTGCTTCAGCATCTGCATCTGTCCATGAAATCCTCCGTGGTCTGTTCAGAACATCGTTGTGTCTGCAAAGAATTGGCCACCGCTTGACCCATTGTCTAAATAATGGTAGCAGTCTCTGTTCTTCTCATTTTCCTGGAGTCGCTAATTGTTGATTTGTACCAAATTTAGACACTCAAGGCCTTCTTTGACACAGTAGGCTTGCTTTGTTGCAGAAACTATAAAATCTCGCTTTTAAAAGGTGTCTTTGAGGGAGGGGTGATACAAAAGGACTTAACAAAGTTGAGTCTAGTTTCAAGCCATGACCCCATTAAATCTCAGATCCCAGCTGTCCAAGGCATGCTTTCGCAATACATGTGCCCTAAGATTTATAGAAGATAAGACAACCAAGTATACCAGTAAGGGCCGTGAAATTCAAATAATTATAAAGGTGCTGAAGAAAAGAATAAAGGATATGACATATCGATGACTCATACATCTTTGTATTTCCAGTGCTTACCTTGGTGCCTAGTACATAGAAATAAAAACAGCTACCATTTATTGAGTTCTTACTGTCTGCTTGCACTGTGGCATACCTTTCATTTAATCCTTATAGGAATTCTATGAGGTTTTGCAGATGAGAAAAATTAGGTTCAGAGAGGTTAAGTAATTTGCTAGCAAGTAAAGGAGAAAACCTAATGACTGTTGGCTATAATGGGACCTTAAAGCCATATTCAGGAAATACTTTAGAACCTAAGTTTTTCCCTTTAGACTAAAATCCCTTCTCCACACCTAAGTGGACTTCCGTGTTCACACAGTTTTGGCATCTGTGTCAGTGAGGACCAGTTGTACAGTAATTTTCTTCTAACCCTTTTTATACTTAAAAGGATCTATTAACTTGCCCCTTGGCCTTAAATGAGCTGTTCCTTAAATGTGTTTTCTTAAGGCCCCTTCCCTTGCTTTGGGGGCAGTATCCATTTATCTGGTTCATTTTGGCACGATGTCTGGTATCCCCACTGCCCTCTTACAAGGCAAAAACCGAGCCCATGTTTCCTGTGGAGGAGGTGGGACCCAGCTGGGGCTGATGCAGGGATCCATGCCTGGCTCTCACACGTCCTTCCTGCTGTGATGTACCTGGTGATGCAGTTTCTCTGATCCGGCCCTTTCCTCCCTCCCTGGACCCAGCCTCCATCACTAGTAGGGAACATCCCTCTCGGTTGGCCCCCTTCACCCTGCCAACAATCTTTCTGCCACAAATTGGACTCCGCATGAAGCAGCATCAGGTACTTTGTGTTAGGTTTTCACACACCAGCCATTGCTCTTCTTGGCCCTGTGGCTTTTTAAAAAGATACTTATTTTCGGTGGCACTGACTGGGTCTTTGTTGCTGCCTGTGGGCTTTCTAGGTGCAGCAAGCGGGGGCCACTCTTCGCTGCAGTGTGGGCTTCTCGTTGTGGTGTCTCCTCTTGTTGCAAAACATGGGCTCAGTAGTTGTGGCACACAGCCTTAGTTGCTCCGCAGCTTGTGGAGTCTTCCCAGACCTTGGATCAAACCCGTGTCCCCTGCATTGCAGGCAGATTCCTGTCTACTGTGCCACCAGGAAGTCCGGTGCTGAGCTTTTTAGTGACACTTCCCTTGTGAACGTGGGCCTAGAGCTCAGGACCAGGCTGCTGGGGAGACTGAGGTGGGCGCTTTTCCTGCTCTTCCTGTGTTACTGGCTGGCCTTGCGTCCCGCAGCTCTGCTCCTTCTTCACTCCACCCGCGTCTGCCGTCTCTTCCGTGATCCCTGCTTCTCAGGTGTCATCTCTTTGGGGAAAGAGGAGGGCCGTTCCCTGGAACTGACACAAGTGTTCGCTCTCTACCTCTGGAAGTTGTCTTACCTCTCTGAACTTTTTCCTCATCTGACAAATGAAACTAAATGATAACCAGATTCTTTTTTTCAATTGAGTGAGAGTATCTAATTCCTATCTAATCATCCTATGTAGTAAATGACATTTGTTCCTCTCAGTGATTTTGTGATGGGAAGTAGCTTATATGGGATCAGACATAGGGAATACCATCAAAGTATGTGAGTCGCATTGGTTCATATGCCATTTCTTCAGCACGTGAATGATTTGTGCCACCAAGGAAGAAGACGAGGATGCAGGAAGCTTCAGAGGAGTGTGGCACACACGATGCCTGTTCACCCCTAGCTCCCCTTGGCTCCATTTGGTCACGTGTCCTGTTTTAGAATTGTTCTCTGGTGGTACTCTCTGGTCTTTTGATTTTGTACTTGGGTGCATAACTCAGCAGCCTTCCTTACACACCCCTTTATCACACTAGTAAATGTGTTTTTATCAGGATTGTTGCTGTTTGGTTACTGTTCTAGGTACAAAATCTGCAAAGAATTTGAGTGACGTGCCTCAATCCTGTATGTTTTATAAGCTCTGTTATTTCAGTGATTTTGCAGAACACATTTTTTTTTTTATATACAAGTTGTTTTATAGCAGAGATGTTTGCATTGATTTCCCTTTTTACCTTCATCTACATTTTGTATTGATCATTTCATGGAAGCAAAACCTTTGGCCTGGACCAAGCTAGGACCTAGAGGTGATGGGAGGGACTTGAGGCAGATGTCTGTTCACACTCTCTCACCTGAACTATTGCATTAGATCCCTGTCTGGTTTCTACTTAAGTTCTTGACCCTGAACGGCCAATTTTGACATATAATCCAAAGTGAAAATCAGATGTTGTTGCTTTAAAAATTCTTAAGTTATTTTCTGTGAATTATCAGGACTGAGCAAATGAGTAACTATGTTGATGTATTGGGGGCTAAGGGTCTAAATGAAAGAAAGCAGATACAAACATGGAATAGAGGAAAGCAAGGAAGGGCCTAGTGATGTTGGATCAGAATTAAAAATCTCAGCATAAACTCTTTCTTTCTCTTACACATATACTCACAAGTCAGATTCTTAGCTAGATCTGTTGTAAGGGCTTGGGGCTATGATATCCCAGAAGCAATGAGCACACCAAGCATCCAAATCTTGGTTTAAAATTTTAAAATCTACTGAAAGGAATGGAGGGCTCCTTGGAGAAATGGCCAATTGCAGGGCTAGGGCAGGCAAAGCACAAGGTAAGCCCAGAACGGCTTGTGCCATGGAGTACAGAAGTGCTCAAAACCCCAGGGAGCATGTTAGGTACAGGATCTAGTTTGGAACAGTTTAAGCCTCAAAAGAAATTAAAGGGTCTTTTGGACTCTGTGGGAGAAGGCGAGGGTGGGATGATTTGGGAGAATGGCACTGAAACATGTATAATATCATATGTGAAATGAATCGCCAGTCCAGGTTCGATGCATGATACAGGATGCTCGGGGCTGGTGCACTGGAATGACCCAGAGGGATGGTATGGGGAGGGAGGTGGAAGGGGGGTTCAGGATGGGGAACACGTGTACACCCAAGGTGGATTCATGTTGATGTATGGCAAAACCAATAAAATATTGTAAAATAATTAGCCTTCAATTAAAATAAATAAATTTATATTTAAAAAAAGAAATAAAAGTAATGGATTATAAAATATTGAAAAGGCTATATGAGTCTATGTTGATTATGTTGGTGCTTAAAAAATGAGGGAGGGGGAAAGGGGAAGCTCCTTTTTATAGTAAAATGCCACTAATAAATTAGAGGGAAGGATCAAGTTGGAAAACCTTCATGTTGCAGCCACAGTGGAAGTATTTGATTAACCACTGAATAGAAGTTAGTTGGGGAACAGAATACTTACACAGTCTAGGAGCGTCCCCCATAGATCACTTATTTCTCAGGGAAAAAGGCACTTTTACAGCAGAGCCCTGGGGGATGGCACCTTGACCAAGTGACTGTCATAGGTGATATCACCTGTCATGGGGAAGCTTTCACAGGT
Source organism: Capricornis sumatraensis (assembly GCF_032405125.1). Taxonomy (NCBI): domain Eukaryota; kingdom Metazoa; phylum Chordata; class Mammalia; order Artiodactyla; family Bovidae; genus Capricornis; species Capricornis sumatraensis. The sequence goes on from NC_091076.1 coordinate 49,749,473, forward strand.
ATCTCCAGGAGTGTCCTGTGGAGGGCCCACAACCCTTTCATGGGATCCCTGCCAACAAACAGATGAAGGTGTGTCGCACAGAACCAGGGGCCTGAGCTCTTCACACATGTTATGGTCTTCATCAACAGAGGAGGGCTATGGAACCAGGATAAAGTGACCAGGGAGATGTGACATCTAAATGCACAGTGTATAGTGCAGGGTTGGATCCTGGGTGGAGGGAAAATTGCCATAAAGGAGAGTTGTATTCAGCTTTTCTGCTGTTGTGTTTCCATTTGGTAATTGCACTGGGTAATGTTCCAGGTGGCACTAGTGGTAAAGAACCTGCTTGCGAGTGCAGGAGATGTAAGAGATGCTGGTTCCATCCCTGGGTGGGGAAGATCCCGTGGAAAAGGGCATGGCAACCCACTCCAGTATTCTTTTCCTAGAGAAGCTCATGGACAGAGGAGCCTGGCGGGCAATAGGGATGTAAAGAGTCCAACCTGACTGAAGCACCTGAGCACACACAGATGCACACAATGTAAGAGAATACCTTGTCTTTGAAGATATGTACTCTTCAGAGGAAAGGGTCCTAATCTCAGCAACTTACTCTCAAGAGGTTCAGGGAAAAAGTGTACGTATTATACATATATATAAAGGGAGGGTGTGTAGCAGAATCTTGACAATGTGATATTTCAGTAATATTTTTTATGGTGATGCTGTATTTTATAAGACTTCCCTGGTGGTTCAGATGGTAGAGCGTCTGTCTACAATGTGAGAGACCTGGGTTCGATCCCTAGGTTGTATATATGTGCAGATTTTACTTTTTTTCCCCCAGTTTTATTGAGCTGTATTTGACATATAACATCGTATAGGTTTTAGGTATGCAGCATAATGAATTGATATATGTATGTTTTGCAAAATGATCACGACAGTAAATTTTGTTAATATCATCTTACATAGTTATTTATTTCTCATGATAAGAATTTTAAACATCGACTTACTTAGTTTTCAGATATACAATATGGTGTGGTTACCTATAGTCACTGTATTGTACATTACTTCCCAGAACGTATATCTGGATGTTTTTGCCTTTTGACCATCTTGGCCCATTTTCCTCATTCCCCTTGCCTGGCCTCCGTCAACTGCTAATCTGTTTTCTGTCTCAGGTGAGTTTTGTTTTATTAGATCAGACATGTTTGTCTTTCTCTAATTTATTTCACTTAACATAATACCCTCAGGGCTCCTCCGTGATGAACCGAAAAGCAGGATCTCCTTGTTTTTTTTATAGCTGAATGTCATTGTAATATTTGTGTTACTTCTGTATATCTGAAATAATTCAAAATAAAATGTTTAATTTCTAAAAAAGATATGAAGTAGGTACTTCCCTGGTGGTCTACTAGTTAAGACTTTCCCCCTTACAGTGCAGGAGGGGAGGGTTTGATTTCTGGTCGGGGAACCAAAATCCCACATGCCTCACAGGCAAAAAACAAAAAGCAGCATCGTGAGTTCAATATAGACTTTAAAAATGGTCCACAACACAAAGAAGCTTTAAAAAAAAAAAAAAAAAGAAATGAAGTAAACAAAGCAAAATATTAGTATTGCTTTAAACCTCTAGGTATCTCTTATATTATTTTCTGTATATTTGAGCTAGTTAATCTCAGATGGTAAAAATTAAAAAATAATATTTAAATACATTAAGTACTTTTTTTTGCATCTTTACTAGAATATTTTACTCGTCTACTCAGGCTATGGTTTTTCCAGTAGTCATGGATGGATGTTAGAGTTGGGCTATAAAAAAAAGCTGAGTGCCAGAGTATTGATGCTTTTGAACTGTGGTGTTGAGAAGACTCTTGAGAGTCCCTTGGACTGCAAGGAGATCCAACCAGTCCATCCTAAAGAAGATCAATCTTGGGTGTTCATTGGAAGGACTGATGTTGAAGCTGAAACTCCAATACTTTGGCCACCTGATGTGAAGAGCTGACTCAACAGAAAAGACCCTGATGTTGGGAAAGACTGAGGGCAGGAGGAGAAGGGGATGACAGAGGATGAGATGGTTGGATGGCATCACCGACTCAATGGACATGGGTTTGGGTAAACTCTGAGGGTTGGTGATGGACACGGGGGCCTGGCGTGCTGCCGTTCAAGGGGTCGCAAAGAGTCGGACATGACTGAGTGACTGAACTGAACGAGAACATTAGTTCTTGTATTTTTTCACTGGTACACATGTCATTGAAATTTTATTCACTGGACAGTCGTCAGGTTTTACATTGGATTGAAACAAGTTCTTCTTTTGTGTGGTCTAGAGGTTCTGGGTGTGCTAAGGAACTTGGTTCTGCACCACAGGAAAGCAGCCCCTCAAACCACTGCTCGTTTGTCTGGTCTGTTGTGGGTATAATGCTGGCCTCACGGGTCCTTCAGGTTGTAGTCTCTGTCTGACTTCGGTCTTGCTTCTACTCCTGCACTTAGCAGACTGTATAATATTATATTGGTCACAACATTATTCTTGATTGAGTTAAAGGAGCCCTGCCATTTTCACTGGAGGCTCGCCAACTTAATTGTATGGCTCCTTGGCTGTCCACTCTATAGTCACAAATCCTGGACCATGTGGTCCGGGCTGTTATTCCCTTCTGTTAGGAGTGCATTGTACCCTGATGGGCCTTTGTCTAATTTGGTAGACCCAGAAGCAGAAAACTATCAATGCAGAAATGCCATGCAGTTTATTCCTTGGATGGGTAGTGAAATATCTAGACTCACTTAGAAAATAACATTTGGTTATGTTAAGGGGCTTCCCAGGTGGCTCAGTGGTAAAGAATCCACCTTCAGTGCAGGAGAAGTAGGTTCAAACCCTGGGTTGAGAAGATTCTTTGGAGAAGGGAATGGCTACCCACACCAGTATTCTTATCTGGAGAATTCCATGGACAGAAGAGCCTGGCAGGCTACAGTCCACGGGGTCATGAAAGAGTCAGACACATCTCAGTGATAGACAATAACAGCAACAGTCTTATCAAGGAGCAGATGTTAGCCCTGGTTGGGTTCTCTTTAAAAGCCAGGCTTTCTTGTAGTTGTGGAAAGAAAAGAGAACTGGTGAATCAGTTTGGTTTAAAGGAAAATGAAACTCATTCCAATTCAGTATTTCTTTTCTCCCAGTTTGGATTACAAGAGTACTTACATTTTCACACTATTTTAAAATTCATGTGCTGTAGCGTCAGTTCCTGGAAAGCAAAAGGCAGAAATGGACCATGTGGGACTTGAAGAATTCATTTATTTGCTTGTGTTTGAAGCTAGAGGTGGGTTTGGGGTGAAGTTGGGTGGAGAGGTTAAAGGGGAGAAATTTGGTTCTTTTTTTAGAGAGAGGAATAATCCTGAGATTCTTGGAATTTTACTTTCTTTTATCATGGTTGGACCGCTGAGTATTTGGCAAGAAAGAATCCTTTGGGGCAGACTTCCTTTGGTCTTATGTTGGTGTCAAGGGTACTGAAACCAATTGAGACCTGTTTCATTCTTAAGAGTGCTTGTTACTATTTCGTGTTTATTTTTCAGTGCTGACCACTGCCCATCTCTTTCTCTACCACACAACCAGGGTCGGTTTCTACATGGTTATTCTCCTTGAACCTGAGAGTTTATAATAGAATTGTTTCCTTTTTTGGGCAACCTTAAAATATAGCAAGAACTTTCAAGTCCAGTCAGTGCCTCACAGGTTGTATTATGATGTACCTGGACTCCGTGTCCGTGTGTGTGTGTATGTGTGAGAGAGAGAGATTGATGTAGGTATGTATATAATTTACGTTAAAGTCAGTTAGAACCGTTTTTTTTGTTTTGCAAAATAAAAACACTTTGCAAACTTTTAAAGCACTTTATCAATAGTAATGAGTGTAGTTGATATCATTAAAATCTGTTTTCCTTTTCTGCTTCCTAGGACAGCAAACCCAGGACTTACTGTTTTCTTCAAAGAAAGTCTCCTGTCTCCCTGCCTCTGTTTTGACCTTCTCTAACTCAAGTTTCTTCAATAACCCATGCTTTTTGCCTTTTCTTTCTCATGTTTGGAAGATAAAGATGGAAACCCCGTTGATATGCCAGCTCTACAGCCCACTAGTTGTGAGACCTCAGGGCTCAACTTTCCTGATCCTTAAAATAGGGTCACAGTCCTCGGCACGGGAAGCATTCCCTTCCTTGCTTTTTGCTGCCCCTCAGTCTCCTCACTGTGCTCCCTCTTAGAGTCTCTTCTGTTGGCAAGTTCCTCTAAAGTCCTCCCAGGCAGTTAGCTGGCTCTTTCCCTTGGTGCTTTGTTAGCCCTGTGGTTTTGGTAAGTTTCATCGACTTTTCAGGAAGCCCAGTTCTTGTGTCACCCTCAGTTGCATGTAGCCTTTAAATGGGGAAGCAGCGCAGAAGAATTCCCACACAGCACCTGGGGAGGGAGGGTGGACGTGTCTTTGTCAGAAGATGCTGTAGGCTTTCCCAGGACTTCAGCCCTTCAGATGCTAGCAATGAGAAGAATGGAAAGAAAGCTCAAGAGAAAGAGGGACAGTGAAGTCCCACCTCTGAGGGGGGTGGACCAGGCACAGAGCGAGCTGCACTGGCCTGGCGCTTGCCGGTGATGGTCCTACAGAGAGGCTGTGTGGGCTGGCCCACCTCCTTGCTCCCATGCTGGCTCCCCTTGGGCTGGGAAGCCCTCTGGTTGTGCAGCGGCTGTGTCTGCAGCTCAGAAACAGACCTTGGCTGGGCTGCCTCAGGGAGAAGGCGTGAGCTGCACCCTGGGCTCCAGTCGGGTCTGGGACATTGGCGGGGGATGGCGTGGGATAGATGCTAAACCTGCTGCCACAGGGCCCAGGAGTGCATGTTTCCTGCCTGTGGCCTTTCATCCTCTCTGGCCAGACTCAGATGGAAAGCCCACAGCTCTGTGCACTCTCAACCGGACAGACATGGTGGTGTTGCCTGGTGTAAACTGGACACGCATTTCTTGATTTGTGTACAGTTGTGAAAGACAGTGCACATCTCACGAAGCTACCCCCTAGAAATCAGAGTGTCTTTATTCAGCCAATGTGTGGCAGAGAGGCAGGCCGAGCACAGGACCCAGGCTGGAGGGTCACTGCCGGTCAGGGACTCTGTTTCCTCAGCTGTGAGAGTTTCTTGCCATTAATTGAGATACTATTTATCATAGTACTTGGGAACATCTTGGGCCTTCCCAGGTGGCTCAGTGGTAAAGTCTCCACCTGCCAGTGCAGGAGATGTGGGTTCAATCCCTAGGCCAGGGAGATCCCCTGGATAGGGAAACGGCAACCCACTCCAGTATTCTTGCCTGGGAAATCCATGGACAGAGGAGCCTGGCATGCTGCAAGTTCATGGGGTAGCAAAAGAGTCAGACATGATTTAGCAACTAAACAACAACGACAGAAGCACCCAAATAGGTGGTGTTTATTCATATGAGGAGCTGTATGAAGCTGAGAGAGAGGGAGAGAGGAAAGAGAGAGCGTGTGTCTGTGTGGGTGTTCTGTGTGTGTGACTGTGTTCACCCTGCCAGCCAAGAGCTGAGATATTACTAGAGGGGATAATGCATGAGTGTTTATACAGCCTGGTTGAAGGTGATTATCTGCGTATTTCTGATGGCTTTAAAGAGCTCCAGGAGCTCAGTGGGGACAAAGCTTTTGGAGAGGGTGAGCTGGTCTTTAAAAGATGGACGTGGAGGGGCACTGACTTTAACAAGAACTAGAGAGAGGGCCCCTGGGCGGAGGGAATGGTCTGATGAAAGGCAAAGATTTAGGAGCAAATGGGGCCTGTACATGCCATGGCATTAATGGGTTGGGTTGAAGCATCAGTTTGGATTTGTCCTCTGAGTGGTTGGGAACCAGTGAAAAACACTGAGCTGAAGGAGTGTCAGGATGACAACTGAGCTTGAGGGCAAATGATCTGGCAGCAGTTTGAAAAGGTGGAGTAGAGCGAGACCAGAAGCTGTCTTAACTGGAATAGTGCTAGGAAAGTACATAAAAGACTTGTTCACCTCCCAAGAGTATTATCTTTTCCAGTTTTTTTGAGTTATAATTGATGGATAGTACTGTATAAGTTAAAGGTGTCCGGTGTAGTGATTTGACTTACATACATCATGAAATGATGATCACAGTAAGTTTAATGAACATCTATGGTCTCATAAAGATGCAAAATAAAATAAATTTTTGCTAGTGATAAGAACTCTCGGGATTTGCTCTCTCCACCGCTTTCGTGTATGACATGCAGCAGTGTTAAGTGTGTGTGTGGGTTGCTGGTTATGGCCCCGACCCTCATATTTCGAAGTTTGTACATTTGACTGCCTCCATCCAGTTCCCTGTCCCCAAAACCTGACTCCTGGAACTGCAGATCTGACCCCTTTTTCTATGAGTTTGTTTCTTTGTGTGTTTGTTTTTGAAGTGTGATTGATCTGCAACACTGTTAGTTCCTGGTGCACAACCTAGTGATTTGATATTTCTTCCCTTACAAAATGATCATCTCCCAATGTTAGTTTGAAGAGTAAATAAGACAGAAGACATGGAGTTCCATTTGAAGATGAATCAGGATGGGCCAGGTCCGAGCATCCTAGCCCCATGGCAACAGTTGAGCACCCCGACACGGTGACTTTAGGCCAGGCGGACGGCCCTGGGTGAAGGAGCAGGGCTGCACATCTCTGTTCAGACAGGTTCCCACGCCCTCTGGCTTTGCCCCTCTCTTTCTCCTGGCTTTCATCCCCAGTTTGTCTCTTTTCCTTGTCTGGCTCTTGATTTCCTTTGTTTCCTGTTTCTGACCTGGGAATATCCAGTACCTGGGTTTGGATTTGCTCCTTTCCCTGGATTTGACCCTGACCGTTCCTAGGAAGAAGCTCTGCCCTCTCTGGTCAGTTGGAGTGTCCACATGTTCAAACCTGCCCCCGCACCGTCTCCCCCACTCTGCCGGGGGCCTGGGTCCCAGGACTGCCTCTAGCTTGGCCTCCTTGGAGGAGCTGGTCTCCGCCCTGCCCCATCACTCAGTCATGTCTGACTCTTTGTGACTCCATGGACCGTAGCCCGCCAGGCTCCTCTGTCCATGGGGAGTCTCCAGACAAGAATACTGGAGTGGGTTGCTATGCCCTCTTCCAGGGAATCTTCCCAACCCAGGGATTGAACCAGGGTCTCCTGCATTGCGGGTGGATTCTTTACCAGCTGAGCTACCAGGGAAGTCCCGAGAATGGTCTAGATAGGAGCATTTTAAGAGCCTGAGAGTTGAGTACAGATTCAAGTTCTGGCACCCCCATTGACTTCACAGATTTCATTGGATGGGGGATTGCTGAACTACTTTGAGCTTCAGTTTCCTCCAGGATAAAATGAAGATAAGATCTCTCTATCCCCTTTCCCCATTTGGTTGTGAGGTTTAAATGAGGTGAGGATTTAAGGATGGCATGGTGTCCTGTGAGTATCAGTAGTCTTTTTCTTCTGATCTTCCATTCCAGGGGAAGAACATTTGAACATACTTGTACTTAGGAGCAGGAAGGATTGAAGGCAAAAAGAGAAAGGGGCAGCAGAGGATGAGATGGTTAGATGGCATCACTGACTCAATGGACATGAATTTGAGCAAACTCTGGGAGATAGTGGAGGATGGAGGATCCTGGCGTGCTATAGTCCATGGGGCCACAAAGAGCTGGACAGGAGTTAGAGACTGAACAACAATACTTACGAGGCTTCCCTGGTGGCTCAGTGGTAAAGAATCCACCTGTCAATGCAGGAGACACGGGTTTAATCCTTGGGTTGGGAAGATCTGCTAGAGAAGGAAATGGCAACCCACTCTAGTATTCTTGCCTTGTAAATACCATTGTCGACTGAAAAATATTAGTCATAGTCTGTAAATAGTTATTTTATTCCAGAAGGCAGCATCCCAGTAGCTCTGAGAAAATTGCTCTGAGGAGGCAGGAGAGGAGGTCAGGCTATATACAGGTTTGCAACTAGGGGAGCAGGCAATCTGTACATCAGAGATTATTGTCAAGTAGAGAGGAAAACCAGATATTAAGGATTTAGCGTTCTTCTATGTCTGAGAAGACGCAAGCTTCTGGGCTCACTGAATTCATTCCTTTCATATGTCCCTTAGCTGTCTGGGACCAATCCTATTCTCTTTTTTTAATTTCTCATCCCTCTCCCCTTGCGCTCCTCCACCCCAGCACTAGTGGGTAGCGGCGTCTGCTGGAGCGCAGGCGTTGTGTTCCCTTTCGGGAGCCCTGGTTCACGTTTGGAGGCTTGAAATCACAGATGGCTGTCACATCCTTGTTTGGTTGGAGGCACTCCATTTCCCACCGTGGAGGGGGGAGCCCGGTGGGCTACAGTCCTTGGGGTTGCAGAAGAGGCAGACGGGACTAAGCAACTAAATAGCAGCAGCAACATGCCTACGACTGAAAGAACATAGCTGTGAGCTCAGCACGTCCCCAGCTCCATCTGTAGACTCGGTTTCCTTTCTTCCTCTTTTCTGCCAAAGCTTGCAAAAGGTTTGATGTGAAAAGTTTTGTTATTTATGCTCCAGCGCTTTCCACCACTGCCCTGGGGGAGGCCCCTGAGGTCCCAGGACAACCCGCAGCATTTTCCTTTGGAAAGAAGATTACTACATGTTGGCTTCACGCACCATGAGAACTGTACCTACAGGAACTTCTGGGCCAGACAGATTTCCATGAAATCCTAGCAGCATGGTCCATTTTCACAAGAATGTGTTTGAACAGATGCTGCCTAGCAAGCAAAGTGCCCGAAACCATTTATAACCCAGGGCGTGTCTGTCTCATTGTATCTGCAGATTTCTGTAAGCCTTGGTGTCTGGGACCTCATTGGAAGCATTTGACAAAGGAATACTGATGCTGGAGCAAAGCGAGGTTAGCCTGGGGGCCTCTGCTCTTTTGACTACTCTCTTGTTGATAGAATGTAAGAACTCAGGTTTAACAGGGTCACAGTTGGAAGGGACGTTGGCATGTCTTTCCCACCCCCAGTTTATGCGTAAGCCATTCCTGGTTGGCAAGAACTTATCTTATTAGAGGACATTTTCAGATGGTATGTGACTTTTCACAGTGATCTCCAAGGGCTCTTGCTGAGAAGTCCTTCTTTGACGTCTTTGAGCAAATGAAGAAGGGGGTTGCAGCCCCTTTGCCCCAGGACTCTGCTCTGCAGCCAGCATGGCCACCCTCACTGCCTTCTCCTGCCACAAGTGTGAAGGCCAGCCCCTCAAAGGCTTCCCTGCTGGCTCCTGCAATGCAAGAGACCCAAGTTCAGTCCCTGCGTCGGCAAGATCCCCTGGATGAGGGCCTCCCCATGGGTCGGGCATGCAGCCCACTCCCAGTATCCTGGGACATCCCCTGGACAGAGGAGCCTTGCGGGCTGCAGTCCGTGGGGTCACAGAGTCAGACACGACAGCAAGTAACTCTTCACTCCCCAGAGGATGGCGACCATTTGCGGGTGTTTGTGTCCATCATAAAGGGACCAGGGATGTCCAGCCAGTGTCTTCCTGCGGTCCTATGCTCTCTGCACGGTGGGGAGGGAGAAGGTGGGCACCCCTTTCCCGTCTTTAAAGCTGTAACGCAACCTGCTGGCCACTTGGTACGGGAAGAGGTAGTGCTCAGTGCGCAACTATCGGGGACCAGGTCCTCTTCTCAGAACGCAGACTTTAATGTCGGTCCCATTCGGACATCCCAGGAGTTGTAATCAGTGGCGAGGTCCCCGACTGTGGGTGGCAGCAAGTTTAGGTGCAGCGTCGTCAGAGCCGTGTGGCGGGGAGGGGGAGCCTCTGCCCCCAGAGCTGGTGCCCATGGTGCTGCTGGGCCTGCGGAGCCTCAGCACCAGCCCTCTGCCTGCTGGCGAGGAGGGGAGATGCGGCGTCAGCCCTGCACCCAAAGTTTCATTGGCCTGTTTTCCACGGTGGCCCCTGTGAGTCAGGAGGAGTCTGCTGCTGCTGCTAAGTTGCTTCAGTCATGTTCAACTCTGTGCGACCCCATAGACGGCAGCCCACTAGGCTCCCCTGTCTCTGGGATTCTCCAGGCAAGAACACTGGAGTGGGTTGCCATTTCCTTCTCCAATGCATAAAAGTGAAAGTGAAGTTGCCCAGTGGTGTTGACTCTTAGGGACCCCATGAACTACAGCCCACCAGGCTCCTCCATCCAAGGGATTTTCCAGGCAAGAGTACTGGAGTGGGGTGCCATTGCCTTCTCCGAGGAGGAGTCTACCAGGCAGTAAGTGACGGCAGCATTTGTGGGGAGACGCGGGCCTCTGCTTATGGAAGAGAGAATGAGGTCTGGAGCCCTTCACAGAAGAACAGCAAGTTATGAGGGTCCGCACCCTGTGCCCCACTCCCTGCCTGCAGGTTGGCACTTGGGAGCATCTGCCTTCTGACCATACACCACTTGGACTGTAGTTCTGGACTCAGCCTTCTTTTTGCTTGGAGGAGATGAAAAACTCGATTTTCCGTCCAGGGATGTATTACCAAATGTTGCAGCAACTTTCTCTTCCTAAGGCTGAACATTCACTGTTTCTTTGTTGTAAAAAGGACTCCTTTTCCTGTTCAATTTTCTGTACTGAGTCCTCCTTCCCCACTCCACACCCTCCACGGACTAAGTTGCTTCAGTTGTGTCCGACTCTGTGCAGCCCCATGGACTGTAGCCCGCCAGGCTCCTCTGTCCATGGGATGCTCCAGGCAGGAATACTGGAGTGGGTTTCGTGCCCTTCTCTAGGGGATCTTTCCACCCCAGGGATTGAACCCACATCTCTTACATCTCCTGCATTTGGCAGGCGGGTTCTTCACCACTAATACCACCTGGGACCGTCCCCGCCCCCCACCCCCCAAACCTTACCCTAAACTAAACCAGCTCTGCCTGTTTCCTTAATGCATGTTTGGCTCTGGTTCCTCTCCTGCTCACTTTTCCTTCTTAAAAAATTTTCTCATGGTGGCCGGGTGCGCTCTCTCTAGTCGCATTGTGTGGGCCTCGCGCTGCAGTGGCTCCTCTTCTGCAGAGCACAGGCTCTAGGCTCCGTGCGCTTCAGTCGTGGCAGCGCCTGGGCTTAGCTGCTCCACGGCTCGTGGAGCAGGGATCGAACCTGTGTCTCCTTCCTTGGCAGGAGGGTTCTCATCCACTGGACCACCGGGGAAGTCTTCACTTTTCCTTTTTATGATGGTATCTCTTCTTTCAAGAGTTCTTCCCCAACTGAGCCCAAGCTGCTGTCGTGTCCAGTGCTGGCCAGAAAGCTCACAATAGTCAGCTTTACCGCAGACTCAGATGTTTGGTTTTGGTGCTGGCCTCGCTCCTGTCATGGTGCTTGATGACTTAGCAAACACTTGCAAGCCTGAGGCCGGCGGGGAGGGGGTGGTGCGGTGGCAAGGGTCCACACGCTTGCACTCACACTGACTTGAAACACTCTGTTCTTGCTTCTTAGGTACCCAGATAAGCTGCTTCTCCCCCAGTTCTTTCTCATGGCGTCAAGCTTCCTTTGTGGACTCTTATTGCTGGGCAGCTGTCCAGCAGAAGGACTCCTTGCAGGGAGATTCCGGAAATCTTCCATTGTGTCTGCATAAGGTAACGGGGGATATTTCAGATCTCACCTCTTTTCTTTGCTTGCATAGGAACTGAGGTCCAGAGCAGCTGCACCAGTCCACAGCCGCCTGTGGCCAACCAGGGCTGTAACTCAGATCATAAAGCCATAGCATGTTAAAATCGGAAGGAACCTCTAAGATGACTAGATCCAACGCCTTCCTTTAGCAGATGGGAAACTGAGGCCCTCTGATTTTAGCTCTGTAGTGATTGGCACCTCATGTGTCTCAGTCACCTTTCTACCCTTGATGCCCAGGGATGTCTGAACCATAGGAGGCTCTCAGGCCATTTTTTAATGCCTCAAGGAGCTTTGTTAGAGAACAGCAGACCTGGGACTCAGAGCTTCCACCAGCTCCTATCCCACCACACGCAGGACCTCTTGGAAAAAGTAAGGACCAACCTAGAGGTCAGTAGCCTCCAGCCTGTGTGTTACTCCACCATCAAGAAGACCAGGAATGAATTCATTTGGGGCTGTTGGTTGCAGCACAGCTTTGGGCATACACGCCTTTGCTTTCCGATGGGTCCATATGCTGCAGGAAAGGGAGATTGCTGCCCAGGAGTTCGCAGTGTCCTGCAGAGAAGAGGAGCAGGCCAGGAGCCTGCGGAGAAGAAGAGCAGGCCAGGAGCCTGCCGGGGGAGCGCAGGGGCAGGGCACACAGGCTTCGCAGTGTGGGGCTTGGGCCAGAGCCCCCAGGTTTGTACAGGAGAATGTTCTCTGCATAATGAAACGGCTCCACTGGGTCTTCTCTGTGCTTGTGAAAGTGGGACTTTGTTTCAACTTGTCATTATTTTCAACCACTCGTCTTTTTGTCCATCATGAAAACAAGTAGAATGTGTATCTTGGGACTTCTCATCCACCAAAGAAATCATGGTATGTTAGCTGCTAAAAAGCCAGAGGCCAATATTTGAGGCTCTCCTGCCTTGAGCACATAGGATCCTTCTTTTTTAAAAAAGAACAGTGTAAATCATTTGCTGTGACTCAGACTTGTCCCCTTATGTCTGTGTATCACATGCCATTTGGCACAATGATGCTCTCCACTGACTCCCTTCTTCTTTGGGGTTGGGCTTTTCTCTCTGACTTTCTGCCTTGGCGTTGATTGGGTCCTCATCAACTTTGCATGCCTTAGTAGCCAGAGCAGCAGATAATAAGGATCTTCTGTGTGGATGGGCACAGTTATAGAAACTGAATGTCTTTGTTTGCACATCTAAATGCATGCTCTTGCAGTTTGGTGGTGGTTTAGTTGTCATGTTGTGTCTGACTCTCATGACCCCATGAACTGTAGCCCACCAGCCTCTTTTGTCCATGGGATTTCCCAGGCAAGAATACTGGAGTGGTTGCCATTTCTTTCTCCAGGATTATCTTCCTGACCCAGGGATCGAACCCACATCTCCTGCATTGGCAGATAGATTCTTTACCACTGAGCCATCAGGGAAGCTTTCTTGTGGTAGTTTAAGTCCATTTGTTTTAATGGTCTTCTGAGAATGGAAAGTTGTGATTAGTGGCTGGGCTGGGCGCTGATGGATCCACAGAAGAAGAATGTATACTCTGGGATTGTCCAGTGTAGGAGGTGGCAGGGATGTTAGAGACTGTGAAACTTCTAGAGCAGGAAGACATTCAAAGACTCTGATCCAGATGCATTTTACATGTGAGGATAAGGGCATCTTGGGAGGTCACGCCTAGGAGTTGACAGAACTAGTTGCTGGCTGTAAGGTGAAAATCAGGTCAAGACTCTTGATGAAAGTGAAAGAGGAGAGTGAAAAAGTTGGCTTAAAGCTCAACATTCAGAAAACGAAGATCATGGCATCCAGTCCTATCATCTCATGGGAAATAGATGGGGAAACAGTGGAAACAGTGTCAGACTTTATTTTTGGGGGCTCCAAAATCACTGGAGATGGTGACTGCAGCCATGAAATTAAAAGATGCTTACCCCTTGGAAGAAAAATTATGACCAACCTAGATAGCATATTCAAAAGCAGAGAACTTCTTCTGCCGCTTCTGGTGCTGCTTGTGTGCTCGTTCCGTGCGGACCTGGTACCTCTTTTGTGAAGCGGCAGCTGAGGAGACTCCGGCGCTCGCCATGGCGGACGAAAAGCCCAAGGAAGGAGTCAAGACTGAGAACAACGATCATATTAATTTGAAGGTGGCGGGGCAGGATGGTTCTGTGGTGCAGTTTAAGATTAAGAGGCATGCACCACTTAGTAAACTAATGAAAGCCTATTGTGAACGACAGGGTTTGTCAATGAGGCGGATCAGATTCCGATTTGATGGGCAGCCAATCAATGAAACAGACACACCTGCACAGTTGGAGATGGAAGATGAAGATACAATTGATGTATTCCAGCAGCAGACAGGAGGTGTCTACTAAAAAGGGAACCTGCTACTTTACTCCAGAATTCTGTTCCTCCAGACCAAGAAGACATTCTCGATTAGAAAACCGCAATTTGGTTCCACCACATCCTGACTACTACAGTATAGTTTCTCTTTCATTTTCCCCTTCCCCATTCCTTTATTGTACATAAAGTAACTGGTGTATGTGCACAAGCATATTGCGTTTTTTTTTAACTAAATGGCCAATGGTATGTTTTGATTGACATCAAATGGAGATGGGATGGGGAAAAATACTGATTCTGTGAAAATACCCCCTTTTCTCCATTAGTGGCATGCTCATCAGCTCTTATCTTTATATTCCAGTAAGTTATTTTGCTCTCACTGTTTAACAAAAAAAGAACAACATAAAAATTCTTGCGTACCTTGTTCGATTGGAGAATTTTAATGTTTTTCATTTATCATTGGAAAACCAAGGACAATTTTATAACTTTTTTGTACGTAGCTGTTACATGTAGGGCAATCTGTCTTTAAGTAGGGATAAATCACCCTAAAAGAAATGAATCCTAGATAGTTTTCCCTTCAAGTCAAGCGTCTTGTTGTTTAAATAAACTTATTGTTTAAAATGAAAAAAAAAAACAAAAAGAAAAACAAAAGCAGAGACATTACTTTGCCAACTAAGGTCTGTCTAGTCAAAGCTATGGTTTTTCCTGTGGTCATGTATGGATGTGAGAGTTGGACTGTGAAGAAGGCTGAGCGCTGAAGAATTGATGCTTTTGAACTGTGGTGTTGGAGAAGACTCTTGAGAGTCCCTTGGACTGCAAGGAGATCCAACCAGTCCATTCTGAAGGGGATCAGCCCTGGTATTTCTTTGGAAGGAATGATGCTGAAGCTGAAACTCCAGTACTTTGGCCACCTCATGCGAAGAGTTGACTCATTGGAAAAGACTATGAAGCTGGGAGGGATTGGGGGCAGGAGGAGAAGGGGAGGACAGAGGATGAGATGGCTAGATGGCATCACTGACTCGATGAACGTGAGTCTAAGTGAACTCCGGGAGTTTGTGATGGACAGGGAGGCCTGTCTGTAGGCCTGGCGTGCTGCAATTCATGGGGTCGCAAAGAGTCAGACACGACTGAGTGACTTAACTGAACTGAACTGAGGCTCCTTTTGCCTCTGCAGGGTTGGGGAAGTCTTGTAGAATGGTGTAGGTAGCTAAGCCGTAAGTTTTTGATGTTAGTGAAAGATGGAGCTCTTTTTCTGGTGATGGTAGTCTGGCTTGTTTTGGTAGAAGTTTGGCTGAAACTCTGAGCAGAGGTCTTTCCATATTCATAGGACTGGAGACAAAAAATTGAACAGGCCAAGTTGGAAGGACCTTGGTCAATGCCCTAGGCTTGAAAGGCCATTGGTGAGGAGTGAGGGGTAATGCAGAGTTCACCTAGCCCTCATAGGGTCTAGAACCTTGGTTCAAAGCATTTTAGCACCAATTAAATGAAAGGAATTTGGGATTGTCAGTGTCTCTAGTCTACTGCCAGCCAGAAGCAAAATTAAGGCAGTCCTCACTGAAGGAAGTCACTTCATCCAGAGCCTCAGACCCTTGCTCCGGTTTTTCGCATGTGGTGTTCAGCACTCAATCAGAAATAACTGGAGTACAGGAGAAATCCCAGAACTGGAGAGAGACCCTCGGACCATGAGAGCGCCCTCAGCCCCTTGCCATTGTGCCTGCCCAGTGTCCCCCTGCAGCACCAACCCCCTCTTTTTGATGAATGGAGGAGCCCCTTCTCCTGAATGAAGCCAGACCCCCTTGTGCCCCACCTGTGTTCTGGATCCCCCTCCCAGGTTATACGGACACCTCTCCCCATGTTTCTCGTCTGCATCCTCAGCCCTTCCCTTCCCAAGGGCTCTCTTCCCAGTGACGTTCCTGCAAGTCCACCTCTGCAATGCGTGCTCTTGTTGAGGTCCCCTCCGCCCTCCTTGTTGCTGATTTACTTCTCTCGGGGGCACGTGCTGCTTGGCTTCTCTGGTGTCCAGCCCTGCGGGCTGCGCCCTCCTGCGGGTGCTGTCTTGTCTCTTGGGGCAGCGTTGCCCTTCACCTGTCCTTGGGAAGCTGGGTTTCTCTCCCAGGGCACCTCCTCGGCACCCCTCCTGGAACCATCCCAGGCCCTGGTTCCTCTTACTTCCCCTGGGCTGTTGACTCCCATGTCTTCACCCCCAGCCTGGCCTTCTCTCCTGAGCTCCAGATCTGCATGACCCGCTGAACCCCAAGCTTGGACCCTTGGAGGTCTGGCTCACGCCTCCAGCACATCTTCAGAGCTGACCTTCCATCCCCTGCCTGTCCGCACTGTGACCTAGCTCGGTTCATGACACCAGCCACCCTGTTAGATCAGCCACAGATCTGAGGGCCACTGCGACTCTGTCTCCCTCCCTGCATCCTGTCCGTCATTGAGCCCTATCAGGTCTGTTTCCTTAAGCAGCTCTGAGCCCTTTGCCCCTCCGTCTGGCCCCTGGGACTGCCTGTCATCTTGGTCGCGTTCCACACGATCACAGGGGCTCTTTTCAGCCTGACTGTCATTTTCCTGGCTTCCCTGATAGCTCAGTTGGTAAAGAATCCGATGCAGGAGACCCCAGTTCAATTTGTAGGTCGGGAAGATCCGCTGGAGAAGGGATAGGCTACCCACTCCAGTATTCTTGGGCTTCCCTTGTGGCTTAGCTGGTGAAGAATCTGCCTGCAACATGGGAGACCTGGGTTTGATCCCTGGGTTGGGAAGATGCCCTGGAGAAGGGAAAGGCTACCCACTCATTTCCCTAAACAAACACCTCCAGTGTCCTTATGAAATGTCTCTATTTCTTAAAAAAAACAAACAAAAAAAAAAAACAACACAAAACTATTTTGGCTACCAAGTTCACTCCTTTCCAGCCCTGTGAACCATCGTCCCAACCTTGCCTCCGCATGCAGCCTCACCCCCCGGCACCCAGGGCCCTGACTTTCTAAAGGTCTCCTGTTCCTGATTGTTTCACTCACATTCTACTTTGAAGAGCCTTCCTAGCCCCGAATCCGGGGAACTCCTAATTTTGTTTTCTAGTCTCAGCTTAAATGTCATTTCCACCTAGAAGCTTCCCCTGAACCCTAGACTGAGGGTTGTTGCCAGTTCAAACTGCTTCCACGGCCAGGTACATGCATGTGAAGCTTCCAGGAATAGGACTGTGGGCTGGCTGAGTAGACAGTAGACCACATGCCCTGCCTCAGACATTCAGATCCTAGAAATGGGGCAGCAGCCGAGCAGACTATCTGTACCCGACCCTGGTCTGCATTGCTTGGTTGTGTATTCCCAAAGCAGCCTGCCCTTTGCATACGGTCATTACTTGGCCTTGTTTGCGAAGTTGCTTTGAAGTGAAGTGAAGTCGCTTAGTCATGTCCGACTCTTTGCAACCCCATGGACTGTAGCCCACTAAGCTCCTTGGTCCATAGGATTTTCCAGGCATGAATACTGGAGTGGGTTGCCATTTCCTTCTCTAGGGGATCTTCCCGACCCAGGGATCAAACCTAGGTCTCACGCATTGTAGGCAGACCCTTTACCGTCTGAACTACCAGGAAAGCCTAGTCATGTCCAACTCTTTGTGACCCCATGGACTGTATCCCACCAGGCTCCTCTGTCCATGGGATTCTCCAGGCAAGAATATTGGAGTGAGTTGTCATACCCACCCAGGGATTGAACCCTAATGTCTCCTGCATGGGCAGGTGGGTTCTTTACCACTAGCGCCACCTGGCGCTTGCCTTAATTCTTCTCAATTAATTCTTTATTTCCAAGACTCTTAAGTTCCATGAAGGCAGAGAGCATGACATGTCTTGTTCATCACTGTGCCCGAGGACTCTGCACCGTTCATAGTGGGTGCTTGGAACACACATGTAGATGGGAGGTGAGGAATGAGGTGGCTGCAAGTCCTGATCAGAGCCAGACTTGGTTCTCCAGGAGCCTTCTGACTTGTGCTCATGATGAGAGGGTTAGAAGCACAGACAGGGTTTATGTGAACACTTCTCAACTCAATTGTGATGTCAGAGCTAAAACGAGAAGACCCAGGGACTTCCCTGGTGGTCCAGTGTTTGAGAATGCCTTGCAGTGCAGAGGACAGAGGTTTAATCCCTGGCTGGGGAATTAAAATTCCACATGTCATGGGGCAACTAAGCCCATGCACCACCGTAAAAGATCCCACATGATGCAACTAAGACCTGCCGCAGCCAAAAAAAAAAGGACCCAGAACCCCCTGAAGAAGTGGAGCACTGATGTGTGTGTGGGCATGATTTGGCAGGGCTGTGATTCATACTGGCACTCCTCCGCACCTGCTTTTTTCATGTCTCCAGCCCTTTTCCTCCTCCCTTTCTCTCCCACCCCTTACTTCTGGTGACTCTAGTACCTGAGTTGTCTCTGGTGGAAATGTGGGTGCACTCAAAGGACCAGCAGCTGGCATCCCAGGACTGTTTGATAACTGGTCGTTTTTTGAGTGTTCTGTTCTCTTTGTTCAGGTTCATTAAGTAGGCAACTGTTAGGCATGATTTCTTTCTGAAACAGAAAAGCCAGTTTTTGACTGAAAAACAAACAGACAAAAACCAGAAGAAACCTAAAGTTAACAGAGTTGTCAGATCTTGCTATGTTTCCTTTAAGTGGATTCAAAGAAGCTTAGTTGGAGGGATTCTCTGAGGCTACCAGACCAGAGGTTTTCAAACCTTAGCATTTTCCATGTGAAAATACAGGACCCAGGGCCCCAGCCAGACTATTGAGTTGACACCTGTGGGTTTGAAACCTGTAGGATTAAGGCCCAGAATGTGATTTTTATCCACTTTTCAGGAGAGCCTGCTTTTGCTAGGCCAGATTAGGTTCCATTGTAGACACCGGTCATCTAAACCAGTGTTTCCCAAACTGTGTGCACGCAGATTACCTGGAGATCTTGTTGAAATTTAGATTCAGACTTTTGTATTTCTTTGGACGTCTCATTTTGTAGTGGTGGTGGTTTTTCTTGTTGAAAACTGGACATTGTTGAGAATATCTTGTAGCCCAGCCAGATAGGTTACTAAACAAAAAGGCAAATAGCAAAGCAATTTTGGATGAGGGAGGGATCAGAATCTGTAATCCAGAGTTGCTACAATATAGACTCAGATTCAGTAGTCCTGATGGGGGCCTGCATTCTGCATTTCTAACAAGCTCCCAGGTGATTCTGAGCGTGCTTGTCTGTGGATCACTTGTTGCAAAGCAAAGATCCCGGGCAGGGGCTGGCAGACTGACATATGTGCCCCAGCCAGATCCAGCCCATCACCCATTTCTGCAGATAGTTTCATTGGAACACAGCCATCCCCTTTCCTGTATACTTTACCTGTGTCTGCTTTTATGCCTAGTTGTGACAGAGGCCATATGGCTCACAAACATTTCCTGTATGGCCCTTTGCAGGAAAAAGTTTCCCACCCTAGATCCAGAGCTCCTAAGCCCTCCTGGATGATCCAGTGAAACAGAACTCACCACCTCACAGAACACTCCGTGCTGTGTTTGTGCTGATCTTTGGGAAAGTTTTTCCTTGCTTCCTTGTGACTCGGTTCTAATTCTATTAACAGGAGTCTTTTCTTCTTTCACACACAAATGCTCTGTTTGCCATCTTCTCTTTTCCAAGTCTCTCTTCCTGTTAGGTCCCTCCCAGAATGTCACTCAGCACAAAGCCTGCTGCCTTGGGTGTCTTCCTTTGAGTGCAGACTGGAATGACATACCACCTTTCTCCTCTCTCCTCTGTAAACCGCTGATGCATTAGTCTTCTGGGGAGCCCTTCACTCATTGGGCTTCGTGTAATTGAAGTTATCTTTAAGTACATTACTGTCCAAGCATCAGGCATCCAGGAACAGACATAATTTGTGAATCTTATGTGTCTCCTCCCCTATGGAATTTGTTCTTGATTAACGTGACCCCTACTGACTGATCCTGAAGTGTTAGGGTGTCACATCCTCCATGCTTCGCTTTTCTTTCCTGCACGTTCTGCTTGGATCCTAACCATGCTGTTGCCTTCTTTGACCATCTCTATGCTGCAGAATCTGAAATTGGAAAGAAATGGTCAGATTTTCTTTTATTTTTAGTTATCTGCTACACGTCTCCTCCCGGCTACTCTTGACTGTGGTGTCTCGTGTTCAGACTTTCTCATCTCAGCTCTGTCTCCCACGTCACTCCTCTCTGCTCTGAGTCTGTTCCTCCTTGTTTCTTTATTTCAACCAATGGCGCTACCACTCATGCCCTCACCTAAGCTGGAAACCCGGGATTATTAACCCTAGTTCTTCTCCTTTTCCATCCATCGCTTACAGTTGGGCACCGGAAGATATGTTTTCCCCTCTGTGTATTGAGTTGGCCAAAAAGTTCATTCAGATTTTGCCATAAGATGTTACTGAAAAACCTGAACTAACTCTCTGGCCGACCCAGTAGCTCTCAGATCTGTCTTCTCTGCTGCTGCTGGCTTGTTAGTGCTTATCACTGCCCCTCTCTGCTGCAGTAACCTCCTGCCTGCTGCAGTAACTGCCTGCCTCCAGTGTCGTCTTTTCTTCACAGCTGTAATAATCTTTCTAAAGTAAATTTCCAACATGCCCTCCACCAGTGGCTTCCCCATACTGTAGGAATTTCATAATTCAGTCCATGCTTTCCCTTTGTGTGGATTTCCTGGGACTGCTCTGACAAGCGACCACACACACAGTAATTTGAAACAACTGAGATTTCCTCTCTCCTAGATTTGGAAATCGGGGTGTCTGCAGAGCTGATGCCTACTCTGGGGCTCAGAGCGAGGGTCTGTTGGTGTCTGGCTGCTGGTTTCCGGTCACGGCCGGCGGTCTTGCTGGTCCTTGCCTTGTAGGTGCATCACTCTGGTTTCTGCCTCCGTCCTCACATAGCTTCTCCTCTGTGTGTCTCTGTGTCTTCTTATGGCCTGCTTAGAGGAATACCAGTCACTGGATTAGAGCCCACCTTAAGTTAGTTAGCTTGCTCCTTGGAAGAAAAGCTATGACAAACCTAGAGAACATATTAAAAAGCAGAAACATTACTTTGCTTACAAAGGTCCGTCTACTTAAAGCCATGGTTTTTCCAGTAGTCGTGTGTGGATTTGAGAGTTGGACCATGAAAAAGGCTGGGTGCCAAAAAATTGATACTTTAGAACAGTGGCATTAGAGAAGACTCTTGAGAGTCCTTTGGACTGTAAAATCAAACCAGTCAATCCTAAAGGAAATCAGTCCTGAATATTCATTGGAAGGACTGACGCTGAAGCTGAAGCTCCAGTACTCTGGCTACCTGATCTGAAGAGTCAACTCATTGGAAAAGACCCTGATGCTGGGAAAGATTGAAGGCAGGAGGAAAAGGGGACAAGAGAATGAGATGGTTGGATGGCATCGCAGACTCAATGGACATGAGTTTGAGCAAGCTCTGGGAGATGGTGAAGGACAGGAAAGCCTGGCATAATGCAGCCCATGGGGTCACAAAGAGTCAGGCATGACTGAGCAACAGAACAACAGCAATAACAACTTAAGTTAATATGACAGGCTTCCCAAGTGGCTCAGTGGTAAAGAATCCACTTGTCAGTGGGAGAAATGCAGGGGATGTGGGTTTGATTCCTGGGATGGAAAGATCTCATGAAGGAGGAAATGGCAACCCACTCCAGTATTCTTGCCTGGTAAATTCCATGGACAGAGGAGCCTGGTGGGCTGCAGTCCATTTGGTCACAAAGAGTCAGACACAACTGAGAACGCTGTGCTAAGTTAGTATGACCTTATCTTCACTAGTTACATCTGCAAAAACTCTGAATCATGCAATCACGACTTTGAAAAATGCTGAGACCTCAGAACTAACTGGGAGTAGATAGAACTTGGGAACAAAGCCGTTCCTCTCCAGCAGATGCACTTGAAAGCCTGGTAGTTTTTCCATTCTCCGTATTTGGACAAAAGGATTTTAAAGAATATAATTTTATGGCCTTTTTAAAAAAAAATCCTATTTCAGTGGAATTAATTTTAAAACCATCTTGCTGCAGTTTCATTGAAAATCACTTTTTTCTTTCTGATGGAAAAGAAAAAGAAAGGTTTATCTATGAAGAAAAACTAAGAAATGGGACATTCCTCTACATTCTACTACAGGTGATCAAAGTACAAGGATATTTAGAAGAAAACATTTGATATGTAATACCTTTAAACATTCATTTTTGTAATTGCAGTGAGTGGTGTTGAACTATTCATCGGTGCTAGTTATTGCACGGTTTTGGCATGTTAGAAAAATTGTCACAGGCTGTAAATAGTTACTTTTCAATTCAAAAGAATGCTTGGAGGTAAAATGCTATTATTCAAATAGCTTTGAAACAAAAGTGACTTAAATGCATATTCCATAGCCCCAAGTTAGAAACAGTGTTCCCTCTGCGGTTCTCAAAGGAAATCCCTGTTTCTTCTGGTTATGGAAGGAACACAAACTCATTTGTACACTAATGGGCACCCTTCAGGGCGACTAGGATTAAAGGAACACTGCATCTCACTGTAGCCAACAATAAATCATGTGGCCAAAATGCAGCTTCTCACAGCCTCTTGTGTGTATCATTGTGTAGCAGCTCTTTGTAAATTGGGTTAGTAATTTTGAGGATGCCATCCCATGCCAGAACCCCCGAGGAAAGCAGCTGCTTTGGTGGGACTTTGTGGCGTTTCTGAGCCATTTCTGCTATTTGTCTTGCCCCTGGGGCAGGGCTTCCTAATGTGGGCTCCATGATAGCGTCAGGAAGATTATGAACTGGGATAAGAAAACATAGGGCAGCTTTATTTTCTGTCTGCTTCCAACTAAAACTTTATAAACCATGTCAGTAAGTAGTCAAGAATCCATAGTGGTATCGGTACCACCTGTCACTGACCCCCATAGAAGTCTCAGCTGCCTTGAATACTTTTTACTCTTCATCACTTCCAAGTTACTGTGTTGTTGGGCCATCTGTTAGATCCCATCAAATGTGCTAATAAGAACCATATACAAATCTGTCTTTTAATGTTGTGATAGCTGTATATCAGTGTCATCCATTTCCTTTGTGAATTTGTGTTATTTTAAGCATTTAAAAATGCTATTCTTCATGAAAAACAAGGCAAACTAAGCAACTGTCACAGAACCAAGGTTTCTAGGGAGACATGACAGCAAAATGCAATGGATACCCTAGATCTTGAAACAAAAAGAAGGCAATAGTGGGAACACTGGAGAAATCCAAATCAAAGCCTGAAGTGTAATTAATGGTAATATAGCAACAACGGTTTCTTCCTCTTAACAAGGGTACCATGGAGATGTCCAGTGTCAGCAGTGGGGCATACTGAATGAAGGTCATTCAAGAACACTCTGGACCATCTTTGCAACTTTTCTGTACATCTATTAATAACCTATAGTGGCTTCCCAGGCTTCCCCAGTGGTGCTAGTGGTAAAGAACCCACTTGCTGATGTAGGAGATGTAAGAGATGCATGTTCGATCCCTGGGTGGGGAAGATCCCCTGGAGGAGGGCATGCCAACCCACTCCAGTATTCTTGTCTAGAAAATTCCATGGACAGAGGTGCCCAGCAGGCTGCAGTCCACAGGACCAGAAAGAGCTGGATGCGACTGAGCACACACACATGCACACACACACACAGGCACACACACACGCACACACACACACGCACACACACACACTTCTGTAGTGAGTCACACTCTCACTTGGTCTCCTGCCGCCTTCCAGAGATGTTGGGGTGGGGCTTTTGTGTCAACTCAAGGCCTTCATAGCCTCTTTCTGTTACAGCTCTGAGGAGTTATGTAGAGAGACCAGTCCAAAGGAGGGAGAAGTTTTCCAAGAAGTAAAATAATTTGCAGTGTATTACGGTGAAAGAGGCATTGTTCTGGGATCAGAAAGGTCCAGCTTTGTATTCTGTCTCTGTCACCAGCTTTGTGCTCCATGGCCAGAAATTGCTCTGGACATCCTCTTCCTCTTTGAAAAATGAGGCCATCAGTAATGGCTTTGCCAAGGTCATTGTGAGGATTGACATTAACGTGGCCACTTAGTAGCCCTTCCGTTGGTTCTGGTTGCTGTGTTTTAGTGTCTGTGACATGCCAGGCACCATGCAAAGCATTTTTCATAAGGTATCTAATTTAATCTTCATAACACATGTATTGCATGACCATTTCATAGATAGGGAAACGGAGGTCAGAGGCTCAGCAACCTTGCTGTTAAGGCCACTACCTGAGCTTGACTTCACATCTATGCTGGCTGCAGCTTCCTCTGTCTTTGAGGCTAAGCCTTTCCTCCCTTCCCCAGGGGTCTTGGTTACAGGATGCTCTTCGCTGTCTCTGACTTCTGAATCCTCTCTTGTTGGTTTTGCGTACCATCCAGATTGGGATGCTCCCCCATGACTGTTGTTCATTATGGTTGGCTTCTCCCGACTTGAGATTACCTGGCTGTAAAATGAGAATGTTGTGTGGTCCTCACGGTCTGTTCCTCTACAGAAGATACGTTCTGCACTTTGTGGATTTTACCTGCTTATTTCTGCTGTTTGATGGGGTGTTTACTGGGTCACTGAAACCAACATTTTTCTAATTTGTTTTGAGCAAAGTTGTGCATTTCTGTGTCATTCTCCCAGATTCCAGAGAGGGAGAAAAAGAGTTCCAAAAGCCTTAGTGACCTCCTAAAACCATAGCTATTAAAAAAAGAAAAAAAGAACCTGGAGGCCACTGTAATATTAACATCTTCCTTAATTGTGATTTGCTGAGGGATTATTTTAAAGGACCAGGGAACAATTTTATATTTTGTTTCTTTCTTTGATTAGAGTGGAGACATCATGTGTCATGATGTACTTGCCAATTATTTCAAATTGAGTCTAGCAAAGTTGGAGAGTGTCAAGTATTACCTGGACAGGTGAATTTAGCCATAAGATGTAGCTACTGGGTAAGGAGCCTGATTTTCACAAGCGATGTGGAGATGCCTTTAGTGTGAAAATGAGAAAACCACTAACAGTGCTTGGCATGGTTACTTCAGTGGGGGCTGGGGGATCTGGTGATTGCATGATCTGCTCCCCTGTTTTTCAGTTTTTCCCCTACATCCTGCTGCTGGTGGCCATCCTGCTGTACCTGCCCTCCTTGTTCTGGCGTTTCGCAGCTGCTCCTCATGTTTGCTCAGATTTGAAGTTTATCATGGAAGAACTCGACAAAGTTTACAACCGCGCAATTAAAGCTGCAAAGAGCATGCATGACCTTGACTTGAGAGACGGTGCCTGCCCAGCACCAGAAGTTAATGAGAACATGGGGCAAAGGTAACTCAACCCCCAGCCCATCGGGATTTGGGAGTACGAGTTTGCTGCCCTTCTGTCCATCTGGGCTTCGGGTTCTCACTACCAGTACGTGGGGGACTGCCATCTGCCTCGTGACACCCCGGGGGAGCCAGGAAGGCCCGCCCTCCCCAGATCTTACCCTGCCTGTCTGCCCCAGCCGCGGTCCTCACCTCAAGTCCTTCCCTTGTGGAGTGAAGCGTCACTCGCTCATGTTCTCAATTGCAGGGCGAGTTGCTTTGACCTTCCCCTTCATGGAGAAACACAGGATTATGAGGCTCCTGAGCACTGAGATTGGACGTGAGGGAACTAAGGAACAAGTAGACAGCACCTTGCTTTTTGGACATCCTTCCTTTGGTTTTTGTTATTGACAATAGCAATAATAGCATTAGTAGGTCTCATTTTGGGCTTCCCAGGTGGCCAGTTAGTGGTAAAATATCTGCCTGTCAATACAGGAGATCCAAGAGACGTGGGTTCAATCCCTGGGTTGGAAAGACCCCCTGGAGTAGGAAGTGGCACCCCACTCCAGTATTCTTGCCTGGAGAATTCCATGGGCAGAGGAGTCTGGCAGATCACGGTCCATGGGACCGCAGAGAGTTGGACACAACTGAGCACACAGCTCTCAGTTTTAAAAGTTCTTAATATAACTCAGACACTGTTGAGTTTTCCAAAGTGCGTTATCTCATTTAATATTCAAAACATCATTACAGATAACTGCATTTATTTATCCCCCTCACTGCCGTTGTCCACCACCCCACCCCTCCACCCCCCAGTTGAAAACTCTGTCCTGTAGCTTTAAGTGGGAGACCTGGAACCAGGACCAGGTTTAGCCCACAGGCTAAACCCACACCCTCTCAGCTGTTTGCCTCCCACTGCTGGCCTATAGGAGGCAGATGTGTTCTAGTTAGGCTGGAAAAATTGTCTTTATTCTACACACTTGAATGGAAAATTATAGTTTAAAAAAACAGCAGTAGAATATGAACAATCAAGTTCATGTAACAAACATTTACCATTCACTAGGATGACTGAAGCAATTTAGCAGCAACCAGGAGTTGTTCTAACAATTTACAAGTAGCACATTTAACGAATTAGACCTTCCTTAAAATATCAAGTGAGGGGAGAAGCGTTTTATTACTTTTACTTTTTTCTTATTTAAAAAAAAAAACTAATTTTATTCCCTGGGTACTCTAGTGAAGTTATAGGTAGAGAAGTATGGAGGGGAAGGTGATAGAAATTTTCCATGTGGTAACATTGAATGTGTTTCTATTTGATGGTCTTGGTGAGGGTTTAAATTATTTTTATTTGTTTCTTTTTAGTTCACAGGAAAGCCACTTCAGGTACCCAATTGTGGAACGGTACTTAAGGACAAAGAAAGCCTCCAGACATTTAATTGTCAAGTACATGAGCTGCCGGGTGTTGTCACTCAGCACGATACTGTTAGCCAGCATCTACCTGGGCTATTACCTGAGCCTCTCCTCCCTCTCGGATGAGTTCGTCTGCAGCATCAAATCTGGCATCCTGAAAAATGACAGCACCGTCCCTGATAAGTTCCAGTGCAAGCTCATTGCTGTTGGTATCTTCCGGCTGCTCAGTTTCATCAACCTCGTAGTATATGTTATGCTGGTTCCGGTCGTGGTCTACTCCCTGTTTGTTCCTTTCCAGCAGAAGATGGATGTTCTCAAAGTGTATGAAATCCTGCCCACGTTCGATGTTCTGCATTTGAAGTTGAAAGGGTACAATGACTTGAGCCTCTATGTTCTTTTCTTGGAGGAGAATATCAGTGAACTCAAGTCGTACAAATGTCTTAAGGTCCTGGAGAATATTAAAAGCAGTTGTCAGGATGTCGACCCCATGGTGCTCCTGACCAACCTCGGCATGATCAAGATGGACATGGTTGATGGCAAAAATCCTGAGCCTGTGGAGATGATGGCAGAGGAGCTGGGGGACCAGACAACAGAGCTGCAAGGTAGGCCTGGCTCTCGGGGAGCTGGGGAGCCCACGGAGCCCTCTGTGCGCCTCCGATGACTGACTGACAGTGTCTGCCCTGCCCATTGGTGTTAGCCCGTTTCTTCGGTGTGATTAGCGGAAACCCCTCAGTGCTGGGAGAGAGGTGGCCGTTGGTGCTGCCTCAGGTTTCCAGGGGAAACACTTGTTGCTCTACCTTCTCGTTCTCTTCTGTCTCATACTCCACTTCTTGCTCGAGCATTCCTCTCTGATGTCACTCTTGCTCATTTTTGTTTTGTTTTACTGGCTTGTCTCCCTGTTCCTCTGATAGTCTTGTTGGTTGTTCTCTGTCTCTTACAAAAGGAACTGGGAATTTATTGAGTTACCTGTCGCCCTGACCCACCTTCAGCTGTTCTGCAGTGAAGCTAAGATTAAGTGGATAAGGCAGAAACAACAGCTAGAGTGACAGCAGAGGAGAAGTTAGTTAGTGCCAATGGAACCTGCCGTGGGATTTCAGTTATAAATGCTTGTTTTCTGTTCTGACAGATTTGAATGTACACAGTGAAACAAAAATAAGTAATAGAGAGAAGAATGCCCGCCAGAGACTTCTGGACACTTCTTGCTGATGATTTTTGTCCTGTGAACTTCAGATCGGTGACTCTGACCTGGGATTCGTTTTGGCTGCAGCACCTCTGGCAGTAAATGGTTCTCAGCAGAGGTACTGAGCATGTCTTACTGAGGCCCTGGTGGAAACAATGGTCAACAAACATTGTGGAGGGTGGTTCATGAACTTCCTACGAGACAATGCGGAAACAAGTAATCCTTGGCAAATGTCAACGCGAGCATCCTCATCAGATGGAAGGTTAATCCCAAGAAGAGGAGTAGCGCTTTAGTGCCACAAACAAAACGCCTTTCTGTGCACATGGTGCAAAGAGCCTCCGAACTACAGAGAGCAAGGACTGGGGGAGCTTTTTGTTTTATGGGATGATAATAACAGGGTATAATTTAATAGGAATCTTGTCTATGTCCCAATGACTGTTGGAGGAGAAAACATTCACTGACTGACTCTGGACCCATGGGGGCCTCTTCCTGGAGGTGCCCTACGCTGGGAGAATCGCTGGTGCTTCCGTTCTCATAACCAGGCTCTGGGCCCTGCCACCTGTCACCCTTGGCCGACTGAGACCCTCTAACCACCATGTGATGCCCTGCACTGCAAAGGGCAGTGGACCCAAGTGCTGCTCTGGCTGAGAACTTTGTTAATAAGGTAGAGTTGAAAGGATGTTTAATTGTTGACTTCCATGCAGCAAGGAATGCTTCTAAATGAACCCAGTGGGGGAAAATGAACATACAGAACAAGTTAAAGTGACTACTTTAGAAGAGGTTGTCTTCAGGGCATTCCTCTGTTATCAAAAGCATTTGAGACAGGATGTTACTGAGGCAAATTCACAGAACACAGAAGGCTTAAAGTGAGGGACATTTTTTGCCTATTAGGGTCAGAATGTATGAATGACATTTGCCATGTGCACATTGACATGTGCTCAGAGCCAGAACAATTTCACAGTTTATATTTAAAAACATCTTTGAAAAATTCATCTAATTTTAGAATTGTATGATATCAGAATTGAGGCCATTTGGGAAGAACATTCTAGCATTAATGCGGAATTATAGAATAAATGTTACAAATAGGTATATTGTGTATCAACCAAGCGTTATTTCGTAAACATTCAAGGCTGACTGGGAATATCAAAAACCTTTCCCCAATTCCAGTCATGTAAATAGATCCCAACTATGTTTACATTTTATACAAAATTCTTAAGGACATCTGTGGACCTTCCTGTTTTTATTCTTGGAAAGTTAAACCTAGTACATTGCTACTGAATAATCCTCAGGAACCTCAAGGTTTATGTGTGGCTCTTAGGGACAGTTGTTTACCTGATCTAATTACATAAGCTGCTCCCTGCCTTTCAGAATATTCGCAGAAGTGGATTTTATTTGTGCCTCTGCGATGGTTTCTGAGATGGAAAGCTAATAATAAATATCCAGGATGCAATCAGTGTTTTAAATTATTCTTACTGTATAATATTTATTACCCTTGAATGTGTGACTTAGAAATGTCAGTAATCTAACTCATCTATTTTGCTACTTTTTATATCACTGTATCAGATGTTTCATTGTAGTGCCCTCCACCTGTTTCTTTGTGTAATTTGAAAATTTTCTGAAATATAGTTTTCTATGACTTGATTTTCCCCCCCAAAGCCTCAGATTCTCTATAGACTGCCCCTAATTTATAGTTTGAAGTGGATATGTTATTTTAGGATATCAGGAACTCTCTCAGCCCTATCACATGTATTTCTTTAATTAGAGCCCTTAACATCTGTGGACCCCCCCCCCCATCCCTACTCTCTGAGTTCCAGTAGCATCTGTGATGTCCCAGAGGTCAGCTAGTGACTGGCTGTGTGGATGTGAATAAGGCTGGTGCCCACCTTCGAGGAATTCAGAGACTAGTAAAAGGCAGTGAAGACAGAGGCAGGTACCAAGAGGAAGAGTAATAACCACAATGAAGGTCCTTCCAGAGAACTAGCAAACGCTGTGTTCTTGGGGAACACAATACTGTTTTTCTCTTTCCCATCATTTCTAGCTGATAGTTTTGAGAGTATAGTTATTGCTTGTCCCGGAAGTTCTTTAGCCATGTATCTCCCAAGCTGAAGCTTGAGCAGAACAGTAACATAGACAGTGATTTTGAACAGAAAGAGCTCCAATCGCACTTTGTACCTTACCTTGCAGGACATGAGGAACACAAGCCTGGAGGTACATGATACTGTCCGTGAACAATCACGGCGGTAAGAGGCTAATGGGGACATCTGGCCATACATTTTGACTTGAGGAAAAGTGTTACTAGGAAAGTTAACTTCTCCATCTACTGCTGGCTTAGGTGAGGACTACCTTTGAGTAGATTCCCAAGGATGAGGAATCGATCATTGCTTTACAAAAGGGGGCACACAGATCCTAAATGACTACTGCCAGTAGCAGCTAACTTTGTTTCCAGCCAGTGTCTTCCTAATAAACCACTACACGTCCTCTAACCCAGGCTTATAGCACCAGTGTTGTGTCTGTGGTCTGACCGACTGTTCTCACAGCAGTGGCCGGCTCCTCCTTTAATTTCACCAAATAACAGGCAGACATACTCTTAAGACAGAGGCTCTTAAACTTTTAGGAAGTTACAAACCCTGTTGTAAATATATTTTCTAAAGCTAGGGACCCTCTTCTCAGACACACACACAACACTAAATACCCTTCAGGGGTCTTCGTGGGCCATACACCCCAGGTTAAGAAGCTGGGCTTTAATGGCTGGGGACCAAGCCACGTGCCAGGGAGGGTCCCATAGCCCTTGTGGAAAGTCACCGCTCCCAACAGTAAGTCTCAGCTGCTCGTTTACGTTTAGTGTTTGCACACTTTGAATGAGCTTTCCCTTTGAGGAACTGACATCGTTTCCTCAAGTCAGACTGAAAGAGTCCATTAAGGGAGCAGGGGGCGGGCAGTAGGCTGGCCTGATCAGGGGTCTGCGCAGACTGAGTCCTCTCAGCCTCCAGACTGGCATCATCCCCTGCAGCCAGCCTTGCTGTGCCGGGGGAGGGTGGGCACACCCCTGACCTGCACAATGCTTTGTCCTACTTCGTAAGCGTCCTGGGAGAAATGGAGAAATGTGCCACGTTGTATGGCAGGTCCTGTTCGTGTTTCTTTTGTGGAGGCTTCCTGTTCTGAGCACTCTACTTTGCAGGGATGAGCTAAGCTGGGACAGCGGCAGGCCACTGCAGGCACTGACCCTGTGAGAACTGTTCAACTCTTAGAGCTGGATTGTTGCACAGCTTTTAAAATGCATGCATGTTGGTTTCTTTTGCGTATTTCGTTTTAAACTCATTGCTATATCACAAATTCCAGGAGAACAGTGATTGGCTTGGACTAGGCGTTCTGTAAATACTTGAACAAAAGAACACAGTGTTATAATAAATCCTAGTTTGTGGACAACTGTAATTTGATTTTAAAAGGTAAATGGTCCTCTGCAGGTCAGGGGAGGGGAGTCTTATTTAGCCTCTTGCTGGAGAAAGGACCTGTTCTGCAAATGGATAGATTTCTGCATGTAAGTAGTGCCAGTTCTTAGCTTTTTGTTTTGGAGTGAATTGTGATCCTTTCCATGTTCAATACAAGTTTTCAGTGTTGCCTCCCAATGATTAGGGCAATTGAAGTTATAAAGGTCTCTGTAATTTCCCAGCATAATTTGAAAAGGGATGTTGACTGAAATGTGCAATTCTGAGTAATTTCATCTGAGGGTATTAGGATGAAATGGCTCCTCCTGGGCAGTCATTGGCATTTTTGTCCTGTTTTTCACAAGTAAAGTAAAACCTTTGAAAAAGTTTGGCAAAGATGACATTGTGTTGTTTATGGAATGTAATACATGCTCATCTGTGATTAGTTTGTCCTGCCTGCTTTAGATGAAATGTATTGTGTTAGGGGATTCTCTTATTTGCTGTAAGAATACTTGTCTCTTAAAGCACGTGTTTTGATCAGTCAGTGTTCCTGAAAGTTGTAAGTTTCTCATGCCTTGAATACTTTCTCTGTGCTTCATCAGAAGAGGAAAAAAGAATTTTGCAATATCCCAAGGGTTTTTTACAAAAACTGAAGCCATCAGCTCCTCTTTAACAAGTTGGCTTTTTTAAAAGCACAGTAATGACAATTCAATGATATTCCATAAAGTTGTGCTCTAGGCATAATTTACATTCTTTTTAATGACTACATTTCTTCAAACCTTTTAAAGAAAAATATGTGGGTTTTTTTTCCTTTCCGTGTCATTTGGTAAGAATGATTTGGTTTCTATTCCACAGAGATTGAAGGATGGGAACAAATTATAGTCTTAGAAAATGACTGTTAAAAACCAAGAGCCTTGAAAACTCAGTATTTGGGTGGTTATCACCATTCTGTTTCATATTTCTACATAAGTCACCTGTCCACGGCCTGCCTTCTGACCATGCTGATATTTAAGGAGAGTTGAAAGGCTGAACACCAAGGCTGCTATGTCTATAGGTAAAAGTGAAATGGTGTTTTTGTTCTGCACTGTTGTGTCTACCTTAAATAAAACTTTGTTTCTAATGAAAAATGTGCCTTAATGTTTCTTGTCTTCTTTTCAGGGAAGATGTGGCAGAAGATGAATCCCAAAATGTCTTGAGGCCTGTTCCTCTGCTGAATACCTGAGATTCAGTAGGCTTCATGGCACACATGAAAATCCAGCTAGCTGGCAGTAGCTAAAGGAAAAAAGTCCTTGACTAAGGGCCCACAGAGTCTGGAATTTCTGAAGCAGAGATCACATGCTCTCTGATTGGGAGCTGTGTGCCCACCCGGGCGTGGAGAAGGAGGGATGGGGGCTTCGTGCTGCTAAACATGGGTCTGCCTGCCTCCGTCTCCCAAGAAGGGAACTCTTTTGTACAATGGTCAGTTAGCACCGTTGACTGTTGTGGGTAATAAATCAGCTGCCTGAAATCTTAATACAGTGCCTGCCCCATGGTGAGGCCTGTAAGTGCTAGCTGTAACTGTCATCAGCTCCTCCCGCAGCCCCACTGTTCCCTAGGGGGGCACCCCAGGGAGCTTGGAGGTTGTGTTAGTCTGTTGTTCCATAACATTTTACTACAACCATTGCAGCTTAAAGCAACACATACTATTATCTGGCTATTATAATAATAACATATTATATGATTATACCCAGTTTTCTGGGCTAGGGGTCTGAACATGGCTGAGCTGAGTCCCCTGCCCAGGGTCTGACAAAGCTGCAATCAAGGTATGGATTGCACCTGGGCTCTAATCCTGAGGCTGTACTGCAGAAGGCACTGTTTCCGAGCCCCCCTGCCCCGAGTTGTTGACAAATTTCATTTCCTTGGGATTGTACAACTGCCTTTACATTGGCTGGAGGCTGCTCACAGGTCCTGGCGTGTGGGTTTCTCTAGCGTGACTGCTTACATCGTCAAGCCCATAGTGTTACCAGCCCATGCTCACTCTGCTCGCCACAGGATAGTTCAGTGAATCTGAGAGACAAGGGGCTGAGGCAAGGAATATGACTTTATTTGGAAAACCAGCTGACCGAGAAGATGGCAGACTAGCATCTCAAAATAATCATCTAGTCGGGGTCTGGATGCGTTTCTTTTATGGGTCAGAGATGAGGGGGAGGTGAGGAAACAAGGCCATTAATCTTGCAAACATCTCCTAGAATGGCAAGTATCAGTCAGGGGAATGTGTTAGTTTCTTCCTTCCTGTCATCTGCAGGTGGGCAGGGTTCTGAACAAAGGCACTTTAACAGGCAGAGGGGCAGGGTCCTGTGAAGCAGGCCATTATGTTTGATAATAATAAAAGCAATGGAAAGCAAGTCAAAGAAACAGTTTCAATATGGAGTCAGAATCAGTTTCTCCCTGCACCAATAGGACTCTCAATTGGAAAGGGCTCAGTTCCTCTTTTAAGGGTTTTGAAATCAGGCCACTCAGGATATTTTCCCTCCTGATGGACTCAAAATGAACTGCTTTTATCTGCAAAATCCCCTTGCTTTCGCTTTGTCTAGAAGTGAGGCACAGTACTGCCTCACTCAGGGAGATTACACAGGCATGAACATCCAGGGGCTGCCTTAGGGTCTGCCCACGGGCAGTTATCCTAAATAGTCTCTGCCTCTGACCCTGTGGTGTAGCCTCCTCCAGGGGAAGTTATCCTGAATCGCAGCCTCTCTGACTCCGGACCCCATGGCGTTGCTTCCTCCACACCCAAGTCGCCCCTCCAGCCCCAGCGCTGTTCTTCAGGCTCTTGTCTGCTTCTGAGAAGTGCTCTCATGGACTTACTATATCTATCGCGCCTTCCACACTCCTGTCAGTGGATTTCTTGGAACGTAGACCTCTTATGCCAACCCTCCCTACACACCCTCATCACCACTTTTAAATCCCTCTGTCCCTCCTTGGATTTCAGTGTAAGGAACAAACTTTAGGGGCCACCTCCTGCCCACTGCCTCAGGCTCATTCCTCCATCCCTCCTCTTTTTGATGTGGCCACATGTATCGTTCCTTCAAGGCCTCTCTGCTTTGTCAGGTGCTCCTCTGTCCATTCCCTCTTAATGCTTATTCAAAGTCAGCTCCAGGTTGGTGGGAATGCAGAATGGTACAGCCACTATGGAAAACAGTATGGCAGGTCTAAAATATATATATATATAAAGCATATCATTCCCATATGATCCAGCCGTTCTACTTCTGGATATGTAATATTCCAGGCTGCCATAACAACCCGGAAACTAGTCTCATTACCATAAAACCTGAGACTGCCAGCCCTGTGGCAGAGTGGTCCTCCTGGGCTCCCTCACCCTGCTGCCCTCCGCCCCCATGTCCCTTCCCAGTAAAATCTCTTGACTGTGTCAGCGTGTGTGTCTCTCAGACAATTCATTTCTGAGTGTTGGACAAGAGCCCACTCTTGGGCCCTGGAAGGGGGCCACCTTCCTGCAACAGGGAGAGCTTACATGTCTGAAGCAGGGCCCTGGAATGACACCCAATCTTGTGCGCCAGGTGACCAGCAGGACATGGCAGCAGGCTTTGCTACTGAAGGAAGAGGGAAGTTACCAGTTACAGAGGGATCTGATGTCAGGTTACCTGAGAAACACTCCTAACTGCCCCTTTGATCAATTTATAGTAGAGATAATCCTGCTCTGAAGATTAGAACAAGCACTGGTTAAGCTCTCTGATTAACAGCAAAGGTCAGTCAGGTAAGTAGGCTGTGGGTGAGGTAGGGACTGGTCAAGTTGGGTATATTCAGACAGCAAGAGAAGAGCCATCTTGAGTGGCCTGACCATACATAGGGGTCTAACCTACATCATTTAAACAATGTTATTAGACGCTGTTAGATTGTAACACCTTCTACTTATGAGTAGTTCCAGCCAGGAAAGAGGCTGAGTCTATGCTTCTTCCCTACACCACCACCACCGTTCCTGCCCCAGGTGAGAGCAGGGCATGAGGGAAGAAGCCGGATGCAGCTGACTTGGGCTAACAGTTTTGTGTTTCACCTGATAAAACCAAGTTGCAGTAATTAATCTTACCTCTTTCCCTTTCAAATAACATCAGTGTTCTGGTTCCCTTCTTGAAAGTGAGATGAGGGACTTCCCTGTTGATCCAGTGGTTAAGAATCCACTTTGCAATGCAGGGGACTAAGGTTTGATCCCTGGTTGGAGTAGGGCAACTTAATCCCACAGGCTCTGGAGCCTGTGGTACTGAAGGAGGAAACAGAACAGGCTCCATCTTGAAAGCTGGACTCCTTCTTGGGCCAGACTGTGGACTTTGAGCTATGTGCCTAATATCTATGGAAACGACATACCAACTGGATAACCAGACCTCCTGGATGGAAGAGCCCCAGGGCTTGTATCTAGACTCTCCTTCGCCTAAAAGAATACCCTAATTATCTGTGTAACTGAATAGAATAATACATTCTATTATGCTCATTGGGGTATGACCACAGGTCTATTGATAATTGTGCACTGTTAACTACCTAGGCTTGGAGAAGGCAATGGCACCCCACTCCAGTACTCTTGCCTGGAAAATCCCATGGGCAGAGGAGCCTGGTAGGCTGCAGTCCATGGGTTCGTGAGGAGTCTGGACACGACTGAGCGATTTCACTTTCACTTTTCACTTTCATGCATTGGAGAAGGAAATGGCAACCCACCCCAGTGTTCTTGCCAGGAGAATCCCAGGGATGGGGGAGCCTGGTGGGCTGCCATCTCTGGGGACGC
This sequence comes from Capricornis sumatraensis, assembly GCF_032405125.1. Taxonomy (NCBI): domain Eukaryota; kingdom Metazoa; phylum Chordata; class Mammalia; order Artiodactyla; family Bovidae; genus Capricornis; species Capricornis sumatraensis. The sequence continues at coordinate 49,785,375 of NC_091076.1, forward strand.
ACAGAGTCGGACATGACTGATGCGACTTAGCAGCAGCAGCAACAACTAAATCATGGGTTAACTTTGATTGTGTCTTTCTTTTCCTCTGTTCAGACTAGTTTCAGGAAATTTGGGGAGGTGGGTTTGGGCACATACACTTAAGGGATATAAAGTTTTCAAGAACACTGGTCAGGGTCCTTGGCTAAGAGGAGACTCTGCCTTGAGTCTGCCGGTGTAATAAACTGCCCTCCACTACCTGCATTGTCCTTCTGAGTGAGCGTGTTTCCTGCAATGCGTGAGTTCAACAGAACCACAGTTGGAGAATCCATGTGCTGCAACAAAAAATCCTGAGTGCTGCGACTAAGACCCAATGGAGCCAAACAAGTATATTTTTAAAATGAGATGAAAAAAGAAAATGAGCAAATAAGTGCTCCTTTGTGGTTCTTTAGAGACTGTAGACTCCTCAGGGAAAGCAGAAGCAAGTCAAATCCTGTAAATGAAGGAAAATTAAGATCCATTTACCAAGAGGCCTGTTTCAATGCTTCAGTGTGTCTTTTCTCAGACAGGAGGAAAAGAAAAACCAGAGAAACCACAATGCTATAAAAAAAATCACTGCCAAACCCCCAGAAATAAAATTCACACTACCTCAGGCAGTGAAGAGTTGAATAGAGCCTAAGCCTTTATGGAAAATTCAGAGACAGGAAAGGAAATGTTCTGATGGTGATTTCAGAGGTAAAGAGACTCAGAGATTTTAACATTCATGCATTGGTTCATTTTGAATAACAAAACTGTTGCAAAGGAAGTATTGTTAAGCACAAAGGCCCTTGAGGCTCTTTCCTGTCTTTCAAAGTACTTTATAAATTATCACCCCTTTCGATAAGGGAGGGTACATTTTTTTAAGGAAAGAGAAAAGAAATTGCCCCAAACTATGGCTGCTGCAAATGCGACCGAAAAAAGAGTAAGCATTAGACAGAACAAGGGTGTTCTAGAGGGCTGCCCAACAGAATATGATGAGAGCCACATAAATTTACAACTTTCTAGTAGCTGCATAAAAATAGTAAAATGAAACAGGAGAAATCAATGTTAAAAATTATTTTAACTAACTCAATGTATTCAAATTCTCATTATTTATGTAATCAATAAGAGAAATTCTGAGATATTGCATATTTTTTTGACTAAGTCTTTGAAATCCAGCCCATTTCATTTCAGACTGGCATCATTCAAGGTACTCAGAAATCACATCAGTGATTACAACATTGGTCAGAGCAGGTCAAAACAACATGTCTCCCCATATCTGTTGCAGGAAGGGGGGCTATTTGCAGGGCCTGAGGAGTGTGCTCTTGCCTAAAATTCAGAAATGAATTGTCCATGAAGACACACATGCTGACAAAGCAGGAGACTTTCTTGGAAAGGGGCACCTGGGGAACCAGGACAGTCTCGAGTTTTATGGTGATGGGATTAGTTTCAGGGTTGTCTTAGGCCAACCATTCTGATTCAGGGTCCATCCTGGTGGTGCAGGCATTGCTAAGCCAAGATGGATGCCAGCAAGAAGGATACTAGGAAGGGGCGTCTCCTTTTGACCTTCCCTGAACTCTTCTGATCAGTGGAGGCTTATTAGTTCCAATTCTTTACCAGGACCTCCTGCCATAAAATAGCTCACACAAATGGTTACTATGGTGCCTGGCCAGGGGAGGTGGCTTCAGTCAGTTTCCCCTAACATGTCCACTCCCACTTGATGACACGAACCTTAATGTCTTGTGTCATTGCCAATGTCTCTCTTTTGGCCTCAGGAATTAAAGTCCAGCTCTTTTCTGAAATACTGTCTGTCCCTTTCATCAGAAAGAACTGGGGGCACATTCTCTGTTCTCTGAAACACAACAGGTCTATGAGTACATATCACTTGCTCACCAGCAGATGCACATTAAATACCTACTACTTTTGCAGTAGCTTTTTTTTTTTTAATGTTACATTGCTTTTTATTTTATCTTTTTATTCAGTTAATTTTTATTCGGGTATAGTTCATGTACAATGTTCTGTTAGTTTCTGCTATACAGCAAAGTGAATCAGTTATACATATACATATATATTCTATGGAAATATAATCTTAAAAAAATAGTGGGTATATGTAGCTTTAATCTGGAATAAGAGTGGTCCAATAGTTAAGAATTTTCCCCTTGCAATGCTGGAGGTGAGGGTTCGATCTGTGGTCGGGGAACCAAAATCTCACATGCCTCACGGGCAAAAAACACAAAAGCAGTATTGTAAGTTCAATAAAGACTTTAAAAAGAGTCCACAACAAAAAGAATCTTAAAAAATGAGGTAAACAAAGCTAAATGTCAGTATTGCTTTAAACCTCTCTTATGTGATTTTCTGTCATTTTCTGTATATTTGAGCTAGTTAATCTCAGATGATAAAAATTAAAAAATAGATAATACATTAAGTACTTTTTTTCGCATCTTTACTAGAACATTAGTTCTTGTATTTTTTCACTGGTACACATGTCATTGAAATTTTATTCACTGGACAGTCATCAGGTTTTACATTGGATTGAAACAAGTTCTTCTTTTGTGTGGTCTAGAGGTTCTGGGTGTGCTAAGGAACTTGGTTCTGCACCACAGGAAAGCAGCCCCTCAAACCACTGCTCGTTTGTCTGGTCTGTTGTGGGTATAATGCTGGCCTCACGGGTCCTTCAGGTTGTAGTCTCTGTCTGACTTCGGTCTCGCTTCTACTCCTGCACTTAGCAGACTGTATAATATTATATTGGTCACAACATTATTCTTGATTGAGTTAAAGGAGCCCTGCCATTTTCACTGGAGGCTCGCCAACTTAATTGTATGGCTCCTTGGCTGTCCACTCTATAGTCACAAATCCTGGACCATGTGGTCCGGGCTGTTATTCCCTTCTGTTAGGAGCACATTGTACACTGATGGGCCTTTGTCTAATTTGGTAGACCCAGAAGCAGAAAACTATCAATGCAGAAATGCCACGCAGTTTATTCCTTGGATGGGTAGTGAAATATCTAGACTCACTTAGAAAATAACATTTGGTTATGTTAAGGGGCTTCCCAGGTGGCTCAGTGGTAAAGAATCCACCTTCAGTGCAGGAGAAGTAGGTTCAAACCCTGGGTTGGGAAGATTCTTTGGAGAAGGGAATGGCTACCCACACCAGTATTCTTGTCTGGAGAATTCCATGGACAGAAGAGCCTGGCAGGCTACAGTCCACGGGGTCATGAAAGAGTCAGACACATCTCAGTGATAAACAATAACAGCAACAGTCTTATCAAGGAGCAGATGTTAGCCCTGGTTGGGTTCTCTTTAAAAGCCAGGCTTTCTTGTAGTTGTGGAAAGAAAAGAGAACTGGTGAATCAGTTTGGTTTAAAGGAAAATGAAACTCATTCCAATTCAGTATTTCTTTTCTCCCAGTTTGGATTACAAGAGTACTTACATTCTCACACTATTTTAAAATTCATGTGCTGTAGCGTCAGTTTCTGCAAAGCAAAGTGAAGGCAGAAATGGACCACGTGGGACTTGTAGAATTCATCTTTTTGCTTGTGTTTGAAGCTAGAGGTGGGTTTGGGGTGAAGTTGGCTGGACAGGTTAAAGGGGAGGAATTTGGTTCTTTTTTAGAGAGAGGAATAATCCTGAGATTCTTGGAATTTTACTTTCTTTTATCATGGTTGGACCGCTGAGTATTTGGCAAGAAAGAATCCTTTGGGGAAGACTTCCTTTGGTCTTACGTTGGTGTCAAAGGTACTGAGACAGATTCAGACCTGTTTCATTCTTAAGAGTGTTTGTTATTATTTCGTGTTTATTTTTCAGTGCTGACCACTGCCCATCTCTTTCTCTACCACACAACCAGGGTCCCTTTCTACGTGGTTATTCTCATTGAACCTGAGAGTTTATATCTACTACATTATATCTACTACTGCGGGCAGGAATCCCTTAGAAGAAATGGAGTAGCCATCAAGGTCAACAAGAGTCTGAAATGCAGTACTTGGATGCGATCTCAAAAAAGACAGAATGATCTCTGTTTGTTTCCAAGGCAAACCATTCAATTTCACAGTAATCCAAGTCTATGCCCCAACCAGTAACACTGAAGAAGCTGAAGTTGAATGGTTCTATGAAGACCTATAAGACCTTTTAGTACTAACACCCCCAAAAGATGTCCTTTTCATTATACGGGACTGGAATGCAAAAATAGGAAATCAAGAAACACCTGGAGTAACAGGCAAATTTGGCCTTGGAATATGGAATGAAGCAGGGCAAAGACTAATAGAGTTTTGCCAAGAAAATGCACTGGTCATAGCAAACACCCTCTTCCAACAACACAAGAGAAGATTCTACACATGGACATCACCAGATGGTCAACACCAAAATCAGATGATTATATTCTTTGCAGCCAAAGATGGAGAAGCTCTATACAGTCAACAAAAATAAGACCAGGAGCTGACTGTGGCTCAGATCATGAACTCCTTATTGCCAAATTCAGACTTAAATTGAAGAAAGTAGGGAAAACCACTAGACCATTCAGGTATGACCTAAATCAAATCCCTTATGATTATAAAGTGGAAGTGAGAAATAGATTTAAGGGCCTAGATCTGATAGATAGAGTGCCTGATGAACTATGGAATGAGGTTTGTGACATTGTACGGGAGATAGGGATCAAGGCCATCCCCATGGAAAAGAAATGCAAAAAAGCAAAATGGCTGTCTGGGGAGGCCTTACAAATAGCTGTGAAAAGAAGAGAAGCGAAAAGCAAAGGAGAAAAGGAAAGATATAAGCATCTGAATGCAGAGTTCCAAAGAATAGCAAGAAGAGATAAGAAAGCTTTCCTCAGCGAACAATGCAAAGACGTAGAGGAAAACAACAGAATGGGAAAGGCTAGAGATCTCTTCAAGAAAATTAGAGACATCAAGGGAACATTTCATGCAAAGATGGGCTCGATAAAGGACAGAGATGGTCTGGACCTAACAGAAGCAGAAGATATTAAGAAGAGGTGGCAAGAATACACAGAAGAACTGTACAAAAGTGATGTTCAAGACCAAGATAAGCATGATATTGTGATCACTTACCTAGAGCCAGACATCTTGGAATGTGAAGTCAAGTGGGCCTTAGAAAGCATCACTACGAACAAAGCTAGTGGAGGTGATGGAATTCCAGTTGCGCTGTTTCAAATCCTGAAAGATGATGCGGTGAAAGTGCTGCACTCTATATGCCAGCAAATTCGGAAAACTCAGCAGTGGCTGCAGGACTGGAAAAGGTCAGTTTTCATTCCAATCCCAAAGAAAGACAATGCCACAGAATGCTCAGACTACTGCACAATTGCACTCATCTCACACACTAGTAAAGTAATGCTCAAAATTCTCCAAGCCAGGCTTCAGCAATACGTGAACCGTGAACTTCCTGATATTCAAGCTGGTTTTAGAAAAGGCAGAGGAACCAGAGATCAAATTGCCAACATCAGCTGGATCATGGAAAAAGCAAGAGAGTTCCAGAAAAACATCTATTTCTGCTTTATTGACTATGCCAAAGCCTTTGACTGTGTGGATCACAATAAACTGTGGAAAATTCTGAAAGAGATGGGAATACCAGACCACCTGACCTGCCTCTTGAGAAATCTGTATGCAGGTCAGGAAGCAACAGTTAGAACTGGACATGGAACAACAGACTGGTTCCAAATAGGAAAAGGAGTACGTCAAGACTGTATATTGTCCCCCTGCTTATTTAACTTATATGCAGAGTACATCACAAGAAACGCTGGGCTGGAAGAAGCACAAGCTGGAATCAAGATTCCCGGGAGAAATATCAATATCCTCAGATATGCAGATGACACCACCCTTATGGCAGAAAGTGAAGAGGAACTAAAAAGCCTCTTGATGAAAGTAAAAGAGGAGAGTGAAAAAGTTGGCTTAAAGCTCAACATCAGAAAACTAAGATCATGGCATCTGGTCCCATCACTTCATGGGAAATAGATGGGAAAATAGTGAAAACAGTGTCAGACTTTATTTTGGGGGGCTCCAAAATCACTGCAGATGGTGATTGCAGCCATGAAATTAAAAGACGCTTACTCCTTGAAAGAAAAGTTATGACCTACCTAGATAGCATATTGAAAAGTAGAGACATTACTTTGCCAACAATGGTCCATCTAGTCAAGGCTATGGTTTTTCCTGTGGTCATGTATGGATTTGAGAGTTGGACTGTGAAGAAAGCTGAGCACCGAAGAATTGATGCTTTTGAACTGTGGTGTTGGAGAAGACTCTTGAGAGTCCCTTGGACTGCAAGGAGATCCAACCAGTCCATCTTAAAGGACATCAGTCCTGGGTGTTCACTGGAAGGACTGATGCTGAAACTCCAATACTTTGGCCATCTCATGCAAAGAGTTGATTCATTGGAAAAGGCTCTGATGCTGGGAGGGATTGGAGGAAAGAGAAGAATGGGACAACAGAGGATGAGATGGCTGGATGGCATCACTGACTCGATGGACGTGAGTCTGAGTGAACTCCAGGAGTTGGTGATGGACAGGGAGGCCTAGTGTGCTGCGATTCATGGGGTCGCAAAGAGTCAGACACGACTGAGCAACTGAACTGAACTGAACTGAACTGAAAATATAGCAAGAACTTTCAAGTCTGGTCAGTGCTTCATAGTGAGAGAGTCAATTCCTAGGCAGATTGATAAAAAGTCCGGGGGGTCCCCAAGGAGAGAGGGGTCTGGAATTCTCAAGGAGGAGGAAAGGACAAACTTTTTTCCCCCTCTACATTCCTTAGTCTTAGTCACATAAAATGTTTTTATCTTTAAGCCTTGAACTGATGATTACATAACAAACTCAGTTTAAACTCTGTACTAAGGATTATATGACAACAATGTATCCTGCTTGAGAACAGTTTCTCCTTCCTGAAAACCTCTGGCTAATCCCGTTATCTTAAAATTTAAGTTATGGGAGTGGGTCTATCAAGATCTCTTCAACCTGCAGACATTCTTTTGATTCATTGTAATAACTAATTTAAAAGTATATAACTCCCTTGCTAACACTAGTGAGAGGTACTCTTTGTGCCCCACTTCTGATATCTGTGTCAGAAGCTTTCTCTATCTCTTTTATACTGTAATAAAACTTTATTACACAAAAGCTCTGAGCAATCACACCTCCTCTCTGGCCCCGGATTGAATTCTTCTTCTCCAGAGGCCAAGAATCCTGGTGTCTTTCATGGTTCAACAACAACCTTTCAATAGGTTGTATTATGACCTACCTGGACCCTGTGTGTGTGTGATTGATGTTTATATATATATATATATAATTTATATTAAATTCAATTAAAACTGGTTTTTCTGTTTTGCAAAATTAAAATCCTTTGCAAACTTTTAAAGCACTATATTAATAGTAATGAGAGTAATTGATATTATTAGAGTCTCTTTCCCTTTTCTGCTTCCCAGGACAGCAAACCCAGGATTTACTGTTTTCTTCAAAGAAAGTCTCCTGTCTCCCTCCCTCTCTTTTGACTTTCTCTGACTCAAGTTTCTTCAGTAAGCTGTGCCTTTTACCTCTTCTTTCTTGTGTTTGGAAGGTAAAAATGAAAATCCCATTGATATGCCAGCTCTACAACCCACTAGTCATGAGATATCAGTTCAGTTCAGTTCAGTTCAGTTCAGTCGCTCAGTCGTGTCCGACTCTTTGCGACCCCATGAATCGCAGCACACCAGGCCTCCCTGTCCATCACCATCTCCCGGAGTTCACTCAGATTCATGTCCATTGAGTCCGTGATGCCATCCAGCCATCTCATCCTCGGTCATCCCCTTCTCCTCCTGCCCCCAATCCCTCCCAGCATCAGAGTCTTTTCCAATGAGTCAACGCTTCGCATGAGGTGGCCAAAGTACTGGAGCTTCAGCTTTAGCATCATTCCTTCCAAAGAAATCTCAGGACTGATCTCCTTCAGAATGGACTGGTTGGATCTCCTTGCAGTCCAAGGGACTCTCAAGAGTCTTCTCCAACACCACAGTTCAAAAGCATCAATTCTCTTAAAATAGGGTCAAAGTCCTCAGCATGGGAAGGGTTCCCTTCCTTGCTTTTTGCTGCCCCTCAATCTCTTCACTGTGCTGGTGACCAGCTTAGACTCTTTTTCATTTCCAAGTTCCTCTAAAGTCCTCCCAGGCAGTTAGCTAGCTCTTTCTCTTGGTGCTTTGTTAACCCTGTGGTTTTGGTAAGTTTCATTGACTTTTCAGGAAGCCCAGATCTTGTGTCACACTCATAGTTGTGTCAACTAAAAAAAAGATGTACAACTTGAGAATTGTGCATTAAGTTTTATTTGGGGCAAAATGAGGACTGCAGCCCGGGAGTCTGCAACTCAGAGAGACTGCTCTGAGAGACTGCTCCAAAGCGGCAGTGGGGGAAAGTCAGTGTATAAGGTTTTGGTGAAGGGGGAGTTCAATACCATGAAGCACTCAATTTACAAAAGGTTTTTTATTAGTCATGAGAATCTGATGCCACCATGAAGGGATTTAATGCTTCTCTAGATATGAGGAGATGCAAGGATTGAGATCATAAAATCTGTTCCTGAAAACATCCAACTATCTAAAGACCTGTCCCACCAGATTCCCTGGAGCACAGAGTGTTTCACTTCACCCCCTCCGGGGGTGTTGAAGGTTAACAGCTACGGCAGCATGGGATTCAGTCTCTGTAGAGGCATATGGCAAACACATTTGTTGTTCAGTCATTGGGAATACTCTTGGTAAGTGCCAATTTGTAGTTGACAGTTGCATGTAGCATTTAAATGGGGAAGCAACACAGAAGAATTCCCAGGTAGGATGGACATGTCTTTGTCAGAGGATGCTGAGGACTTGCCCAGAACTCCCAGCCCTTCAGATGCTAGCAATGAGAAGAATGGAAAGAAAGCTTTTCAAGAAAAAGAGGGACAGTGAAGTCCCACCTCTGAGGGGAGTGGACCAGGCACAGAGCGAGCTGCACTGGCCTGGCGCTTGCTGGTGATGGTCCTACAGAGAAGCTGCATGGGCTGGCCCACCTCCCTGTTCCCATCCTGGCTCCCCTCGGGCTGGGAAGCCCTCTGGTTGTGCAGCGGCTGTGTCTGCAGCTCAGAAACAGACCTTGGTTGGGCTGCCTCAGGGAGAAGGCGTGAGCTGCACCCTGGGCTCCAGTCAGGGGTCTGGGACGTGGGCGGGGGATGGTGTGATGCGGGTCTCTTGTTAGCAGATGCTGAACCTGCTGCCACAGGGCCCAGGAGTGCATGTTTCCTGCCTGTGACCTTTCATCCTCTCTGGCCAGACTCAGATGGAAAGCCTGCAGCTCTGTGTGCACTCTCAGCTGGACAGACATGGTGGTGTTTATCCTGGTGTAAACTGGACACGCATTTCTTGATTTCCGTACAGTTGTGAAAGACAGTGCACATCTCATGAAGCTACCCCCTAGAAAAAAATCAGAGTGTCTTTATTCAGCCAACGTGTGGCAAAAAGAGGCAGGCCGAGCACAGGACCCAGGCTGGAGGGTCACTGCCGGTCAGGGACTCTGTTTCCTCAGCTGTGAGAGTTTCTTGCCATTAATTGAGATACTGTTTATCATAGTACTTGGGAACATCTTGGGCCTTCCCAGGTGGCTCAGTGGTAAAGTCTCCACCTGCCAGTGCAGGAGATGTGGGTTCAATCCCTAGGCCAGGGAGATCCCCTGGATAGGGAAACGGCAACCCACTCCAGTATTCTTGCCTGGGAAATCCATGGACAGAGGAGCCTGGCGTGCTGCAAGTTCATGGGGTAGCAAAAGAGTCAGACATGATTTAGCAACTAAACAACAACGACAGAAGCACCCAAATAGGTGGTGTTTATTCATATGAGGAGCTGTATGAAGCTGAGAGAGAGGGAGAGAGGAAAGAGAGAGCGTGTGTCTGTGTGGGTGTTCTGTGTGTGTGACTGTGTTCACCCTGCCAGCCAAGAGCTGAGATATTACTAGAGGGGATAATGCATGAGTGTTTATACAGCCTGGTTGAAGGTGATTATCTGCATATTTCTGATGGCTTTAAAGAGCTCCAGGAGCTCAGTGGGGACAAAGCTTTTTGAGGGGGTGAACTGGTCTTTAAAAGATGGACGTGGAGGGGCACTGACTTTAACAAGAACTAGAGAAAGGGCCCTGGGTGGACGGAATGGTGTGATGAAAGGCAAAGATTTAGGAGCAAGTGAGGCCTGTACATGCCACAGCAGTGATGGGTTGGATTGAAGCATCACTTTGCATTTGTCCTCTGCGTGGTTCGGAACCAGTGAAAAACACTGAGCTGAAGGAGTGTCAAGATGACAAATGATCTGGCATCAGTTTGAAAAGGTGGAGTAGAGAGACCAGAAGCTGTCCTTACTGGAAGACTACTAGGAAAACACATAAACTACTCGTTCACCTCCCAACAGCATTATTTTTTCCAGTTTTATTAAGTTATAATTGATGGATAGTACTGTATAAGTTAAAGGTATATGGTGTAATGATTTCACTTACATACTTCATGAAATGATTATCACAATAAGTTTAATGAACATCTATGGTCTCATAAAGATGCAAAATAAAAGAAATTTTTCCTAGTGATAAGAACTCTCGAGATTTGCTCTCTCAACTGCTTTCATGTATGACACACAGCAGTGTTAAGTGTGTGTGTAGGTTGCTGGTTATGGTCCTAATCCTCATAGTTCAAAGTTTGTACATTTACTGCCTCCGTCCAATCCCCTATCCCCCACACCCAACTCCTGGAACTACATATCTGACCCCTTTTTCTATATGAGTTTGTTTCTTTGTGTGTTTGTTTTTGAAGTATAATTGATCTGCAACACTGTTAATTCCTGGTGCACAACATAGTGATTTGATATTTCTTCCCTTACAAAATGATCATCTCCCAATGTTAGTTTGAAGAGTAAATAAGACAGAAGACATGGAGTTCAATTTGAAATGAATAGGATGGTCCCGGTCTGAGCATCCTAGCTCCATGGCAACAGTTGAGCACCCCGACGGAGCAGCCTGGTTGGCTACACTCAAAGGGATCGCAAGGAGTCGTACATGACTGAGCAAGTTCACTTCTCCTGAATCAGGCTGTTTAGTACCTCCTTCTGCGAGGTCATCTGACAGTATGTTTCACCTAAGCAGAGTAAAAATAGGCTTGGCCATCCACATTCACAGAGCACTCTCCCATGATATCTTGGCTTCTCAAACGGGACAGTGTCTGTGAACTATGAGTATCTTTATGCAGCTCTAAATGTGTAGGGAAACATGTTACCTTGAAACTGGAATTCCAGGTAATACAGCAAAATCAGTATATTCTTCCTGTGAAAGCAGACTTGCAGCCTCAAACCAGCCAGGAAAACACACTGGGTCATTTTTCTGTGCATTATGACAACAGCTTTGGTCCATTCTTTGAGTTTTCTGAAAGGAACATGGTGCTGGCCACTTCACACTGGGAAGGCAACACCCAGTCCAGCTTCACTGAATTAAGCTAACAACAGGTATGGCAGCCAAATTCAGAGAACACTCCCTGCTGGGCCCTCAGAGCACTCCCCTTAAACTCTTTACTCATGGAATGGTGCTATTTGTCCTTGGGCTCTGTCAGACAGCTTTCTAACTACACGGATATTTGTTTTTGTTAGCACGGGATTTGGAGCCTAAAGGCAGAAGTGGCATTTCTTTGTGTGACTGCTGGGTGTTGCAGTCTGATGCCTGGAAGAAACACACATGGGTTCATTTCTCTCTTCCTTACACCTGCAGCTTTGCTTAAGTATCTGTTTTCTGAAAGCACATGCCCTTGCTTATTAATGCTACAAAGTCATCTGGCAGTGTAATTTTGCCCACTCAGGGTAGAAACAGGTAGAGCAGAAGCGCTTACAGAACATTCTTCCCTGAATCCTTTTCTAAGGGAATGGTGCAGTGTGATCTAGGTGTGCCTTTGCATAGCTCCAAACCTGTGGGGCAACATTTTTCTGAACCTAGAACTCAGTGCCTGAAGAGAAAGCAGCATTTTCACTTAACAAATCCAGAATACTTGCAGTCTCCAACCTGATGGGGAAACACTGGTGCATTTTCCCCTTCTTTATGACAGCAAGTTTCATCAAACATTTGTGTTTTCTGAGAGAAACATGATGCTTGCCTTTTCTGGCTGGAAGTCCTCTGACAGTACAGTTTTAGCTGATGACTGGAAGCCCAGATATAGAAGTCAATATACACGGATCATACCTTGAGTCCTAGGAGTGAATTTACACAGCTTTGAAACTGCAGGGAGACGTGTTTTTGTGAACCTGGAGCTGAGGTATGACGTTCAAAAGCAGTCATTTGCCCTGTGAAACCTGCATAGTTGCAGCATGTAACCTGCCAGAAACACACACAGGCTCATTCTACTCTTCAACCCTAGAACTGCTTCTTTAAGTAATTGACTTCTCAAAATATTAGGTGGGCATCCCTGGTGGCTCAGAGGGGAAAGTGTCTGTCTGCCATGTGGGAGACCTGCGTAAGATATTCAGGTCAGGAAGTTCCCCTGGAGAAGGAAAGGGCAGCCCACTCCACTACTCTTGACTGCAAAATGCCATGGACAAAGGAGCCTGGTTGGCTACAGTCAAGGGGATCACAAAGAGTCATACACGACTGAGCAACTTCACTTCTCCTCAATCAGGCTGCTTGGCACTTCTCTGGGAGGTCATCTGATGTTGAGAAACATTAAAATGTCTGTTCCATCAAGTTTTCTCTGTAGGAAGGATCCAGTGATCCGAGGTCTGTCTGGAAAATTCTTGGGGACACATACTGAGTGTGAACATGGATATTGGACCTTGTTAGCAAAATTAGCATTTTCTCTCTGTTGGCCCTAAAAGGGTGCATGCTAGCAGCTGCCTGATAATCCATCCAACTAATGTTTTGCTACTTATGACATCAATAGGTTTGGTCAAACCTTTCTGGTTTCTGACAAGCAGGCAGCTTGCAACTCCTGTGGCAGGATCATTTCCATTAAAATGTCAACTAATCTAGGCAAAAACAGTATGGCACTCAGTAATCTTAGACAATCTCCCAAAGCCTGTTTCCTCGTGGGCAGACCCCAAATGACCTAGGAATGTGTTCACGAGGCTCGGAAAATGCAGGGAAACATATTGGCTATAAGTATGGAAATTAGGGCCTCTATGAAAACCAGGAGTTCTCACAACTTAGAATCTAGACAGTTCCTGATAGATAGAAACCTGAAAAACATTCTCTTTTTATGCCTTTCATTCATCAAAGAAATATATGTTTCCCAGGATTCTGGTTGCTGAGAGTAACCCACCACTTGAAAATCTTTGCTTGGATGTCATTTTTAAGTAACAATTTCCCCTCACAGGTGTCATAGTAGGGAGCGATTGCATAACTACAGGGAAAAACAAACAAAAAACCCCAAGTTTATTCAGTTATTCTCTGTAGGAAGGATCCAGTGAGCCTAGGTCTATCTGGAAAATTCTTGGATGGTGCTTGGCCACATTCTGAGCATGAAGCTGGATACTGGACTTTGTTGGCAATATTAGCATTTTCTCTCTGTTGGCCATAGTAGGCTGTGGCTTAACAGCTGCTTGAAAATCAATCCAATTGCTGTTTTCATGCTTATGACAGCAATAGCTTTGGTTGAAACACTGGGATTTCTGAAGCAAGCAGTCAGCTTGCAACTCCTTGTGGCAAGATCATTTCCACTGGAATGCCAACTAAACTAGGTAAAAACAGTATGGCAGTCAGCTCTGTCAGACACACTCCTGCAGCCTGTTTCCTCATGGGTAGTCTTATTATATAGTACCATGTTCACAAGGCTTGGAAAATGCAGGGAAACATACTGGATATGACTCTGGAAATGAGGGCCTCTGTGCAAATGTGGTGTTCTTGCATCTTGGAATCTAGACAGTTGCTGAAAGACAGATGCCTGAAAAACACTCTATTGATTGCCATTCATTCAGTGAAGGAATATAGGTTTCTTACCATTCTGTTTGCTGAGAGTAACCCGCTACTTGGAAATTTTCATCCAAAATGAGAATGAGAGTCAGGCACTAGTGAGGATGAGTTAGGCCAAAGTGAGGACAAGAGTCAAGCCCTAGTGAGGATCACAGTCAACATGTAGTGAGGACCAGAATCAGGGCCCAGCAAGGATGAGACTCAAGGCACACTGACGTCCAGAGTCAGCCTCTAGTGAGGATGAGTGTCAGGATGCAGAGTGCTTTGCCTCACTGCATAGGACTCTGCTCCTTACAGGGCCCTGTGTTGGTTCCACACTGGGACCTGTGTCTGGTTCCTCACTGGGACCTGCCACACTCTGACCCTCAATACGGCCTGACTCTGGTCCTCACTTCATGTTGACACTGTTCATTACTGGGCCCTGATCTGGTCTTAGCTATGATCTGACTCTGGTCCACACTATGGATGCTTCTCTTCCTCAATAGGGCCTGACCTTCATGCTCACTTAGGTCCTAGTGTGGATGAGACTGACACCCTAATGAGGACCAGAATCAGGACATAGTGAGGACCATATTCAGGCTAGGTGATGTCCAGCATCAGGTCCCAGTGAGGCAGAGTCAGGCTGTAGTGAGCCAGGGTCAGGGCACAGGGAGGATCAGAGTCAAGCCCAGTGAAACGAAATGTCAGGCTGAGGTGAGGCAAAGTGTCAGGCTATAGAGAGGACTAGAGTCAGGGCCTACAGAGGACCAGGTTCAGGATGTAGGAAGGACCAGAGTCAAGCCATAGAGCCAACCAGGAGCAGAGCCCAGTGAGAAGAGAATCAGTGCCTAGTGAGAACCAGACTCACGGCCTAGTGAGGTGAGACTCATGTCCTAGTGAGCACGAGAGTCAGGCCTTACTGAGAACAAGAGTCATGCCATAGTGAGGACAGGAGTCAGACTGTAATGAGGACCAAAATCAGAGCCCAGTGCGGAGCAGCGTCAGTCTCCAGGGAGGACAAGATTCATGACCCAGTGAGGCAAAGAGTCGGGAGGTAGTGATGCAGAGTGACAGGCCATAGAGTACAGATTCAGGCTGTGGTGAGGATGAGTCAGGTGAAAGTGAGGATGAGAGTCTAGCGCTACTGAAGACGAGAGTCAGGCCAATGTGAGGACGAGAGTCAGGCCCTTTCAGACATGAGGTTCAAGCCCTAGTGATGATGAGGGTCATACTGTAGTGAGGGCAGAATCACTCAGTGTGAGGACTGAAATCAGGTCCTAATGAGAAGCAGAGTCAAAGTGAGGCAATGAGCCAGGACTTAGAGATGATCAAATCAGGCCATAGAGAAGACCAGAGGTGGGGGTCACTTAGGGCCAGGGTCAGGCCCTAGTGAGGACCAGATTCAGGCTGAGTGAGCAGCAGCATCAGGGTCCTGTGAGGACAAGGTTTATGACAGAGTGAAACCAAGAGTCAGGTCATGGTGATGCAAAGTCTCAGGCAGCAGAAGATAGAGTCAGGGGGTGGTAAGGATGATAGTCAGGTCAAACTGATGATGAGAGTCAGGCCCCAGTGAGGATCAGAGTCAAGATGTAGTGAGGATCAGAATCAGGGCACAGTGAGGATGAGACTTAGGGCACATTGAGGTCCAGGGTCAGATATAGTTAGGACGAGTGGCAAGGCGTAGGCAAGACAACAGTCAGGCCCTAGTAGAATGAAACTCAGACTGTAACGAGGACCTGAATCAGGACATAGTGAGGGCCATATTAAGGCTACAGTGATGTCCAGCATCAGGGCCCACTGAGGACCAGTGTCAATTCCCAGTGAGGCAAAGAGTCAGGGTGGTGTGAGGACCAAAGTCAGACCCAGTGAAACAAAATGCCAGGCAATGGTGAGGCAAAGAGTTGGGCTGTCAGAAGACCAGAGTCAGACTGTATAGAGGACCAGATTCAGGATGTAGAAAGGAGCAGATTCAAGTCATAGAGTGGACCAGGATCAGATCCAGTGAGGAACAGAATCAGTGCTAGAGAGGAAGAAAGTTAGGGTGTAGAGGATGAGAATCAGGTCCTTGTGAGCATGACAATCAGGCCCTATTGAAACAAGAGTCTTGACATGGTCAGGACCAGAGTTAGGCTATAGTGAGGACCAAAATCAGAGCCCAGTGAGAAACAGTGTCAATCTCCAGGGAGGACGAGTTTCATAGCCCAGTGAAGCAATGAGTCAGCAAGTAGCGACACAAAGTATCAGGCCATAGAGGACAGAGTCAGGCCCTGTTGAGAATGAGAGTCAGGACAAAGTGAGGAAGAGTGCCAGGCCCTAGTGAGGACCATAACCAGGGCTCAGTTAGGACCAGACTCAGGGCGCAGTGAAAACCTGAGTCAGTGACTAATGAGGACAAGAATCAGGAGATGGAGAGGACAAGAGTCAGAAAAAAATGAAGATGAGAGTCAGGCCCTAGTGAGGACTAACGTCAGGCAATAGTGAGGGCCAGAGCCAAGCTGTAGTGAAGACTAGTGTCAGAGCCCAGTGAGGACCAGAGTCAGGGCCCAGTGAGGACAAGGGTCAGGGTCCAGCGAGGCAAACTGTCAGGCTATCAATGGGACTAGACTGAGACTGTTATGAGGATGAGAATCAGGCTGCAGTGAAGACTAAGTCAGGCAATAGCGAGGGCCAGAGCCAGGCTGTAGTCAAAACTAGTGTCAGAGCCCAATGAGGAACAGAATCAGGGCCCAGTGAAGCAAAGTGTCAGGCTATAGACAGGACTAGATTGAGACCATAATGAGGACAAGAATCAGGCCACAGTGAGGACCAAAGGCAGGTAGTAGTGAAGAACAGAGTGAGGCCATAGAGAGGACAAATGGGAGGACTTAGTGAGGACCAGAGTGATGCCAGAGAGAACACAAGTGAGGCCAGAGTGAGGACTAGCGTGAGGACATAGTGATGACATGTGTGAGGCCATAGTGAGGACGAAACCAGTCCCTCGTGAGGAAATCAGTCCCTAGTCAGGCCCTAGTAGACATGACCTTCGGCCCTAGTGATGATGAGAATGGTGCTGCATATGAGGCAGGGTCAGTCTGTAGTGAGGATCAGAATCAGGGCCTAGAGAGGACCAGAGTGAGGCCTAGTGAGGCAATGGGTCAGGTCGCAGACAGGTACAGTCTCAGGCCATAGAGAGCACCAGAGTCAGGGCCCAGTGAGGACCAGAGTCAGGCTCCAGTGAGGATCAGAGTCAGGGTCCAGGGAAGAACCATGTCAATCTCCATTGACAACAAGATTCATGAACCAGTGAGTCAGAGTCAGATCATAGTGGCGCAAAGGGTCAGGGCATAAGGACAGAGTCAGGCCATGGTGAGGACAAGAACTGGCCCTACTGAAGAGGAGAGTCAGGCCCAAGTGAGGATGACAGTCAGGCCCTAGTGATCAGGCCCTAGTGGATCAGAGGACTTAGTGAGGACCAGAGTGAGGTCAGAGTGAAGACATGTCTGAGGCCATGGTGAAGATAAAAGTCAGGCCCTTGTAGACACGAATTTCAGGCCCTAGTGATAATGAGGATCATGCTTTAGTGAGGACAGAGTCAGTTTATAGTGAGGACGAGATCAGGGCCTAGAGAGGGCCAGAGTCAGGTCAAAGTAAAGAGCAAAGTCAGGTCATAGTGAGGGCCTGAGTCAGGGCCCATTCAGGACCACACTCATGTCCTAGGAGGACCAGAGTCAGGTCCCAGTGAGGACCATACTCACGGCCTATTGATGACCAGAGTTACGCACCATAAGACAAGAATTGGTGTGTAGTGAAGAAGAGTGTCAGGCACGTCAGAGAGAACAGAGTTAAGCCATAAAAAGGATCAGAGTCAGTCTGTAGTGAGGATACAACAGTTGTAGAGAGGTTTAGTCAGGGTCCAGTGAAGACCAGACTCAGGATCCAGTGAGAACCTGATTCATGGCCCAGTGAGTCAGGCCCAGTGAGGCAGTGTCAGGTCATAGCGAGGACCAGAGTCAGACTATAGAGAAGACCAGAGGCAGGCCACATTAACGATGAGAGTCATGCCACAGTTAGGACCAGAGTGAGGTCGCAGTGAGGACCAGAGTCAGGGTGTAGTGAGTACGAGAATTAGGCCCTGGTGAGCACAAGAGTCAGGACCTAGTCAACAAGAGAGTACTACCAGAGTCAGGATGAGAGACAGGTCATGGTGAGGACCAGAGTCAGGTCCCAGTGAGGACAAGAGTCAGGCTGCAATAAGGCAAAATGTCAGCCACAGTGAGGCGAATAGTCAGGCCCTATAGGAAAGAATCAGGTCATTGTGAGGATGCAAGTCAGGCCCTGGTGAGTACAAGAGTCAAGCTAGTTCTATGTGCAATTGTTTTAAGGAATCTCCACACTGTTCTCCATAGCAGCTGTACTAGTTTGCATTCCCACCAACAGTGTAAGAGGGTTCCCTTTTCTCCACACCCTCTCCAGCATTTATTGCTTGCAGATTTTTGGATCGCAGACATTCTGACTGGTGTGAAATGGTACCTCATTGTGGTCTTGATTTGCATTTCTCCGATAATGAGTGATGTTGAGCATCTCTTCAGATGTGTTTGTTAGCCATCTGTATGTCTTCTTTGGAGAAATGTCTATTTAGTTCTTTGGCCCATTTCTTGATTGGGTCCTTTATTTTCCTGGAATTGAGCTGCAGGAGTTGCTTGTATATTTTTGAGATTAGTTGTTTGTCAGTTGCTTCATTTGCTATTATTTTCTGCCATTCCGAAGGTTGTCTTTTCACCTTGCTTATAGTTTCCTTTGTTGTGCAGAAGCTTTTAATTTTAATTAGATACCATTTGTTCATACACACTGGGGAAACCAGAATTCAAAGAGACACATGTACCCCAATGTTCATTGCAGCGCTGTTTATAATAGCCAGGACATGGAAACGACCTAGACGTCCATCAGCAGATGAATGGATAAAAAAGCTGTGGTACATATACACAATGGAGTATTACTCAGACATTAAAAAGAATACATTTGAATCAGTTCTAATGAGATGGATGAAACTGGAGCCGATTATACAGAGTGAAGTAAGCCAGACAGAAAAACACCAATATAGTATACTAAGACATATATATGGAATTTAGAAAGATGGTAATGATGATCCTGTATGTGAGACAGCAAAAGAGACACAGATGTGTACAATGGACTTTTGGACTCTGAGGGAGAGGGAGAGGGTAGGATGATTTGGGAGAATGGCACTGAAACATGTATACTATCATGTAAGAAATGAATCGCAAGTCTGTGTTCAATACAGGACACAGGATGCTTGGGGCTGGTGCACAGGGATGGTCCAGAGAGATGATTTGGGGTGGGAGGTGGGAAGGGGGTTCATGATTGGGAACTCATGTACACCCATGGCAGATTTATGTCAATGTATGGCAAAACCAATACAGTATTGTAAAGTAAAATAAAGTAAAAATAAAAAATAAAATAAAATAAAAACGAACAAAGCCAAAAAAAAAAAAAAAAGTCAAGCTAGGAACAGAGTCAGGACCAATGAGGACAGAATCATCATCTAATGAGGACAAGTGTCAGAATGGAGTGAGGATGAGAGTGAGGACCTAGTAAGGATGATATTCAGTCCTTAGTGAGGACCTAGTCATGTTGTAATAGGACCAGAGGCAGAGCCTAGTGAGGATGATAATCAGGCTCAAGTGAGGATCAGAGTAAAACCATAGTCAGGAAAAAAATCAAGGTGCCATGAGGACCATAGATGGTGTGGAGTGAGGATGAGTGTCAGGACACAGAGAGGATGAGAGTCAAGCCCTAGTGAGAAACAGAGTCAGGCCCCAGAGAGGACCAGGGGCAGTGCCCAGGGGACCTGGCTCAGGGCCCAATGAGAGTCAGGGTCAGTGAGGCAAAGATTCAAGCTGTTGTGAGGCAAACAGCCAGGCAGTTGAGAGGACCAGATTCAGGGTGCAGTGAGAATGAGGGTCAGCCCCTACTGAGGACAAGGGTCAGAGTATCATGAGAAACAGTGTCAGGCCATAGAGAGAATCAGATTCAGGTACTTGTGAGGAAATGAGTGAGGATGTAGTGAGAACCAGAATCATGCGGTCATGAAGAACAGGTTCAGGCCACAGTGAGGAACTTATTCAGGCCATGGAGAGCAAAGAGTAAAGCTGTAGAGAGGAAGGACCAGAGGCAGGCTGTATTGAGGACCAGAGGCAGGCTCTACAAAGGAAAAGTCTAACAGCCCATGGAGGACCCAAGTCAGGGCCCATTGAAGAAAGCATCAGTAAGTACTGTGTCAAAGATTCAGGCTAGAGTAACAGAGTTCGACCGTAAGGAAGACTGATTCAAGCTGTAGACAGGACCAGATTCAGCTGTAGACAGACCTAATTTCAGGCCATAAAGTGGACCAGATATAAGCCATAGAGTGGACCAGTATCAGAGCCCAGTGAAGAACAAACTCTGGGCCAAGTGGGGACCAGATTCAGGACATACTAAGGATGAGAGTCAGGCTCTAGTAAGCACAAGAGTCAGACCCTAGTAAAGACCAGATGCATGCCATACTAGGACCAGAGTCAGGCTGTAGTGAGGACCAGAATCAGGGCCCAGTGAGGAACTGTGTCAGTCTCTAGAGAGGAAAAGAGTCAGGCTCAAGTGAGGCAAAGTGTCAGGCTGTCATGAGGCAAAGGGTCAAGACATATTGGACATAGTCAGGCCGTAGGGAGGATGAGAGTCAGGCTGAAGTGAGGATGAGAAACAGGCCAAAGAGAGGATGAGAGTCTGATCCTGGTGAGCACCAGAGTCAAGCCCTCAGGAGTACCAGACTCAGGGCCCAGAGAGAACCAGATTCAGCAGGCAGTGTGGACAATAGTTGGCCTCTAGTGAGGTCCAGAATCAATGCTTAGTGAAGAATTTTTATAGGCTTCATGATGAAAGGGTCAGGCCCCATTGAGCCAAAGTGTCAGGCCCCAGTGAAGAAAAATCTCAGGCCATAGTAGGCAAAGAGACAGTCAATTTGGAGGCAAAGAGACAGGCCATAGGACCAGAATCAGGCTCTAGTGAGATGAATATAGGCTTTTGTGAGGACCAGAGTAGGGCCATAGTGAGGACCAGACTCAGATCCCAGGGAGGACCCAAGTCAGGGCCCAGTG
Source organism: Capricornis sumatraensis (assembly GCF_032405125.1). Taxonomy (NCBI): domain Eukaryota; kingdom Metazoa; phylum Chordata; class Mammalia; order Artiodactyla; family Bovidae; genus Capricornis; species Capricornis sumatraensis. The sequence continues at coordinate 49,806,380 of NC_091076.1, forward strand.
AGGACCCAACTCAGGGCCCAGTGAGGAAAGTGTCAGGCTGTATGAGTGAATGAAACAGGCCATATAGAGGAACAGAATCAGGCCATTGTGAGGATCAGAGTTAGCTCATTGTGAGGCAGAGTCAAACCATAGAGAGGACCAGAGGCAGGGCTCACTGAGGAATAGAATCAGGCCCAGTGTGCAAATGTGTCAGGCCTTAATGAAGCAAAGAGTCAAGCAGTTGAAAGGACCAGACTCAGGCCATAGAGAAGACCAAATCAGGCCCTTGTTAGGACCAGATTCAAGTCTTAAAGAGACCAGTTCCAGGGCTCAGTGAGGAACAGACTCAGGGCACAGTGAGGACCACAGTGAGGGCTTACAGAGGATGAAAGACAGGTCCCAGTGAGCACAAGTGCAGGCTCTATTGAGGACGAGAATCATGAGAAAATGAGGACTAGAGTCAGTCCATATGGAGGGCCATAATCTGGGACAAGTGAGGAACATTGTCAGCTCCAGTGAGGACAGGTCCCAGTGAATCAATAAGTCAGGCCATAGTGAGGCACAGTGACAGGCGACAGAAGCCAGTGTCAGCCAAAGTGAGGATGGCCCCTGTGAAGATCACAGTCAACTTGTACTGAGAACCAGAATCAGGGCTCAGTGAGGACCAGACTTGGGACACATTGAGGTCCAGAGTCAGAAGCTAGTGAGGACTAGTGTCAGGAGGTAGAGAAAATAAGAGTCATGTCCTAGTGAGAATGAGACTCAGATCCCAGTGAGGACCAGAATTAGGACATAGTGAGGACCATATTCAGGCCACAGAATGGCCAGAGTCAAGGCCCACTGAGGATCAGTGTCAGGGCCCAGTGAGCAAAGAGGCAGGCCATAAAGAGCTGAAGATTAGGGCTCAGTGAGGACAAGAGTCAGGCCCAGTAAAGCGAAATATCAGGCTGTAGATAGGACAAGAATATGCCATAAAGAGGATGAGATTCAGGATGTAGAAAGGACCAGAGTGAAGCCATAGGGAGCACCAGGATCAGAGCCCACTGAAGAAGAGATTCAGTGCCTAGTGAGGACCAGAGTCTGGGCATACTGAGAATGAGATTCAGGACCTAGAGAGCATGAAAATCAAGCCCTCTTAATATAGAGGATGATAGTCATGCTGTAGTGAAGACTAGAGTGAGGCCATAGAGAGGACCAGAGTGAGGACCTAGGGAGGACCACAGTGGTGCCATCATGAGCACCCCAGTGACGCCAGAGTGAGGACTCCAGTGAGGATGTAGTGAAGATATGTGTGAGACCATTGTGAGGAAGAAAGTCAGGCCCTAGTGAGGATCAGACTCAGACCCTAGTAGACCTGAGGTTCAGGCCCTAGTGATGATGAGAATCTTGCTGTCAGAGGATAGAGTTAGTATGAGTGAGGGGCAAAATCACAGCCTAATGAGGACCAGAGACAGGCCCAGTGAGACAACATGTCAGGGTGTACAGAGGACCATGGTCAGGCCCGAGAGAGGACTAGAGTGAGTGCCCAGTGAGGCCCAGAGTCAAGCCATAGTGAGGACCACCATCAAGACCTGGTAAGGAACAGACTAGGGCACATTGAGGATAAGAGACAGGGGCCAGTGAAGAAGAGTTTCAGGCTCCAATGAGCACAAGATTCATGCCCCATCGAGGCAAAGAGTCAGGTCATAATGAGACAAAGTGTCCGGACATAGAAGACAGAGTCAGTGGTAGTGATTATGAAATCCAGGCCCTAGTGAGGACAAGAGTCAGGGCCCAGGGAAGAATAGAATCAGGGCCCGTTGAGGATCAGAGTCAGGATGAAGTAGGGACAAGAGTCAGGTCCTAGTGAACATGAGAGTCAGGCCCTAGTGATGACGAGAGTCATGCCGTAATGAGGACCAGATTCAGGCTGTATTGAGGATCAGAGTCAGGCAATACTGTGGACCAGACTTAGGGCCCAGTGAGGAACTGACTCAGGGCCCAGTGAGGAGCAGAATCAGGCCCAGTGAGGCAAAGCACTGGATGGTAGTGAGACAAAGATTCAGGGTATAAAGAGCACCAGAGTTAGGCCGTAGAGAGGACCAGAGTCAGGCCATAGAGAGGACCAGAGTCAGGGCCCACTGAGGGCCAGAATTAGGCCCTGTGTGGCAAAGTGTCACACCGTAGTGAGGCAAAGAGTCAAGCAGTTGAGAGGATCAGATTCAGGCCATAGTGAGGTTCAGAGTCAGGCCTTTTTGAGGACCAGAGTAAAGCTTTAAAGAGACCAGATTCAGGGCCTAGTGAAGACCAAACTCAGTCATAGTGAGGACAAGAGTCAGTGCATAGTGAAGACCAGAGTCAGGTCACAGAGAGGAGTGGTGTCAGCACATCCTGAGAACCAGCATCAGGTAATCAAGAGAAAAGAATAACAGTGTACTGAGCACAAAAATGAGGCTGTAGTGAGGATCACAGTGAGGGCATAATGAGGAGCAGAGTGAGGCCAGAGTACGGACAAGATCAAGGACGTGATGAAGATGCTAGTGAAGCTGAAGTGAGGACAAGACTCAGGGCAAAGCAAGCATGAAAGTCAGGCCGTATAGAGGACGAGAGTCATGCCATAGTGTGGACCAGATTCAGGTTGTAGTCAGGACCATAATCAGGGCCCAGTGATGAACAGTGTCAGCATGCAGTGAGGACCAGAGTCAGCCTGTGTTGAGGATCAGAGTTAGGCCATAGCATGGACCAGACTTAAGGCCCAGTGGCAACCAAAGAAGGTCCCAGTGAGGCAAAGAATCAAACCATTGTAAGGCAAGAGTCATGCTAGGGAGGACCAGATTCAGGCTGTAGTGAGAACCAGGGTCAGCAGGTAGTGAGGACAAGGGTCAGCATATCATGAGAAACAGTGCCAGGGCTTAGCAAAATTCAGACTCAATCTTGCGAGGAACATGTTAGGATGAAATGAGGACCAGGGTCATGCTGTATTGAAGAAAGGGTGATGCCATAGTGAGGCAATAAGTCAGGCCATTGAGAGGAAAGAGGAAAGCTGTACAGAGGACCAGTGTAAGCCCAGTTTAGATGACCAAAAGTAGGCTCCGTAAAGTACCAGACCTTGGGCTCAGAGATGACCAAACATTTGGCCCAGTGAGGACCCAAGTCAGGGTCCATAGAGACAGAGTTTCATTCTGTAGTAAGGCAAAGATTCAGGCCATTGAGAGGAACAGAATGAGGCCATAGAGAGGACTACAGTCAGACTAAAATGAGGACCAGAGTCTGGCCATATTGAGGGCCAAATGCAAGATGTAAACAGGACCAGATTCAGGCATAGAGAGGACAAAAGTCAAGCCATAGAGAGGACCTAACTCAGAGCACAGTGAAAACCAAGGTCACGGTCAGTGTGTTTTGAGGAGAAGAGTCAGGGCAGGATGAGAAGCATGTCAGTTAATAGAGAGGAAAAGAGTGAGAAAAAAGTGAGACCAGAGTTAGTTCATAGTGAAGACCAGGAGGAGGAAATATTGAGGATGGAGTGAGGCTATAGAATTAGTGAGGAAACAGTCAGGCCCAGTGAGGACACAGTAGGCCCCAGTGAGGACAGAGTGAGGCTGTTCAGAGACAAGAGTCAGGTACAGAGAGGACAGGTTCAGGCCTATTGAGGACAGTCAGGGCTCAGTGTGGACAGAGTGAGGCTGTTCAGAAATGAGAGTCAGGCCCAGTGAGGATGAGAGTCAGGACTCAGTGAGGACAGAGTCAGGCCCAGTGAGGACAGAGTCACGCCCAGTGAGGAAAAGAGTCAGGCCCAGTGAGGACAGAGTCAGGCCAAGTGAGACAGAATCAGGCCCAGTGAGGACAGAGTCAGGCCAAGTGAGACAGAATCAGGCCCAGTGAGGACAGAGTCAGGCTCTAGTGAGGATACAGTCAGGCCACTGAAGACAGAGTCAGGACGTAAGGAGGACAGAGTCAGGTCCTAGTGAGGACAGAATCAGCCCTGGTGAGGACAGAGGCAGGCCCAGTAAGGACAGAGTCAGGCCCTAGTGAGGAAAGAGACAGGCCCTGTGAGGACAGAGTCAGGCCCAGTGATGACAGAGTCAGGCCCGAGTGAGGACAGAGTCAGGCCCGAGTGAGGACAGAGTCAGGCCCGAGTGAGGAAAGAGACAGGCAGTGAGGACAGAGTCAGGCCCAGTGAGGACAGAGTCAGGCATCAGTGAGGACAGAGTCAGGCCCTAGTGAGGAAAGAGACAGGCAGTGAGGACAGAGTCAGGCTCAGTGAGGACAGAGTCAGGCCCAGTGATGACAGAGTCAGGCCCAGTGAGGACAGAGTCAGGCCACAGTGAGGACATAATCAGGCCCTAGTGAGGACAGAGTCAGGCCCAGTGAAGACAAGAGTGAGGACCACTGAGGACAGAGTCAGGCTCTAGTGAGGATAGAGACAGGCCTAGTAAGGACAGAGTCAGGAAGTAAGGAGGACAAGTCAGGCTCTGTGACGACAGAGTCAGACCCAGTGAGGACAGAGACAAGCCCAGTGAGGACTGAGTCAGGCCTCAGTGAGGACAGAATGAGGCTGTTCAGAGAGAACAGTCAGGTCCAGAGAGGACAGGGTCAGGCCCATTGAGGAGAGAGTCAGGTCTCAGTGTGGACGGAGTGAGGCTGTTCAGAAAAGAGAGTCAGGCCCAGTGAGTATGAGAGTCAGGCCCCAGTGAGGACAGAGTCAGGACCAGTGAGGACAGAGTCAGGAGCAGTGAGGACAGAGTCAGGAGCAGTGAGGACGGAGTCAGGATGCAAGGAGGACAGAATCAGGCCCTGGTGAGGATAGAGTCAGGCCCTAGTGAGGACAGAGTAAGACCCAGTGAGGACAGAGACAGGCACAGTGAGGACCGAGTCAGGCCCCAGTGAGGACAGAGTCAGGACGTAAGGAGGACAGAGTCAGGCCCTAGTGAGGACAGAGTCAGGCCACAGTGAGGACAGAGTCAGGCCCTGAGAGGACAGAGTCAGGTCCAGCGAGGATGAGAGTCAGGCCTTGGTAAGGATGAAGTCAGGCCCCAGTGAGGACAGAATCAAGCCCAGTGAGGACAGAATCAGGCCCAGTGAGGACAGAGTCAGGCCCAGTGAGGAAAGAGTCAGGCCCTGTGATGACAGAGTCAGGCCTTAGTGAGGACAATGTCAACCCCAGTGAGGACAGAGTCAGGCCCAGTGAGGAGAGAGTCAGGCCCATTGAGGACAGAGACAGGCCCAGTGAGGACAGAGTCAGGCCCAGTGAGGACAGAGTCAGGTCGCTGTGAGGACAGGCATAGGCCAAGTGAGAACAGAGGCAGGCACAGTGAGGACTGTGTCAGGCCCAGTGAGGACAGAATGAGGCCCTAGTGAGGACAGAGATAGTCCCTAGTGAGGACAGAGTCAGGCCCCAGTCAGGACAGAGTCAAGCGCAGTGAGGACAGAGTCAGATCCCAGTGAGGACAGATTCAGGCCCTAGTGAGGACAGAGATAGGCCCTAGTGAAGACAGAGTCAGGCTCTAGTGAGGACAGAATCAGGATCAGCGAGGATTAGTATCATGCGTTGGTAAGAATGAGGGTCAGGCCCCAGTGAGGACAGAATCAGGCCCAGTGAGGACATAGACAAGCTCAATGAGGACAGAGACAGCTCCAGTGGTGATTGAGTCAGGCCCGAGTGAGGACTGAGTCAGGCCCAGTGAGGCAAGATTACGGACCAGTGAAGAGAGTCAGACCCTAGCGAGAACAGAGACAAGCTCAGTGAGGACAAAATCAGGCCCCAGTGAGGACAGAGTCAGGTCACAGTGAGGATAGACACAGGCCCAGTGAGGACAGAGTCAGGCCCAGTGAGGACTGTGTCAGGCCCAGTAAGGACAAAATCAGGCCCTAGTAAGGAGAGAGATAGGCCCTAGTAAGGACAGAGTCAGGCCCCAGTGAGGACAGAGTCAAGCCAGCGAGGATGAAAGTCAGGCCCTTGTAAGGATGAGAGTCAGCCCCAGTGAGTATGAGAGTCAGGCCCAGTGAGGAATGAAAAGTCCCAGTGAAGACTGAGTCACGCCCAGGTGAGGACAGCATTCGGTGCAGGGAGGATAGAGTCAGAATATGGTGAGTACAGTGTCAGGCCAAGTAAGGACAGAGTCAGGCCCAGTGAGGACAGAGTCAGGTCCTAGTGTGGACAGAGTCAGGCCCTAGAGAGGACAGAGTCAGGCCCTAGTGAGGACATTGTCAGGCCCAGTGAGGACAGAGTTAGGCCCTAGTGAGGACAGAATCATGCCCAGTGAGGACAGAGTCAGGCCCAGTGAGGACAGAGTCAGCCCCAGTGAGGACAGAGTCAGGCCCTAGAGAGGACAGAGTCAGGCCAAGTGAGGACAGAGCCAGGCCCAGTGAGGACAGAATCAGCACCTAGTGAGGACAGCATCAGGCCCAGTGAGGACAGAGTCAACTCCTAGTGAGGACAGAGTCAGGCCCTAGAGAGGACAGAGTCAGGCCCAGTCAGGACAGAGTCAGGCCCTAGAGAGGACAGAGTCGGGCCCTAGTGAGGACATTGTCAGGCCCAGTGAGGACAGAGTTAGGCCCTAGTGAGGACAGAATCATGCCCAGTGAGGACAGAGTCAGGCCCAGTGAGGACAGAGTCAGCCCCAGTGAGGACAGAATCAGGCCCAGTGAGGACAGAGTCAGGCCCCAGTGAGGACGGAGTCAGGCCCAGTATGGACAGAGTCAGCCCCAGTGAAGACCGAGTCAGGCCCCAGTGAGGACAGAGTCTGGCCCAGTGAGGACAGTGCCAGGCCCAGTGAGGAGAGAGTCAGGCCCTAGTGAGGATGTTGTCAGGTCCAGTGAGAACAGAGTCAGGCCCCTGTGAGGACAGAATCAGGCCCCAGTGAGGACAGAGACAGGCCCAGTAAGGACTGAGTCAGGCCCAGTGAGGAGAGAATCAAGCCCAGTGTGGACAGAGTCAGGCCCAGTGAAAACAGAGTCAGGTCCAGCAAAGATGAGAGTCAGGCCTTGGTAAGGATGAGAGTCAGGGCCCAGTGAGGACAGCATCAGGCTGTAGTGAGGACACAGACAAGCTCAGTGAGGACAGAATCCAGCCCAGTGAGGACAGAATCAGGCCTTAGTTAGGACAGAGTCAGGCCCAGTGAGGACAGTCAAGCCCAGCGAGGATGAGTCAGGCCCTTGTAAGGATGAGAGTCAGGCCCCAGTGAGTATGAGAGTCAGGCCCAGTGAGGACCGAGTCAGGCACTATTGCGGACACAGTCATGCCCAGTCAAGACAGAGTCAGGCCCCAGTGAGGACGGAATAAGGCCCAGTGACTATCAGAGTCAGGCGCTAGTGAGGATGAAAGTCAGGCCCCAGTGAGCACAGAATCAGGCCCTGTGAGGACTGAGTCAGGCCCGAGTGAGGACAGAGTCAGGCCCTAGTGAGGACAGAGTCAAACCCCAGTGAGGATAGAATCAGGCCCAATGAGGACAGAGTCACTCCCTTGTGAGGATGAGTGTCAGGCTCAGTGGGGACAGATTCAGGCCCTAGTGAGGACAGAATCAGGCCTGGTGAGGACAGAGTCAGGCCCCAGTTAGGACAAGAGTCAGGCTGTGGTGAGGACCCAAATCAGAGCCTAGTTGAGGACTGGAATCAGTATCAGTGAGGCAAGTATCAAGCCATAATTAATGAAAGACCAGGTCATAGCGAGGACCAGAGTAATGAAGTAGAGAGGATAAGAATCAGCACACAGTGATGGAGAGAAATAGGGCTATGTGAAGACCGGATCAGTGAGTCAAAATGTGAGGCAAGTCAAGCAAGTGGAAGGAAGTGGGAGGGGTGTTCAGGATGAGGAACACATGTACACTCATGGCTGATTCATGTCAGTGTATGGCAAAACCACTACAATATTGTAAAGTAACTAGCCTCCAATTAAAATAAATAAATTTAAAAAAAAGAAAAGAAAAAAAAGAAAAAAGAGGAAAGGAGTCAGTCCATAGTGAGAACCAGAGTGAAGCTGTGTAGAGGACCAGTGTCAGGGCCGAGTGGCAACCACTCAGGACATAGTGAGGACAAGAATCAGGTCCTAGTGAGGAATGTTCTCTGCCTCCAGTGAGGGCAAGAGTCAGGTCCTAGTGAGGCAAAGAGTGAGGTCATAGTGAGGCAAAATTTCAGGCCATAGAGGACAGTCAGACCTTTGTGAGGACGAGAGTCTTGTGGTGGTGAGGATGAGAGTCAGGCTAAAGACAGACAATAGTCAGGCTCAGGTGACGAAGAGAGTCAAGCAGTAGTCAGGACAAGAATCAGGATGCAGTGAGGACCATAGACAATGCATGGTGAGGACGAGTGTCAGGACGTAGAAAGGAGGGGAGTTTCAGGCACTAGTGAGGATGAGGGTCAGGCCAGAGAGGACAATAGTCAGGCCCTGGTGAGGAGGAGAGTTAAGTGATTGTCAGGATCAGAATCAGGGCACAGTGAGGACCACAGACAGTGTATAGTGAGGATGAGTGTCAGGATGTAGAGAGGACCAGGGTCAGGTCACAGTGAGGCAAAGAATAACCTTTTTGAGGCTAAGAGTCAGACTGTAGAGAGGACCACATTCAGGCTATAGTGAGAACCGAGGTCAGCCCATAATGAGGACAAGAGTCAGCGTATCATGAGAAACAGTGTCAGGGCATAGAAAGAAGCAGATTGAGGCACTCAGGAGGAAAAGAATGAGGATGAGTGAGGACCAGAGAGACATGCTGTAGTGAACACCAGGGACATGCCATAGTGCAAAACTTAGTCTGGCTCTGAGAGGAATGAGTAAAGTCGTAGAGAAGACCAGAGTCAGGCCATACTGAGGACCAGAGCCAGGTTCTAGAAAGGACCAGAGTAAGGGCCCAGTGAGGACCCAAGTCAGGGCCCACTGAGGCAAAGCATCAGACCGTAGTGAGTGAAAGATTCAGGCTGTAGATAGGAACAGAGTTTGGCCATAGTGAGGACTGATTAAGGCTGTAGATAGGACCAGATTCAGTCCAGAGAGAGGTTCAGAGTCAAGCCATAGAGAGGACCATACTCAGAGCAGAGTGAGAACCAGGGTCAGTGCGTTTGAGGAGAAGAGTCAGTGCAGAATGAGAAGCATGTCAGGTAATAGAGAGGAAAGAGTGAGGAAGAAGAGGGACTCAAGCTAGTTCATAGTGAGGACCAGAATGAGGACATATGGAGGACCAGTGTGAGGATACTGTGAGGACCAGAGTGAGGCTATACAGAGAAGAAAGGCCTTAGTGAGCACGTGACTCAGGCCATAGTTAGGATGAGTAAGGCTGTGGTGAGGACCAGAGTCAGGGTCAGTGAAGCAAAGCATCAGGCCATAGTGAGGCAAAGAGCCAGGTTGTAGAGAGGACTGGAGTCAGACCACAGAGAGGGCCACATTCAGGGTCCAGTGAGGATCAAGGTCAATGAGTAGTGAGGACAAGTGTCAGGGCCCAGTGATGATATGAGCAAGGCTGTAGTGAAGCGAAGAATCACGACGTTCTTAGGTAAAATTCAGGCCATAGAAAGGACCAGAATAGGCTATAGTGAGGATGAGGGTCAGGCCCTAGTGAAGACCAGAGTCAGGCCAGCATGAGGTCCAGTGTCAGTGCCCATTCAGGAGCAGATTCAGGGGCCAGTAAGACCGGATTTAGGCTGTAGAGAAGACCAGAGACGGGAAACAGTGAGAATCACAGTCAGGGCCTTTCGAGGCCTTTCGAGTTGCCCCAGCAAATCAAAGAATCAGGCTGGAGAGAGGACCCAGGCTGGAGAGAGGACCAGGGTCAGGTTGTAGTGAGGGACAGATTCATGGCCCAGTGAGTAATGAAAGGTTGTTGTTGAATCATGACACCGGGATTCTTGGCCCCCAGAGGAGAAGAATTCAATCCAGGGCCAGAGACGAGGCTTGATCACTCAGAACTTTTGTGTAACAAAGTTTTATTAAAGTATAAGAGATAGAGAAAGCTTCTGACATAGGCATCAGAAGGGGGTAGAAAGAGTACCCACTTGTTAGTGTTAGCAATGAAGTTATATACACTCCAGTAAATCCAAAGAATGTCTGAAGGTTGTAAAGACCTCACCAGACCTACTCCCATAATTTACATTTTAAGATAACAGAATTAGCCAGAAGGTTTAATCCAGAGACTGTCCTCAGGCATAATACATTGTTGTTATATAATCCTAAGGAATGTAGAGAAGGAAAAAAGTTTGTCCTTTCTCCCTCCTTGAGAATTCCAGACCCCTCTCTCCTTGGAGACCCCTAGACTTCTTATCAACCTGCCTAGGAAATGACTCTCATTCCCCCCTTTTCTTTTAGGAGAATTATGTTGCCTAGGGAAAAGGGGCATCGTTCTGGTTCCATAACTGCTTCCGAGCTGAGAAGGGGCATTGTCCCTAAATTGGGGAGGCAACATATTCTCCTAATCCTCCTATGAGGATATCTGATCCAGGGGCCCCAAATAGTAGTTGGAGGAAGGTGTAGTAGTAGCACGAGTTTGAGCAGCCACCTGTAACTTAAAAGCTTTCATGCGGCTAGAAACAAATCCAGTTATACAATTACAGATATAAGGCAACATAGTCATTAAAACAAGTTAAAATCAAAATTAAAAGTCACATTAAGTCCATAGTTAAAGTTCAACATACTGCACCAGTCCATTTTAGGTTTGGTAGATGTCATCAGATGAAGAAGAGGCATCACATGTGATTGTTGTCGAAGGTATTCACAGACTTGGAGAAAGTCCTTTTTTTGAAGTGGAGATGTCCACCACGGGAAGCCTTCCACTGATGAAGAGAATCTTTATAACCTCCTTAGCCTGTTCACTACGACAGAGAAAAGCCTCAATCCATCCAGTAAAAGTATCTACCCAAACTTGTAAGCAAGAATATCCATTAGCTTTCAGCATATGAGTAAAATCAATTTCCCAGTCTTCTCCAGGATACTTCCCACTTCGTTGTAATCCAGATTTTGCTTCCAAATCAGCAGTCACCACGGCATAACCTGCTTTGCGCTTTCCATCCCGAACAAAAGAACTGCCATCTGTAAATATTTCCATGTCAGGATTGTCTAATGGGGTATCCATTAGATCCTCCCGAGTTGCATAATTTAAAGTTAGGAATTGAGAACAATCGTGATCAGGTGTTTCATTTTCCTTCTCAGGAAGGAAAGTGGCAGGATTTAAATTTCCATAAACTTTAAGCTTAGTTACTGGTCCTTCTAACAACAATGACTGATATTTAAGAAGCCTACTGTCTGTCATCCAAATATTAACCTTAGAATCTAAGATTCCACTCACATCATGAGAAGTCAGTACAGTAAGGTTTCGTCCATTAATTATTTTTAAAGCTTCAGGTGCTAATAAAGTCGCTGCCCCAATTACTCTTAGGCATTGGGGCCACCTACGTGAAATTACATCTAATTCTCTGCTTAGATAAGCAATAGGTTGCTGGTGAGGCCCTCGGGGTTGTGTCAAAACTCCCTTTCCTTTCAGTGACAAATTAAATTCTGACCCTGTGGGCAAGCTCAGAGCTGGAGCTTGCAGGAGAGCAGTTTGAAGAACCTTAAAAGCCTTTTGAGTTTCTGGTGACCAAACCAGTTTGTCAGTTTGGGCCTGCTGAGTTTCAGCTATAAGTTTATATAAAGGCCGGGCAAGTTCCCCATAACCCTTAATCCAAATGTGACAGTAACCTGTGATTCCCAAAAATCCTCTCAATTGTCTTAAAGTCATAGGTAGGGGATGATTTAGTATAGGCTTAATTCTCTCAGGGCCTATGGCCCTAGTCCCTTCTGATATGATTAGGCCCAGATATCTAACTGATTGTTGATAGAGCTGAGCCTTTTCTCTTGATGCCTTGTAACCACAGCCTGCCAGAAAGTTTAAGAAATCTTCTGAGGCTCGCGAATAAGCTTCCTCTGTCTCAGCACAGAAAAAAATATCATGTACATATTGTAACATCACTGCTTCAGAGCTATTAAAGTTTTGTAGATCCCGTGACAAACTTTGTCCAAATAAGTGAGGACTGTCACGAAATCCCTGGGGCAAAACTGTCCAGGTTAACTGAGAAGCTTGCTGCGTAGGGTCTTCAAAGGCAAATGGAAATTGACTTTCCTCTGCCAAAGGCACTGAATAGAAGGCATCTTTTAAATCAATTACTGAGAAATATTTGGCTCGTTCAGGAATTTCAGACAATAGAGTATAAGGATTAGGCACCACTGGGGGTAAAGGAAATACAGCCTCATTTATTATACGTAAATCTTGAACTAGTCTTCATTTGCCATTTGATTTCTTTATACCCAAAATAGGAGTGTTGCAAGGACTGTTACAGGGAATTAATAGTCCCTGTTCCTTTAAATTTTCAATGATGGGTTTTAACCCTTTCTTAACCTCAGGTTTCAGAGGATACTGCTTCTTATGCGGAAATAAGTGTGGGTCTTTGAGCTTGACAACTACAGGAATAGCATTTTGTGCTTGACCCACAGATTTTCCATCAGCCCATACTCTAGGATTTACATTTTGTTCAACTAGAGGAAGAGAAAGGGAGGGCTCCATATTCATAAAAACAGAGGCATGGACCTTGCTCAGTATATCCCTCCCCAAAAGGGGTGAGGGAGATTCTGGCACGATCAGAAACTCTTGTGAAAATAGCACAGAATCCCAGTTGCAAGATATAGAATAACTGAAATAATACCTTTTGGCTCGTCCAGACAGTCCCATTATGGAAGCGGATTGGGAAGAAAGAGGGCCAGGGGCTTCAGTAAGCACAGAGTAAGTTGCCCCAGTATCTAAAAGGAAATTGACAGATTGGCCCCCCACAATTATTAATACCCCGGGTTCCTCAGGTGTAATTAGGATGGGAGCTTGTGTGGGGACCCCCGGGCACCTTCAGTCCTGATTGTCTTGAGACTCCGACCCCGGAGACCTACGCCTTTGAGGGCAGTCTCTCTTCCAATGTGGTCCTTTGCATACTGGACATGGAGCCAGGGCGGCTTAGATGCCCTCTCCTTTCCACAGTAATAGCAAGCCTTTTCACCTGGGTCCCTCTGGGCATTTTTCTCAGGCTGTTTAAGAACGTTTTTTCATGGCCATTGCGAAGGCCTCCGCCTTTTCCTTTGTCTTTTTTTGCCTTTCTTTCTTTTCCTCATATTCCCTACTGTAATAGACTGCCTGAGCCACTTGTAACAGAGTATCTAAAAACTGATTTGGTCCATACGCCCGTTTTTGTAGCTTACGGCGGATATCTGGACTGAGTGAGAAATCGATCTTTTAAGATCATTTTTCCTTCTTCACTTTCGGGATCAATCTCAGTGAATCTGCTAAGGGCTTCTCTTAGTCTATCTAGGAATTTACCCGGAGCTTCCTTCTCCTCCTGTTCTATGTCTGCCAATTTGCTATAGTTTAAAGGTTTAGAACGTGCCTGCCTGAGTCCTTCAAGAATACATCTGACAAAATGACTCCGATCCCATCTTCCTTTAGCTGAGTTTTAGTCCCAGTCTGGTTCTATAGTTGGGACTGCCTGATTCCCAGTGGGGAGGGCCGCTATCTCGTCCTCCCTCTTCCCTACTGATTCATTACCAAGCCATTCATCTCCATAAGCAACCACTTTTCCCAAAACTCGTCTTTGAGTCAGGAGTCAGCGTTTGTCCCAAGATATACATCACATCCTTCCAAGTAAGGTCATAAAGCAGAGTAACACCTTTAAAAGCTCTAATATATTTTTCTGGGTCCTCTAAATAGTCTCCCAGATCTTCCTTGATTCTTTGTATTTCTTGATAAGAAAAAGGCTTATTAACTCTCCATAGACTGATTATTTCTCCCGGTGGGTGTTTCATAAAGAGGTAACAGCTTGTGTGGCTGTTCCTCAGTCTCTCTGGCTGCTCTGCACATATGATCCCAGGGATAGACTGGAGAAACCTGTTTTTCTTTTTCTCCTTGTCTCCTGTCCTCCATCTCATCTCTAACTTTGATGGTCTGAGTTTCTACTGAAACCAGAGTAGTCTGAGGTCGTACTGAGACAGGAGTTGTTTGGACCTCCACGTGAGCAGTTTGAATCTCAGTTTGGATTTCCACTGAGACCAAAGCAGTTTGAATCCCAGTTTGGATTTCCACTGAGACCAAAGCAGCCATTCTGAGGGGGTTCTCTGTCTTTCAGTTAGCTCAGCTTGGAGCCCCAGGTACAGGGGCAAATTAGGAGGACAGGAGGGAGCTGAAGGTTTCACACCCAAATCTATACTCTTAGGACCTAAGTCTGGCATATTTCGCAGAGAGAAAAAGGGCAACACATATGCTACTTCTACCTATTTCCCTTGTTCCTTACAGAACCGGTCTAATTGTAAAACAGTATTATACTTAAGAGACCCTCCAACCAGCCACCGTTCGCCGTCCTCCAATGGATACCGTGGCCACGCAGTATCGCATAGGAAGACCAGGTGTGTCTTTAAGCCCTTGGGATCGAATCTATCCCAGTTTTTCAAGATACAGTTCAAAGGAGTGAGGCTGAAATTGTTAGCTCCCATCTGTAAGCGAGAAAAAAAGTGACTAGGGCCATTTTTCTACCGGAGGCATCCCTCCCTGCTCTAGATGGCGGTGTAGACAGACTTTACACCAAAAGCTTTTCCTTCCTGGTCGGACTTAGTCTGTCCCTTACCGACGCAGGCGCCATCTCGATCCTCCTGGTTCTACCACCAAGATGGGTTGGGGATGAACCAGGGGTAGACCTGATAGCATCTCTATCTGATGTCCAGCTCTTCACCTTTAACCTTGCTTGCCTCTGATGCCACCCGGGGTGCAATCAGAGTAACCTTCTGGAATGCCTCCCAAGCTAAGACCGCTGGGGGAAACGTTCGTCACCTGAGTGCCTGTGCATGACCCTGAGTATATTCCTGAACACAATAAGACTGATACGAACATAAAGTTGGGATGTTCTTTTCAAGCATCACCACACCAGTATGAGAGCCTCCTCTGGTCCACTAAGAGCCAGCGTTACCAAAGGAAAAAAAAGCCCATTGCAGTCCCAATCTGAGTAACCTTTAACCTCAGAGATGTTCTTGGGGCTAAAGCTCCATCTAGCTTCCAAACTTTGATTCCTAGCGAGGCTAGGTGCTTTCTTGACTACCAATCCAAGTTTGCCACAGTACACAGTAACAGCATAGATCACAAGTCCCTTGAAAGTCTATGATCTGATAGATTAGGTTAGTACTTCTAATTCCCAAGGAGTTATGAAATGGTCAAAGAGACCGAAAGGTTTGACCAAGAAAGGAGAGTTTGGTCCACACGCTTTGCCCATTTCTGGTCGGTTCCCAAAAGAGACAGTGGGTGTCTCTTGGCCTTGGCAGGTCGGTAGAAACCCCCAACAGGTTTCTGCCATAAGCCGTATGAATCACCGTGGAACCGCAGAGCAGGGCTCCTCACTTGCTTCACGCAGGGCATGTCATTCATTCACACAAGCACACTGTAGAGTTAGTAAAGCACAGCAGAAAATGTGTTCACTAAGAGAACAAAGAACTAGAGCTCCAAGCATCCTTACCTTGTCCTGAAGGATCCTGGACCAGCCCCCAAGATGAAAGGTTGTTGTTGAATCATGACACCGGGATTCTTGGCCCCCAGAGGAGAAGAATTCAATCCGGGGCCAGAGACGAGGCTTGATCGCTCAGAGCTTTTGTGTAATAAAGTTTTATTAAAGTATAAAAGAGATAGAGAAAGCTTCTGACATAGGCATCAGAAGAGGGTAGAAAGAGTACCCACTTGTTAGTGTTAGCAATGAAGTTATATACTCTCCAGTAAATCCAAAGAATGTCTGAAGGTTGTAAAGACCTCACCAGACCTACTCCCATAATTTACATTTTAAGATAACAGAATTAGCCAGAAGGTTTAATCCAGAGACTGTCCTCTGGCAGAATACATTGTTGTTACACAATCCTTGTGAAGAGCAGGTCTACTCCCATAATTTACAGAATTAGCCAGAAGGTTTAATCCAGAGACTGTCCTCAGGCATAATACATTGTTGTTATATAATCCTAAGGAATGTAGAGAAGGAAAAAAGTTTGTCCTTTCTTCCTCCTTGAGAATTCCAGACCCCTCTCTCCTTGGGGACCCTTAGACTTCTTATCAACCTGCCTAGGAAATGACTCTCAGTAACAGTATCAGGCTCCAGTGGGGCCAAGAATCAAGCCCAAGTCAGGTAAAGAGGCAGGCCATAGTGAGGTAAAAAGGTCACCCCACATCCCAGACGATGTACCTGGTGTCACATGTCCAGTTGCCAGACTGACGCTCCCGTCCCAGATCCTGTACCTATGGTCAAATCTCATCAGTCTTCAGGATGACCACCTCCTACACCCTGTACCTGGGTCACATACTCACAGTCTCCAGGGTGAACCCACCCTTCAGACCCTATACTTGTGTTCACACATCCACAGTCTCCACAGTGATGCCCCTCCCCAGAACCATTACCTGGGGTCACAATCCATAGTTTCCAGAATGATCCCAGCACCAGACACTGTACCTTGGAGCATACATCCAGAGTTTTCAGGGTGACCCCCCCATCCCCAGACCCTGTACCTGGGTCCACACACCCACAATCTCCAGGGTGAAACCACCTTCACGACCCTGTACCTGGGGTCACAGGTCCACAGTCTCCAGGGTGACCCCAACTCCAGACCCTACATCTGGGGTCACATTTCCACAGTTATCAGCGTGATCCCACCTCACAAACCCTGTACCTGCGGTCACATGTCCACAGTCTCTAGGGTATACCCCTTCCAGACACTGTTTTAGGGGTCTCATGTTCACAGTCTCCTGGGTGACCCCACTTCCCCGACCCTGTACCTGGTGTCACATGTCCACAGTTTCCATGGTGATCACCTTCTCAAAGACCCTGTTCCTAGGTTCAAATGTCTGCAGTTTCCAGGGTGACCACCTCCCAGACCCTGTTCCTTGGTCACACATCCACAGTCTTCAGGGTAAACCCACCCTCCAGAACCTGTACTTGGTGTCACACATACACAGTCTCCAGGGTGATACCCTTCACAGACCCTGAAACTAGGGTCATGTATCCACAGTCTTCAGGGTGATCCCAACTCCCAGACCCTTCACCTGGGGTCACATGTCTGCAGGATCCAGAGTGACACACCCTCCCAGACCCTGAATCCGGGGTCACATCCACAGTCTCAAGGGTGACACCACCCAAGACCCTGTATCTGGGGTCACACATCCACTGTCTCCAGGGTGACACCCTCCCAAGATTTACCTGAGGTCACATGTTTCCCAGGCACTGTACTTGCTGTCACAAAGTCCACAATCTCCAGGGTGACCCCACTCCAAGACCCTACAGCTGAGGTTTCACCTTCAAAGTCTCCAGGGTGACAAATATCCCAGAGGCTGCCATGGGGTCACACATTCACAGTCTCCAGTATAGCCCCATCTCACTAGAACTTGTACCTGGGCACACATGTCCACAGTATCTAGTGTAACCCCATCTGTCAGATCTTTTATCTGTGGTCAAACATCTACAGTGTCCAGGGTGACTACAGCTGCCAGGCCCTGTCCCTGTGGGTAACACGTCCACAATATCCATGGTGACCACCTCCCCTTATGCAGCACCTGAGAACACTTGTCCACAGTCTCCATAGTCCCCCCCTCCCAGACCCTGTGCCTGGGGAAAAAGTCTGCAGTCTCCAGGGTGACCAGTCCCAGGCACTGTTCCTGGCATCACATGTCCAGTCTCTAGGGTGATCCCCTTCTCAAATTCTGCATCTATGGTCACATGTCCACTGTCTCCAGGATGACCCCACCTCCCAGACCCTGCAGCTTGGATCACATGTCTACAGTCTCTAGGGTGACCATCTCCCTGACCCTTCTTGGGGTCAAATATCTACATTCTCCAGAGTGACACCCTCCTAGAACATGTACCTGGGGTCAAACATCCACAGACTCCAAGATGACCCTTCCTCCTAGACACTGAATTTGGTGTCACACATCCAGTCTCCAGGGTTACACCACCTTCTAGAACCTGTACTGGGGGACACATGTACACAGTCTCCAGGGTGACCCTACCAAGTCGCTGCCCCTGTGGTCGCATGTCCAGAGTCTCAATGGTGAAGCCCTCCCAAACCTGCACCTGGGGTCACATGTTTAGTCTCCAGGGTGATCCTGCCTCCCAGACCCTACACCTGGCATCTCAAGTCCACAGGCTCCAGCATGACCCCTCCCGGAGCTTGAACCTGGGTTCACACGTCCACAGTCTCCAGGGAGACACCTCTCCCCAGATCCCATACCTGGGGTCACACGTCCAAAGTCTAGAGAGTGATACCCCCCAGACACTGTAAATGGGGTCACACATCCAAGTCTTTAGGGATACCCCCTCACCAGAAACTGAAACTGGCATCACACGTCGACAGTATCCATGGTGAGCCCTCACAGAACCTGCTCCTTGGGTCACACATCCTTAGTCAAGGGTGACAACCTTCGCAGACACTGCACCTGTTCTCTCAGGTCCACAGTGTCCAGGGTGACCCCACCTCACAAGAACTTTTACCTGAAGTCACATATCTACAGTCTCTAGGTTACCCCATTTCACCAGACCTTTGGACTGTGGTAACACATCCAAGTCTCCAGGGTGCCCATCACTTCTAAGCACTGAACCTGAGGCCACAGGTCCACAGTTTTCAGGGTGATACAACCCAGACCCTGTAAATGGGGTCACACGTCCACAATCTTCATGGTGACCCCACACACCAGACCCTGCAACTGGAGTCACAAGTCCACAGTCTGCATGGTGACATGCTCCCAGACCCTGTACCTGGAGTCACATGTTTAGAGTTCCCGGGGTGACCCCTTACAGGCACTGAGGAGGAAATAGCCTGCAAGTGTCAGACATTTTTATCTCTCTTAAGCGGCAGGAGGAAACAAACTAGCGATATTTTTTCCTTCTGTATACACATTTAAAAGGAGGTTTCTCTTAAAATTCTGTGTTGCCATAATGAAACCTGGTTTCACCTGAAGTTAACCAATGCCTTTTTCTTATGGGAATGTTTATCTTAAGCTATGCTAATGTACTATGCATTGACCCCAAACTCTGTCTTCAAGTTGGTTCCACATTTTGGGCTCAGAACCTACTTGATAAACTAGTATGTTATACTCCAATATTGTTCATCTAATCTATGTAAAGGAAATTATTTGTATGGTGATCTGCCCTTCTTCAAGATTCAAGTTAATCATTTTATGGCCCAAGATAAACCATTTGGTGCCAAGATTACCCCAAATTACATCTTATGGGTGAGGGACCTGGTGCCATTCTAAGTTTTGAGACATTCCTTTCTTCCTCATTAACAGACTGCTGGTGACTATATAACATCCAGCTGAAAACTAGCAGGGGGGTACTCTTTCTGCCCCTTTCTGATGCCTATGTCAGAAGCTTTCTCTATCTCCTTTATACTTTAATAAAACTTTATTACATAAAAGCTCTGAGCGATCAAGCCTCGTCTCTGGCCCTGGATTGAATTCTTCTCCTCCAGGGGCCAAGAATCCTGGCGTCGTGATTCAACAACAACCTTTCAACACCCAATCCCCAGACCCTGTGCCTAGGGTCACAGGTCTACAGTCTCCAGAGTACTCCCCTCCCAGACCCTGTACCTGGGGTCACATGTCCACAAGCTCCGTGGTGACCCCTTCGAAGTACCTGCACCTGGGGTCACATGTCACAATTCTCCTTGGTGACACCATCCCAGACCATGAACCTGGATTCAGATGTTGACAGTCTCCAGGGTGACACTAACTCATCAAAACCTGTACCTGGGTTCACATTTCCAGTTTCCTATGTGACCCCCAACCAGACCCAGCATCTGGGTTCACAGTCCACATTCTCCAGGGAGACATCCTCCCAGACCCTGTACCTGGAGTAACACCTCCACAGTTTCAAGGGTGAGCACACCTCCCAGAACCTGTACATGGGACACACTTCAACAGTATCCAGAGAGACACCACTTCCCAGACCCTGCACGTTGTATTGGCACATTTACAAGCTCCAAGGTACCCTCTTCCCTCACCTTGGACCTGTGGTCACATGTCCACAGTCCCCAGGCTAACCCCACCTCCCAGACCCTGCACCTGGGGTCACATGTCCTGAGTCTACAGGTTGATCCCTCCCAACCCTGGACCTGGGGTCACATTTCCACAGTCTCTAGGGTGATACTTCTCCCCAGACCCTTTACCTGGGGTCACACATCCACAGTGTCCAGGCTTACTCCACACCCTCCCCTTCCAGACCCTGCACTTGTGGCCACAGGTCCACAGTATCCAGGGTGACGATATCCCTCAGATTGTGTACATGGGGTCACAAGTCCACATTCTCCCGGGTGACACAACCTCCCTGACTCTGTATGGGGTATCACACCCGGTCTTCAGGATGGCCATCCTCCCAGACTCTGCATTCTCTGGATTCTCACATCCACAATCTCCAGGGTAAACCCTTTCCAGACCCTTCATCTGGGGTCACACGTTCACGAGCTCTAGGTTGAACCTTCAGAAGTACCTGCACCTGGGGTCACATGTCCACAAGACTGCACCTAGGGGTCACATGTCCACGATGAAACCCTCCCACCCTGCACCTGGATCGTACATCCACAAGCTGCAGGGTTACATCCTCCCAGACCCTGGACTAGGGTTACGTGTCTACAGTCTGAAGGGTGACCCCACCTTCCAGACCCTGCACCTGGCTCACACTTAAGCAGTCTCCAGGGTGACCACTCCTAATCCAGCACCTGGGGTTACATTTCTACAGTCGCCTGATGACACCTCTCCCAGGTCCTGTACCTGGGGTCCCATGTGCATAGTCTCCATCGTGATCCCCCTTCCCAGACCCTGTCCCTGGGGTCAAATATCTGCAGTATCTAGTGTAACTCCCCCCAGACCATAAACATGGGGTCACACCTCCACAGTTTCCAGGATGAGCCCACCTCCAGACTCTGTACCAGGGTCACATGTCCACAATCCAGGGTAACCCCACCTCCCAGGCCATATACCTGGAGTCATCCACAGTCTCCATGGTGACCTCCTCCAAGGCCATGCACCTGGGATCACACGTCCACAGTCTTAAGGTGACCCCACCTCTGAGTCCCTACACCTTGAGTCACATGTCCACAGTCCCCAGGTTTACCCCTCCCAGATCCTGTACCTGGGGTTACATGTCCACAGTCTCCATGGTGACAACCTCACAGACCCTGCACATTGGTAACATGTCCAGAGTCTACAGGGTGACAAACCACCCTAGACACTACCTGGGTTCACACATCAACAGTCACCTGGATAAGCCTACCTCCAGACCCTGTACCTGGGGTCACATGACCACAGTTTGCAGGGTTGACAGCACCTCCCTGACCCTGCACCTAGGATTGCACATCCATGGTTTACAAGGTGACTCTTTCCCACACCATGCACCTGGGGTAACCTGTCAGCAATCCCAAGAGTGATCCCACTTCCCAAACCCTGCACCTGGGCTCACAGTCTCCATGGTGACACCCCCTCCCAGACCCTGAGCTTGGGGTCACATATCCACAGTCTTCAGGGAGAGGACTCCCAAACAGTGCATGGGGTTCATATATCCAAAGTCTCCCATGTGAACTCCCTTCAGACCATGCACCTGGAATCACAAGTCCACAGTCTCCAGGGTGACATCCCTCCCAGACCCTGCACCTGCGGTCATACGTCCACAGTCTCCATTGTGACACCTCCTGCCACAACCTGCATCTGGGGTCACATGTCCACAGTCCACCATGGACAATCCTCCCCAGATTTGTACATAGGGTCACACATCCACATTTTCCAGATGACGCAACCTCCCTGACCCTGTACTGTGGTATCATGACCACAGTGACCAAACCTCACAGACCTGGCACCTGGGTTCTCAGGTCCACGGTTTCCATGGTAAACCACTCCCAGACCCTGCACCTGAGGTAACATGTTCACAGTCTCCAGGGTGACCCCACCTCCCAGACCAGGTCCCTGGGGACATATGTCCACAGTCTCTCGGATGAGCCCCCTCTCCAGACTCTGCACATGGGTCACATGTCCACAGTCCCCGAGAGACCTCACCTCCCAGACCCTGTACCTAGGATCACATGTCCAGTCTCCAGGGTGACCCCACTTCACCACACTCTGTACCTGGGGTCACACTTCCACAGTCTCCAGGGCGATCCCCTCCTGAACCTGCACCTGGGGCATACTTCCACTGTCTCTATGGTGGCATCACTGCCCAGACACTGTACCTGCAGTCACACATCCACTGTCTTCAGAGTGAGGACTCTCAATCACTGCACCTGGGTTCACATATCCCAAAGTCTCCTATGTAACCCCTATCCTGTCCCTGTGCATGAGGTCACACATCTACAGTCTACAGGGTGACCCCAACTTCCAGACCTTTTACCTGGGATCACATGTCCACAGGCTCCAGGGTGAACTCACCTCATCAGAACTTTTAGCTGTGGTCACAGATCCATAGTCTCCAGGGTAACACCCCGCCCCCCGGCCCTGTACCTGTGGTCAAATGTCCACAGACTTCGGGGTAACCCCACCACACCAGTCTGAGCACCTGGGATCACATGTCTACAATCTCCAGGGTAACCACCCCTAACAGACCTACACCTGGGCTCACATGTCCAGTTTCCAGACCCTTTTCCTGAGATCACAAGTCTTCAAATCCTAAGGTGTCCTCTCCAAGGTACTTTGGTCACATATCCAAAGTCACTACTGTGACTATCCTCCCAGACACTGAAATTAGGTCCACATGTCCACAATTTCCAGGCTGACGCCTTTTCCTAGACCTTGTACCTGGTTCACACATCCACAGTCTCCAGCTTGATGCCCTTTCCCAGACCCTGTGCCTGGTTCACACATCCAGTCTCCAGGCTGACACCCTTTTTTGGACCCTGTACCTGGGTCACACATCCACAGTCTCCAGTCTGACGCCCTTTCCCATACTCTGCACCTGGGATCATACTTCCACAGTATCTAGTATGACCACCACCCCCCACCAGACCCTGTACCTGGGGTCCAATATCTGCAGTCTCTGGTGTGGCAACCCTTCAGACCCTGCACCTGCTCTCACATGTCAACAGTCTCCAAGGTGACCCAATTACAAACACCCTGAACCTGGGGTCACACATCCACAGTCCAGGGCAAGGATTCCCAAATGCAGCACCTGGGTTCCCATACCCAAAATCTCCTATGTGACCCCCGCATCAAATCCTGCATTTGGGTTCACGTGTCCAGTTTCCCGGGACACACTCCCAGACCCTGTACCTGAAGTCACATGTCTTCAGTTCTCAGGGTGACCTCTCCCAGGCATTGTATTTGGGGTCAGATGTCCACAGTCTCTACATTGACCATACTTCCTGACCCTTTACTTGGGGTCACATGTCCACAGTCCCCAAGTGACCCTACCTCCCAGATCCTGTGCCTGGAGTCACACGTACACTGTCTCCAGGGAGACAACACCTCACAGACCATGCACCTAGGGTCACATGTTCACAGTCTCCAGAGTGACCCCTTCCTGAACCTGCATCTGCGGTCACATTTCCACTGTCTATAGGGTGACACATGTCCCCAGAGGCTGTACCTGGAATAAGACATCCAGAATCTCCATGGTGACCTCCTTCCAGAACCTGCACCTGGGGTAACATGTCCAGAGTCTTCAGGCTGACACCCTACCCTAGCCCCTGTATCTGGGGTCACATGGCCACAGTCACCATGGTGAACCCCCTCGCAGACCCTGTACCTGAGGTCACATCTCCACCATCTCCAGGGTGACCCCCTTCCCAGACCATGTACATGGGGTCTCATATCCAGTCTCCAGCCTGACTCCATATCCTAGAATCTATACCAGGGTTCAAAACTCCACAGTCTCCAGTAAGACCCCACCTCCCAGACACTGTACCTGGGGTCACACATCCAGTTTCCAGGGTAACCCTCCTCTCTGGCCCTGCAACTGGGGTCATAGATCCACAGTCAGAAGGGTGCCCTACATCAGCAAACCCTGCACCTGGGGTCACATGTCAGTCTCCGGGGAGAACCCTCTCACCAGACCCTGCACCTGGGATCACACATCCACAGTCTCCAGGGTGACCCCGTCTCTGAGACCCTTCACCTAGGGTCACAGGTCCACAGGTTCCAGGGTGACCCCTTTGAAATACCTGCACCTGAGTCACATGTCCAGAGTCTCCTTGGTGACACCCCACCATGGCCTGGGGTCACATTTTTAGTTTCCAGAATAGTCTCCCCTCCCAGACCCTGCACCTGAGGTCATACCTCCAGGGTCTCTGGGGTGACAAATCTTTCAGACCCTGCACCTGAGGTCACATCACCACAGCCTCCAGGGTGAGTGCACCTCATCAGTACTTGTACCTTGGGTCACATGTCCACAGTCTCTAGGGTGACCCCACCTCATCAGAACTTTTACCTGTGGTCACACCTCCACAGCTTCCAGAGTAACCACCACTCTCAGATGGTGAACATCTTGTCATATGTCCATAATCTCCAGAGTGACACCATCCAGGACACTGAACTTGTGATCACACCTCCACAGACTTCAGGGTGACCCCACAACTACAGTCCGAGCACATGATCACACATCCACAGTCTCCAGGGTAACCTTCCCTCACAGACACTACACTTGGGGTCAAATTTCCAGTCTCTACTGTTACCATGCTCCCAGACCCTGTATGTGGGAGGTACATGTCCACAGTCTCCAGGGTGACAATCCTCCCCACACCCTGTCTGTGGAGTGACACATCCACATTCTCCAGGCTGACCCAATCTCCCTGACCGTGTACTGGGGTATCACAACCACTCTCTCTAGGGTGACCAAAACTCCCAGACCCTGCACCTGTATTCTAACATCCACAGTAATCAGGGTAAATCCCTCCCAGACCCTGCATCTGAGTTAACATGTCCACATTCTCCAGGGTGACCCTGTCTCCAAGACCCTTTACCTGGGGTCACATGTCCACTGTCTCCAGGGAGACCACACCTTGTAGACCATGCATCTGGGGTCACACATTCAGTCTTCAGGGTAATTCCCTCCTGAACCTGTATCTTGGGTAACATTTCCACTGTCTTTAGGGTGACACACATCCCCAGACACTGTTCCTGGAATCACATGCCCAGAATCTCCAGGTTGACTCCCTTCCAGATCCTGCACCTTGGGTAACATGTCCAGAGTCTCCAGCCTGACACTCCAGCCCAGACCCTGTTTCTGGGGTCACATGGCCACAGTCTCTAGGGTGAACGCCCCACAGACTGTGTACCTGAGGTCACATGTCCACCATATCCAGGGTGACCCCCTTCCAAAACCATGAGCATAAGGTCACATGTCCCATCTCCAGTGTGAACCCACCTCCCAAAGCCTGTACAAGGTTTCACAACTCCACAGTCTCAACAGTGATCCCACACACTAAACCCTGCAACTGGGGTCACATGTCAACAGTCTCCAGAGTGACCCCTCTCCCCAGACCCTATCACTGGTGTCACATGTCCACAGTCTCCACGGAGAGCCCTCTCCCAAGACCCTGAACCTGGGGTCATATGTTCACAGTCTCTGGTGTCCCCACCTCCCAGACCCTTCATCTGGCATCACACATCCACTGGCTCTAGTGTGACCCCTTCGAAATACCTGCACCTAGGTAACATGTCCAGAATCTCCTTGGAGACTCCCTTCTAAGACTGTGTATCTGGGGTCACATTTTCAGTTTCAAGGGTAAACTCACACCGAGACCCTGCACATGGGGTCACACGTCCATGTCTCCAGGGTGATAAACCTCCTGAACCCTGCACATGGGGTCACACGTCCATGTCTCCAGGGTGACAAACCTCCTGAACCCTGTACCTGGGGTCACACCTCCAGAGTCTCCAGTGTGACCGCACCTCACCAGAACTTGTACCTTGGGTCACATGTCCACAGTCTCTAGGGTGACCCCACCTCATCAGAACTTTTACCTGTAGTCACACCTCCACAGTCTCCAGGGTGATCACCATTCCCAGACTCTTAACATCTGGTCACACGTCCACAGTCTCCAGGGTTACACCACCAAAGATGCTGAATGTGTGGTCACATGTCCACAGCTTTCAGGGTGATCCCACAACACTGGTCGAGCACCTGGGATCACATGTCCACAGACTCCAAGGTAACCTCCTGCTCAGTCACTACACATGGGGTCACATGTCCACCATTTCCAGGATGACACCCTCCCAGGCCCTGTACCTGAGGTCACATGTCTTCAGTTCCCAGGGTGACTCCTCCCAGGCACTGTATTTGGGGTCACATGTCCACAGTCTCTACTGTGACCATCCTCCCAGACATTGTACGTGGGGTCACACGTCCACATTCTCCAGAGTGACTCCCTTCCGACACCCTGTGCTGCTGCTGCTAAGTCGCTTTAGTTGTGTCTGACTCTGTGTGATCCCATAGATGGCAGCCCACCAGGCTCCCCTGTCCCTGGGATTCTCCAGGCAAGAACACTGGAGTGGGTTGCCATTTCCTTCTCTAATGTATGAAGGTGAAAAGTGAGAGTGAAGTCGCTCAGTCGTGTCCGACTCCCAGAGACCCCATGGACTGCAGCCTACCAGGCTCCTCAGTCCATGGGATTTGCCAGGCAAGAGTACTGCAGTGGGTTGCCATTGTCTTTTCCTCCCAGAGCCTGTGCCTGGGATCAAATATCTGCAATCTCCAGAGTGACATCCTCCCAGACACTGTACCTGGGTTCTCACATCCATGGCTCAGAGTAAACCCCTCCCAGACCCTGAACCTGAGATAGCATGTCCAAAGTCTCCAGGGTGACCCCACCCACCAGACTTTGAACCTGAGATCACATGTCCACTGTCTCCAGGGTAACCCCAACTCCTAGACCCAATATCTGGAGTTGCAAGTCTCCTTGATGATCCCCTCTCAGATCATTCACCTTGGATCACACATGCACAGTCTCCAGGGAGAGCCCCCTCCCCAAATGTTGCACTTTGAGTCACATGTCCACAGTCCCCAGGATGACCCCACCTCCCAGACCCTGAACTTGTGGGCACATACTGAGTCTCCAGGGTTACTCCACCTCCAAGACCCAGTACTGGGTTCACACATCTTCAGTCTCCAGGGTGGTCCCCTCTCAGACCCTGCATCTAGTGTCACATGTCCACAGTCTTCAAGGTGACCCTCTTCCAAATACTGCTTCTGGGGTCACACATCCACAGTCCCAGGATGACAACCCTCCCCAGCCCCTGCACTTGGGTCACATGGCCACAGTATCCATTGTGATCCCCCTACAAGATCCTATACCCGATGTCAAATGTCTGCAGTATCCACGATGACCCCCTCCCAGACCATATACATGGGTCATATGTCCACAGTCTCCAAAGTCAGCCTCTTCCCCAGACACTGCAATTTGGGTCACATGTCCACAGTCCCCAGGGTGACCCTACCACCAAGACCCTGTACTTGAGGTCCCACGTTCACAGTCTTCAGGGTTACCCCAGCTCTCAGACCCAGCACCTGGGTTTTCACATCCACAGTCTCAAGGTGACTCCCCATCCAGACCCTACACCTGAGGTCACATGTACATAGTCTCCAGGGTTACCCCCCAGGCAATATACATGTTGTCACAAATCCAGTCTCCAGGGTCAACCTCTTCCTCAGACACTGCACTTTAGGTTACACATTCACAGTCCCGGAAATCAACCCACCTCCCAGAACCTGTATTGGGGGACACGTGTACACAGTCTCCTGGGAGACCCCCCCCCTCATAAACCCTGTATCTGGAGTCGCATGTCCAAAGTCTCTAGGGTACCCCACCTCCTAGACCTGGGGGTCACATGTCCACAGTGTCCAGGGTGACCCCCTCTCGACCCTGGACCTTGGGTCACATTTCTACAGTGTCTATTGGTGACACCCTTCCGCAGACACTGTACCTCTGGTCACACATCTACATGTCCAGCCTGATCCCACCCCTCACACTGAGCAACTAGGGTCACATATCCACAGTCGAGGGTAACCTCACCTCCCAGACCCTATACCTGGAATTGCACGTCCATAGTCTTCATGGTGATTCCCTCCTAGACCAGGTACCTGGGTTCACATGACCACCATTTCCAGTGTGATCCCCTCCTGACCCTGCACCTGGGGTCATATTTCCAGTTTCTAGGGTGACACTTCTCCCCAGACCCTGTACCTGGGGTCACACCTGCACAGTCTCTGGGTGACCCCACACCCCAGACCCTGTACCTGGGGTCACATGTTCCATTTGAGTCGGTGCAGAGGAATCAGGCCTTATCTCAAATTGAGAGGGAACACATTGTTGTTTCGATTTGCAGTGGGAAATTCAGGATTTCTCTTGAGTTGCAATGGGGATCTCAGGATTTCTCTTGAGTGGCAACAGGGGAGTCAGGACTCCTCTCGAGTTGAGGTGGTGAACTTGTGTTTCCTCTCGAGTTGTAGCAGGGGAGTCAGGCCTCCTCTTGAGGTGCAGCAGAAACTTGAGGTTCCTCTCTAGTTGTTGCTGGAAAGTAGGGGTTTCCTCTAGCATTGCTGCAGGGGACTCATAGCTCGTCTCGAAGTGCAGCAGGAAATCAATGTTCTTCTGGATTTGGAGCGTGGGATGCAGGATTCCCCTGGAGTTATGGCAGGGAACTCAAGGTTCTTCTCGAGTTTGCTTGGTACTCAGGATTCCTCTGACTTGCGGTGGGACCTCCTGTCGAGTTCCCTTGGGGTGACTCGCCTCTAGTAGGGATGTGCAGGGTGGCTCCTGTCTTGTTGCAATGATGGGTGTCTGCTCACTTGTTTTGGCAAGGGGCTACTCTCTCCTTGTGGTCAGGGCCCAATCTGTAGTTGCAGGGGTTTCGAGTCTCTCTAGTGGTGGTGTGGAAGCTCCTCTCTCCTTGTGGTGTGAGGTTTGGCTGTATTAGCAGAAGAGGTGCTCCTCTCTGCATGTGATGTCCAGAGGGCTCCTCTCAAGTTGTGGTGGAGTGCTCCTCTCGAGGGGCGAGGCTGTGTCCTCTCTGGTTGGGGGGTGTGTGTGTCTCCATGGGGGAGGTCCTCTCTGCTTTTGGCACAATGGGTCCCTCACTTCTATTTGTGGGATTGCTGCTCTCTAGTTGTGAGGGCCTCCACTAGACTTCCTTCAGGGAGCTTGTTTCCATTGGAGGCAGAAGGTCTTCTCTTTAAGTGTGATATCCTGGGGGACACCACTCTAGTTGTGCCTGGGGCATCCGCTTCAGTTTTGGCCAGGGAGCCAGTCTGTCATTTGGTGCAGTGACCCCTTTTCTCGTTACAACCTAAGGATCCTGTGAAATTGCAGTGGGGAACTCATGGTGACTCTTGAGATGCAGCATGTGACTCGGGGTTACTTTAAAGTTGTGCTGGAGACTCCTCTGGAGCTGCAGTGGGGCAGATCCTCTCTAGTAGCGGTGTACAAGCTGGTCCCCGTCTAAGTGCAATGTGCGGGAGGCTACTCTATAGATGCGGCATGGGCTCCACTCTCACTGCGGTGGGTGTTCGCTCTTTAGTTGCTGTGGGTTGGCTTATCTCTAGTTGTCATTTGCAGCCACCTCTCTAGTTGTGGCAGGGGGGTTTCTTTTAGTTGTGGTAGTGTGATGGTGTGACTCCTGTCTAGTAGCAATGTTCAGGGTGGCTTCTGTTTAGTTATGTGTGGGTGGCTAAACAATCTGTGGCAAGGTGCTCCTCTCAAGTTGGTGTTGGGAGTATACTCTTACTTGTGTTGGATGAGCTCCTCTATAGTTGTGCAGTATCCCCTCAAGTTTTTTTAGGGGACTTTTCTCTAGTTACAGTGTGTGACTGGCACCTCTAGAGTTGCAGTGGAGTGTTCCCCTCGAATTGTGGAGGGGATTTCCTCTCTGGTAGCCATGTGCACAGGCACTCTTTCCAGATGTGATATGTGTAAGCCTACTCTCTAATTTTGGCATGCCCCCTCGTCTTTAGTCGTGGCATGGGGGCCTCCTCTCTAGTTGTGGAAGGTGGCTTCTGTGTAATGGCGTTGTGTGAGAATGCTCCTCTCAAGTGGCAATGTTCAAGGGGCTGCTCTCTAGTTGCAGCGTGAGGTCTACTCTCTAGTTGTGCCAAGGTTACTCTTCTCTGATGGTGGTAGAGGGATCTATTCAACTGGTACAGGGGGTGCATCTCTATTTGGGGTGGAGGGGACCCTCTCGAGGTGCAATGTCCAGGGTCTCCTCCCAAGTTGTGGTGGGAGGGGCACTCTCCAGTATTGTCGGGTGGGCTCCTCTCTCATTGTGGCCATGGGCTTCTCTTGAGTTGTGGCATACGCCTCCTCTCAAGTTCAGGAGGGGACTCATGGCTCCTCTCTAGCTGCCATGGTGTCTCCTCTGGGGGTTCTCTGTGGGGAGGGTGTTATCTCTACTTGTGGCATTTGAGTCTCCTCATTAGTTTTCACGGCTCTGCTCTAGTGGTGAGAATCTTGTCTCATGTTACTTCAGGGGTCTTGTCTCTATTTGTGGCAGAGGGTCTTCTCTCTATGCTGGGAGTCAGCACAGGAGATCCCACCCATAACAAAGGTCATGAGGAAGAGGCCTGACAGGCAAAGGCGAGTCAGGTCTCAAGGGGTCCTCTGCCTGAGCATCTACCCCCAAACCAGAATCTGTCTGTCTTACTATTTTATGACTTTCACCAACTCCTCTGACATTAGCAGGGGGCTATCCCCGACCACCTTTCTCTGGAAAAAGTTAACTGAGAGCTCCAGTTAGTCTCCTGCATATAAAAGGAGTGTCTCAGCTCAAACCCCTCTGATGGCTCTCTAACTTGCCTGATAGGTTTCCCCGGACTTTTACAACTATGCATGTGATTGTTTACAGCCTCCCAACCGCAAGAGACACGGGAAGCTTAAAACATCTTAAAGATATAGAGCCTTTTAAAGAGCTAAGAATTATATTGGTGAAGGGTTTCATTGTTGAGTTAATGATGGCCACCAGGCCTCCATATCCTTTATCTTTTAGGCACCTGGGAAGATATTAATCAATGTAATTGCGATGCAGAAATAGGAATATAGTAGTTTTGATGTTAGCAATACTACACTTTTGAGTTAATGAATTTTCTCTTTGTTATAAATCACTGTACTCCTCTTTCTTTGTTATAAATCATTGTATCCTTGCTATGTAAGAATGTAACTTTATTTAGTGCTTCCTGAGAGTCGCAACAGACTTTGGAAAGAACAACATTTTTAGGGCAAATAAGTTTTCTGGTTGACGGACCCTTATCAGAAAAGGGCCATAAAATGCTAATAGGCCTCCTGGCCAGAAGATGATGTAAATCACCTAAGACCTGTCTATACAGATAGGTATGCAGAGAGAAAGCCTGGTCTCGATAAGGGTCAGGGCTGCTGACCCTGCATGACTTTGCATTTTCCATTATTCTCTATGTACAGCTTAAGGTGTATAAGCCCCCTGGAAAAATAAAATTTTGGGCCTCGCCTGATCATTGCTTGGCTTCCCCATGTCAATTCTCTTTTTCTTTCTTTCTCTCTCTTACTCTCTTTTTCAGGCTGATCCCTTGGAGCACAGGGGCTCTCTGTGTTCACTTCTCTGCCCGGGCTTCTAAGACCCACGCGCGAGAGAGCCCAAGGTGGCGCACCCTCCGCTATTCAAGCGGGCACCTGTGGCCTACGTGAACAGTGTAAGTCCCTTGTCTTGGGACTTTATTGGCTTTCTGTGTAAACCAAGGAATATCAGCCTCTTTCTCTCCTCTATTTTCTTAACTGCAACATTCTTTATATCTCTATATATCTTTAAATAAATCCTGATCTCCTTCTATATATCTAAATAAATAAATCTCTCATTGCCAATGCCATCCATGCTTCAGATAACCTGGATCCAACCGGGGCTGGACCCTTGTATGTCTAGGCTCAGTGTGCCAGAGGGCACCTCTAGTTTTGGCAGGGGAATCCTCTCCAGTTCTGTCAGGTGGCTTCTCTGCTTTTCACTGGGGGCTCTTTCCTTGTGACAGCATAGGGCACCTGTAGAGTTGTGGTTGGGGGCTCGGGGTTCCTCTCGAGTTGGGACGGGTGATTTAGTGTTCCTTTAAAGTTTTGATGGGGCCTCTTCTCGAGCTGCATGGGGCAGCTCCTTTCTAGTCGAGATTAGCAGGGTGGATCCTGTCTAGTTGTGATGTGTTATGGCTACTGTATAGTTACGGCTTGGGATTCCACTCTTGTTGCAGTTGGGTCAACTGATGTTTCTGTTTCAGCACCTCTCTAATTTTGGATTGCAGACTCCTCTCTAGTTGTGTGTGTGTGGGGCCTCCTCTTTAGTTGTGGTATGGACCTTCCTCTTTTGTTGCAGTTGAGTGCTCTTCTTGTTTGTGGTGGGGTAGGCTCCTCTTGGGAATCCTCTGGAGTTGCATCAGGGGGCTTTGGTTCATCTCAAATTGTGATGGGGAACTTGGGATTCCACTGAAATTGCTGCAGGGAATCGGGCCTCCTCTTCAGTTAAGGCAGGGAACTCGGGGTTCCTAATGAGTTGCAGTGTGGAACTTGGGGTTCCTGTCGAGTTGCAACAGGGGTCAGGCCTCCTCTCGAGTTGCGAGGGGGAACTTGGGGTTCTGCTCGAGTTATGGTGGGCAACTCAGGGTTCCTCTAGTGTTGCAACAGGGGACTCAGAGCTCCTCTCGAGTTTTTGCAGCAGGAACTCAGTGTTTCTCTTGTGTTACAGTGCAGGACTTGAGCTGTGGCAGGGAACTCAGGATTCCTCTCATGTTTGGGTGGTACTCAGAGTTCTTCTTGACTTGGGGTGGGGCCTCCTCTTGAACTGTATTGGGGTGACTCATCTCTAGCAGGGATGTTCAGGGTGGCTCCTGTGTTGTTGCAATGTGTGGGTGGATACTCACTAGTTTTGACAAGGGACTACTGTCTCCTTGTGATCGGGGTCAACTCTGTAGTTGTGGTGGTTTCGATTCTCTCTAGTTGTGGTGGGCAAGCTCCTCTCTAGTTGTGGTGTGAGGTTTGTCTCTATTAGTAGCAGAAGGGCCCATCTCATGTGTGATGTCCAGCTGGCTCTTCTTGAGTTGTGGTGGAGGGCTCCTCTCAAATTGCATGGCTGTGTCCTCTCTGGTTGGGGTGTGGGTGGCTCCGTGGGAGATGCCCTGTCTACTTTTGGCACTAGGGGTTCCTCACTAATATTAGTGAGATTGCTTCTGTCGAGTTGTGAGGAACTCCGCTCGACTTACTTTAGGGAGCTTGTCTCTATTTACGGCAGAAGGGCATCTCTCTAGGTGTGATATCCTGGGCACTCTTATCTAGTTGTGCTGGAGGAGTGCACTTCAGTTTAGGGCAGGGAGCCCCTCCATTATTTTGGCTTGTCACCCCTTTTCTTATTACAGCTTAGGGCTGTAATTGCAGCGGGGAACCCGGAGTGCCTCTTGAGTTGCAGCAGGTGACTTGGAACTTTAAAGTTCCTTTAGAGTTGTGGTGGAGTCTCCTCTAGAGTGGCAGTGGGGCAGATAATCTCTAGTAGTGATGTGCTCGGTGGAGAAGGCAATGGCACCCACTCCAGTACTCTTGCCTGGAAAATCCCATGGATGGAGGAGCCTGGTAGGCTGCAGTCCATGGGGTCACAAAGAGTCAGACATGACTGAGTGACTTCAGTTTCACTTTTCACTTTCATGGATTGGAGAAGGAAATGGCAAGCCACTCCAGTATTCTTGCCTGGAGAATCCCAGGGATGGGGGAGCCTGGTGGGCTGCTGTCTCTGGGGTTGTACAGAGTTGGAGACGACTGAAGTGACTTAGCAGCAGCAGCAGCAGCAGCAGCAGTGATGTGCTGGCTGGCCCCTAAGTGCAATGTGCAGGAGGGTAGTCTCTAGTTGTGGCATGGGGCTCCACTCTAGTTGCAGTGAGAGTCCACTCTTTATTTGTGGTGGGTCAGCTCCTCTCTAGCTCTCTTTTGCAGACTCCTTTCTAGTTTTGGCAGGGTGGCTTCTTCTTGTGGTAGCTTTGCTTCTCTCTAGTTGCAGTAGAATGTTCTCAAATTGTGATTGGGATGACTCCTCTCTGGTTGTGATGAGAAGAGACACTTTTTCTAGTTGTGATGTGCAGGATGCTACACTCTCATTGTAGCAGTGGGAGTTCTTTTTAGTTGTAGCATGGTGGGCTCCTCTCTACAGTGGCTTCTGTCTAACTGTGTGGGTGTGCTCCTCTCTAATGGCCATGTTTGGGGGGGGCTTAACTCTAATTGCAACAGGGATCTCCTCTAGTTGCGGTGTTGGCCTCCTCTTTCGTTATGATCCGTGTGGGAGTTCCACTCTAGTTTTGATGTGCATGGTCACTTTTCTCTAATTGTGACGTGAGCTCCTATCTACCTGTAGCAGGTATGTCCACTCTAGTTGTGGCAGTGGTTCACCACTCTAGATGTGATGTACAGGAGGGGTTGGACACCTCCCTAGTTACAGCCTTGTGCTCCTCACTACTTGTGCCTGAGAGTCAACTATCTAGTTGTGGCATGTATTCAACTCTCTAGTTTTGATGTTTGGGCTTCTCTCAAGTTGTGTTGTGCCAGAGTGCTCCTCCCTAGTTGTGCTGTGCCTGGGGAAGTCCTCTCTAGTTGTGGAGTGGGAACTCCTGTCTTGTTGCATTATGTTGTGTGGTTCTTCTCTAGGTGCAGTTTTCTGGCTCATCTCTTCTTATGGTTGGAGGGGCTACTCTCTAGGAGTGGTGTGAAGCCTCATCTCTTGATATGGTGTACCAGATTGCTCCACTCTAGGGGCAGGGTGCAGGACCTCCTTTCTTAATGCAGTCCAGGTGGGCTCCTTTCTTGTTGAAGCGTGTGGGTTCCTCTCTAGTTGTGATGAGGGACTCCTCTCAAGTTACATCAGGGGACTTGGTGCTCCTCTCAAGTTGAGGTGGGGCCTCCAACTCGAGTTTTGGTGGGGTGGCTCCTCTCTAGTAGCAATGTGTAGGGTGGCTTCTGTTTAGTTGTAATGTGTGAGTGACTAAACTCCCTGTGGCATGGGGTACTCTAGTTGATGTTGGGGATCAACTCTTAGTTGTGTTGGGTGGGCTCCTCTCTAGCTGTGGTGTGTAGGCTCCTCTTAAGTTTTGTTAGGGGGCTTTTCTCTAGTTAAGGTGTGTGTGGGGCACCTCTAGTGTTGCAGTGCACTATTCCTCTGAATTGTTGAGGGGGTTTCCTCTCTGGTAGCGATGTGCACAGGCAATCTTTCCAGGTGTGACTCTTGAATTTTGGTATGGACCCTGCTCTTTAGTTGTGGCATGGGAGCCTCCTCTCTAGTTGTACAAGGAGGATTCTGTGTAATTCCAATGTGTGGGAATGCTAATCTCAAGTGGCAATGTTCAAGGGGCTGCTCTCTAGGTGTGGCGAGGTTACTCCTCTCTGACAGTGGTAGAGGGATCTACTCAACTTGCAGCACAGAGCTCATCTCTATTTGCATTGGAGGGGAGCCTCTGTAGGTGCAATGTCTGGGTTCTCTGCTCCAGTTGGAGTGGTGGGACACTCTGGTTCTGGCTGATGGGCTCCTCTCTTGTGGCTGTGGGCTTCTCTTGAGTTTTTGCATAGGCCTCCTCTCAAGTTCAGGAGGGGACTCAGGGCACTCCCTAGTTATGGTGTCACCTCCTCTGGGAGTTCTCAGTGGGGAGGCTATTCTCTCTGCTTGTGGCATTGGGGCCTCCTCACTAGTTTTCACGGGGTTGCTCCACTCCAGTTGTTAGAGGCTTGTTTTGAGTTACTTCAGGGGCCTCACCTCTATTTGCGGCAGAGGGCCTTCTCTGTCAGCGTAATGTGCTGTAGGGCTCCTCTCTAGTTTTGGCAGGGGAATCCTCTCCAGTTATGGTGTGTTACTCCTCTGTTTGTTGCTGGGGGTTCCTTCCTTGTGATGACACAGGGCTCCTGTCGAGTTGTGGTGGGGGACTTGGGGTTCCTCTCGAATTGGGACAGGTGACTTGGGTTCCTTTAGAGGTGTGGTGGGGCCTCCTCTCGAGCTGCATGGGTCAGCTCATCTGTAGTAGAGATTAGCAGTCTGGGTCCTGTCTAGTTGTGATGTGCGGTAGGCTACTGTATTTTTATTGCATGGGGCTCCATTCTAGTTGCAGTGGGATCAACTGACATTTTTTTTTCCTGCTCCTCTCTTGTTGTAGTTTGCAGACTCCTCTGTAGTTGTGGCAGGGGATGGGGGTCTCCTCTTTAGTTGCGGTATGTGGCTTCTTTTCTTGTGGTGGTGGAGTGAAAGTGAAGTCGCTCAGTCGTGTCTGACTCTTTGCAACCCCATGGACTGTAGCCTACCAGGCTCCTCTGTCCATGGGATTTTCCAGGCAAGAGTACTGGAGTGGATTGCCATTTCCTTCTCCAGGGGATCTTCCTGACCCAGGGATCGAACCCGGGTCTCCCACATTGTAGACAGAGGCTTAACCATCTGAGTTGTGTTTGGGGTGGCTCCTCTTGGGAATCCTCTGGAGTTGCATCAGGGGTCTTGGGGCTCATCTTGAGTTGCTCTCTCATGTCCTTGCACACACTTGCATGCTCTCACACATCCTCGCACACACTTGAACACTCTTGCACATCCTTTCATGCCCTTTGCATGCCCTCTGCATGCCCTTTGCATGCCCTCAGATGGACTTGCATGCTCTCGCACTCCCTATCCCTACCTCCCATCCTCTCACACGTCCTTGCATGCCTTTGTACATTCTAGCATACTCATCCACGACCTGGCATGTCCTCGCATGAACTTGCATGCCATTGCACATCCTGGCACAACTTCAAACACCCTTGCACATCCTTGCACGGACTCACATGCTCTTGCACACCCTCACAGGTTCTAGCAAGGCTTTGCACACTCACAGCCTCGCATGCCCTCAAACGCCCTTGCACACCCTTCCATGTCTTCACACAACTCACATGCCCTTGCACACCCTCACAGGCACTCGCATAACCTCGCACATCCTTGCACCCTCTCACAAGCCCTTCCATACCCTTACATGGCCTCATACACTTTCTTAAGACCTCACATGCCTCCACACACTCTAGCACGTCCTTGCACGCCATCACATGGCATCACATGCTCTCACACGCCCTTGCATGCCCTTGCACATTCTTGCATGGACTCGCCTGCTCTTGACCCCCCATGCATGCTCTCACTGTCCCTCCCACAGCCTCACACACTCGTGCACATCCTTGCATGATGTTGCACTTCCTTGCACATCATCACAAGGCCTCACACGATCATGATGCTCTTGCATGCCCTTGCACCCCCAGAGCATCTTTGCAAAAACTCATACACCCTTGCACACTCTCTCATACCATCAGATACCCTCGCATGCTTTTGCACCTCCTTGCATGCCCTTGCATGGCCTTGATGCCCTCGCACATCCTTGCACAACTTCTCATGTCCTCAAACACAATCGCATGGCCTCACTCAGCCTTGCGTGCCCTTGCACACCCTTGCATGTTCTCCCATGCCCTGCCATGCTCTCACACATCCTCGTATGACTTCGCACATCCTGGCATGGCCACCCACATCCTCGCACGTCTTCGATCACCCTCGCTCAGAATCTTATGACCTTGCATGCTCTTGCACACTGTCACACATCCTCGCACACCCTTTCACGCTCCCACACAAACTTGCATGCCTTTGCAGGTCCTTGCATGCCCTCACATCCTCTCGAATGGCTTCACATATCCTTGCACACACTCGCATGCCTTCAAACGCTCTCATATGGCCTCATACATCCTCACACATCCTTGCACACCATCACAGGCCCTTGCACGCCTTTGCAAGTCCTTGCATGTTCTCCCACACCCTCTCACAACCCCCCCCACTTTGCACATCTTCACACGCCCTCACATGCCCTTGCAAACTCTTGCACGTTCTTGCACAACCCTGCACACACTCGCATGTCCTTGCATGGCATCGTACCCCATCGTACGTCCTCCCATGAACTCGAATGGTTTTGCACGTCCTGACATACCCCCACACATTCTCGCAAGTATTTGCATGCCCTCACAAACTCTAGCATGCATGCCTTCATACACCCTCAGACATCCTCAGACGAATTCGCATGCCCTCACACACTCTTGCATGTTCTCAGACGAACTGGCACACCATTGCATGTCCTCGTACAACCTCACATGACCTTGCACATCTTCACACGAACTAACTTGCCTTTGCATGTTCTCGAACGCTCTTGCATGCTCTCGTACAGCCTCGCACGTCCTTGCATATCCTTGCATGCCCTCAAACGCCCTCGCATGCCCTTCAATGCTCTCACATGGCCTCACATCATCGCACATCTTCGCAAGCCCATGCATGCCCTTGAACGACCTTGTACGTCTTCGCAGGCCCTTGCATGTTCTCTCAAACCCTCATACACCCTTGCATGCCCTCGCATGTCCTCGCACACTGTTACGTTTCCTTGTTCAGGCTCACAGGTCCTCACACGCCCTCGCATGCCCTCCCACCCTCTTGCACGTCTTCTCCCACCCTCACACATCCTCACACAGTCTCATACACCCTCGTATGGTCTTGCAAGTCTTTGCACTCCCTTGCATGCTCTCATATACTCTCACATGCCCTCAAATGCCATTGTATACTTGTGCAAGCCCTCACACACCATCACATGTGCTTGCCCCTCATTTCATGCTCTCATGCCCTCGCTCACCTTCCCACCTCCCTGCATGCCCTCACAAGGTATTGCACAGCATCCCATGACCTGACATGCTCTTGCACACTCTCATACATCCTCACATTTCTCACATGCACTCGCACACACTTGCAAGCCTTCTCATGCCCTTGCATGCCCTCACTCGCCCTCACACATCCTAGCACGAACTCGTTCATACTGGCACATTCTTACACACCCTCGCATGTCCACACATGCTCTCACATGTCCTTGCACACCATTGTATGCCTTCACATGCTCTTGCACTTCTTCACATGTCCTCGCACAACCTCACACACTCTTGCACGCTGTCTCATGTCGTCACATTTTCTTGCATGCCTTCGAAAGCCCTCGCATTCCCTCACATGCTCTTGCATGCAATAGCATGCCCTCTCACACGGTTACATGTTCTTGGACATCCTCACATGTCCTTGCATGATCTCACATGTCCTTGCATGCTCTCACATGCTCTCACATGGTCTGGTACACCCTCGCATGCAATTGCACACCCTCACACACCCGCGCACGATCTTCCATGACCTCGAATGCCCTCACACGTCCTTGCATGCTCTTACACATCCTCACATGACCTCACACACCCTCACACGCCCTTGCCCATTCTCGCATACCATCACATGGCCTCTCATGCCTTTGCACAAACTTTCACATCCTTGCATGCTCTCACATGTCCTTCCAGGCTTTCATATCCTTACACACCTTCCCACCTCCTTGCATGCCCTGACATGATATTGCACACCCTCACATGACCTGACATATTCTCTCATGTTCTCGCATATCCTTGCATGCAATTGCACACCCTAGCACATCCTCACAAGCCCTCACACACTCTTGCACAACCTTGATTGCCCTCCTACACCCTCCCATGTCCTTACACGCCCTTACACACTCTTGCACACTCTTGATTGCCCTGGCACACCCTCACAAGTCCTCATATATCCTTGCATGTTCTTGAACACTATTGCCTGCTCTCTCATGCCCTTGCACACTCTCGCACATTTTTGCACATCCTTGCATATCCTTGCACACTCTTGCATGTTCTTGCATGTCCTCGCACACCCTTGCCCACCTTTGCCTGCTCTCGCATGTCCTTGCACACTCTCATACTCCCTTGTATGGGCTCCCATGTTCTCACACGCCCTTGTATGTCCTCACATGCTCTCACAGACTCTCATACATCCTTACACGCCCTCATATGGACCAGCATGCCCTCGCACACCCTCACATGCCCTCACATGCTCTCGCACATCCTTGAATACACTCACGTGTCTTCTCACACTCTCACACATCCTAGAACTCTCTCAAAGGCCCTCGCATGCACTCGTCTGCTCTTGCATGCCATTGCATGGCCTTGCAAAGCCTTGCATGGGCTTGCACAGCCTTGCATGTCCTCACACACCCTCGCAAATCCTCGCATGCCTTCGCATGCCCTCGCAGGGCCTCACACTCTCTCACACTCCCTTGTATAGCCTCACACGTTCTCACATGCCCTTTCAGGTCCTTGCATGCTCTCTCTTTTCCTCCCACACTCTTTCACATCCTCACCTGCTTTTGCATGATCCTGCATGCCCTTGCACATGCTCTCATACCCTTGCACACTCTTGCACAGCCTCACATGCACTTGCACATCCTTTCACACCCTGGCACGCCATCACACACCATTGCACACTCTTGAATGTCCACCCATGCCCTTGCACACTCGCATGGACTTGCATTCTCTTTATGCCCTCACACATCACATGCTCACCTGCTCTTGCATATTCTTGCAAACCCTCACACACCCTTGCAGGGGGTTGAACATCCTCACACTACCTTGCACACTCTCATAAGCCCTCACACGCCTTCGCACACTCCTGCAACCCTTGCACAGCCTCACACATCCTCTCATGCCCTCAGATGCCCTCGACTGCTCTCATACTCACACACATATCTCAGACAGCTACACACCTCCTTGCATGCCCTTGCATACCCTAACACATCCTCCCACAACCTAACATGACCTCAAATGCCCTTGCACATCCCTTCATTCCCTTGTGCTCTCTCACACATTGTCAAATGCTCTCGCATGTCCTCACACACCCTCACATGCCCTTGCATACCCTAGCACTACTCCTACTCCCTTGCATGTCCTCATACACCCTTGAATGTTTTCACATGCACATGCACACTCTCACACAGCCACACACCTCCTTTCATACCCTTGCCCACACTTGCACGCCCTAGCACCTTTCTCCATGCCCTAGCACATCCTCAAATGCCCCCACACATCCCTGCATGCCCTTGCACTCTCTTGCACATTGTTGAACACTCTCACACATCCTCACACACCCTCGTACGACCTCGCATGCTATTGCATGGCATTGCATATCCTTGCCTGCCCTCGTTCACTCTTTTACATTCTCCCGTGAATTCACACACCTTTGCACACTGTCATATGGCCTTGCGCTACCTTGCACATCCTTGCAAGTCCTCACATGTTCTCACACGTTCTCGGAAGCTCTCCCATACCCTCATCCACTCTCACACATCCTCACATGCCCTCACATGCTCTGGCACGTACTCACACACATTTGCATGACCTTGCACACCCTTGGATGACTGCACACACCCTCATATGCCTGTGTATGCCCTAGTATGCCATCGCCCGCACTCACAGATACTCACACACTCTCACACGTCCTCACACACCCTCACATGCCCACGCACACCCTAGAATGCTCTTGCCCGAGCTCTCATATTCTTGCACATCCTCGCACTCTTTTGCACGTCTTTACATGCCCTCACATGCCTGCGCATGCCCTAGCATGTCCTCACATACTCTCACATGGCCTCGCATGCACTTGAATATCTTTGCACGCTCTCACAAGTCCGGCATGCCACCTCACGCCCTCGCATGGCCTCACACACCCTTGCACATCCTCATACACTCTCTCACATCATGGCACGCTTTTGCACGTCCTCGCATGCCCTCGCAGATTCTCTCGAGTCCTTGCATGCCCTCGCACACTCTCCCATGGCCTCGCACACACTCGCACATCCTGGTACACCCTCGCACACCACTGCAAGCTATCACACACTCTTGCACGGTCTTGCACACTCTTGCACATGCTTGCCCACTCTCTCACGGTCTTGCACATCCTTGCACATACTCACATGCCCTCTCACGCCCTCAAATGGCATCACAAATACTCGCACACCCTCCCATGCTCTCACAAGTCCTTGCACACCTTCCAACATCCTCGCACACTTTTGCATGCCCTTGCATGGCCTTGCATGTCCTCGCACACCCTTGTTCGCCCTTGAATGCTCTTGCATACACTTTATCACACTCTTGCACAGCCACAAATGTACTCCCAAGCCCTCACACGACCATGCACGCCCTCACACACCCTTTCAGGCCCTACCGCACTCTTGCCCATGCTTATATGTTCTCACATATCATGACATGCACTTGTATGATCTCAAATGGCCTCGCGTGTCCTCGCACACTCCTGCATGCCCTTGCACATCCTCACCCGCTATCTCAAGCCCTCACATGCCCTCACACACTCTTGAACATCCTCACACACTCATACGCCCTCGCATGACCTCACACATCCTTGCATACCCTTCACGACCTCGCATGCTCTCATGCATCATCGCACGCCCTGACACACCTTCACATGCACTTGAACGCCCTAGCATGCCCTCCCATCCCCTTGCACATCCTCTCACCTTCTTGCATGCCCTCACATACCCTGGAGTGCTCTGACATTCCCTCACACACCCTTGCACACCCTGCCATGCCCTCACATGCACTCGCATGCCCTAGCACGCCCTTGCATGCCTTCACACAGCCTTGTACACCTGTGCACACCCTCACATGTCCTGGCATGCCCTCGCATGCCTCGCCTCCCCTTGCATGTCCTTGCACCCTTTCACATGCACTCACATGCCCTCACGCATTCTCACATGGCCTCACACTACCTCGAATGTCCTCGCATACTCTTGCAATTCCTTGCACACCCTCACACACTCCTGCATGCCCTAGCATCCCCTTGCACAAAATCACATACTCTCACACCCGCTTGCACTGTCTCGCATGCTCTCACATGCCCTCCCACACTCTCACAGGCCCTCACACGCACTTGCACATCCTCACACACTCCCATATCACCTTGCACTTACTTGCACTCCCTAACATGCCCTCGCATGCCATCACCTGATTTTGCACACCATTGCACTATCTTGCATGCCTTCGCACACTCTTGCTCGACCTCACATGTACTCACTCACATGCTCTCACATGTCCTCACAAACCCTCGCATGCCTTCACATGCTCTTGCAGGCTGTCACAGGGCCTCGTATTCTCTTGCACTCCACTATGTCCTTGCATGTCCTCACATGCCCTTGCACGTCTTCCCACATTCTCTCATGTCCTCACACATTCTCTCATGCCCTTGCCTACTTTCACACACTATTGCATGGCCTCGTGTGCCCCCGCATACCCTCTCATGTCCTTGCATGCCCTCCTATGCTATTGCATGCCCTTGCATGCCCTCACACATCCTTGCATACTCCCACATGTCTGTGCATGCTCTCTCATGCCTTTGCATGCCCTCAGATGCTCTTGCATGCACTAGCATGGCCACACATACCCTTCCATGCCCTTGCATGCTCTTGCAGCCCTCACACGCTCTCGCCCAACCTCACACACACTTGCACATCCTTGTATGCTCTCGCATGTCCTCACACATCCTCGAATGACCTTGCCTGCCCTTGCACACCATCACACACTCTCACACATCCTTGCATGCTCTCACACACCCTTGTACACTCTTACAGTCCCTCGAACACTCTTGCACACTATTACACTCCCTTCCACTACCTTGCACACTGTTACACTCCTTGCACACCTTTGCGGTCTTACACTTCCTCGTTCACCCTTACACTCCCTCAAACCCCGTCACACACTCTTACACGCCCATGCACACGCTTACACTCCCTCGCACACTCTTACACTCCCTTGCATGCCCTCACACACTCATACTCCATTGCACACCCTCACACACTACACTCCCTTGCTCGTTCTTACACTCCTTGCACACCCTCACACATTCTTATACTCTCTCCCATGTTCTTACAATCCCTGAAATGACCACTAGTTCCAGGGTGACTCCCAACCTACCCTGCACCTGGGATCGCTCTTAAACTCCCTGGAACACCCTCTCATACTCTCACATTCCATCTCACACCGTAGCACACTCTTACACTCCCTCACAACACCCTCACACACTTATAATCCCTTGCATATTCTTGCACACTCTTACACTCCGTCTCACACCCTAGCACACTCTTAAAATCCTCACACACTGTTATACTCTCTTGCACACCCTCACACACTCTAACACTCAATCTCACACCCTAGTACACTCTTACATTCCCTCACACATCATCACACACTTAACACTCCTTTGCATACTATTACACTCCCTTGCACACGCTCACAGACTCTTACAGTCCCTCAGATGCTCTTACATACTTTCCCACACCCTTGCACACTCTTACACTCCCTATCATGCTCTTATACTC
Source organism: Capricornis sumatraensis (assembly GCF_032405125.1). Taxonomy (NCBI): domain Eukaryota; kingdom Metazoa; phylum Chordata; class Mammalia; order Artiodactyla; family Bovidae; genus Capricornis; species Capricornis sumatraensis. The sequence continues at coordinate 49,850,549 of NC_091076.1, forward strand.
CCTTGCACAACCTTAAATGCTCTTACACTTCCTTGCCAGCGCTCCACTCCCTTGCACACCCTCACTCACCCTTACATTCCATCAGACACTCTTAGACACTCTTACACTCCCTTGCATGCTCTTACACTCCGTGGTACAACCTGACAAACATACACTCCTTTGCACATTCTTGTACACTCAAATTCCCCCTCATGCTCTTACACTCTCCTGCACACCTTTACACATTCTTACACTCCATCACACACCCTCATACACTCTTTCATTCCATCATACACCTCACATACTCTTACACTCCCTTGCACAACTTTGCACACTCTTATGCTCTCTCACACACCCTTGCATACTCTTAACTCCATCGCATGCCTTCACACACTCTTACACTCCCTCACAACACTCTCTCACACACACTCTTATACTCCCTTGCACACCCTCGCACATTCTTACACTTCCAGGCACTCCCTCTCACACTTACACTCAATCGCACACCCTAGTACACTCTTACACTCCCTGCACTCTCTTACACTCTGTTGCACACTCTTACACTCCCTCACACATCATCACACAATTTTTCACTCCCTTGCACACCCTTACCCTCACAGTCCTCACATGCTCCTACACACTTTTCCACACCGTTGCACACTCTTACACTCCATATCATGCTCTTATACTCCCTCACACAACCTTAAATGCTCTTACACTTCCTTGCAGGCCCTTACACTCCCTTGCACACCCTTGCTCACCCTTACACTCCAGTGGACACTCTCAGACACTCTTACACTCCCTTGCATGCTCTTACACTCTGTGGCACAATCTGACAAACATACACTCCTTCACACACTCTTGCACATTCTTACACTCTCCTGCATGCTCTTACACTCTCCTGCACACCTTTGCATACTCTTACGTTCCATCATACACCCTCACACACTCTTTCATTCCATCATACACCTCACACACTCTTACACTCCCTTGTACACTCTTACACTCCCTCGCACATCCTTGCACACTCATGCTCTCTCACACACCCTTGCACACTCTTACACTCCCTCACATGCTCTCACACACTCTTACTCTCCCTCACACCCTCGCATACTCTTTTACTCCCTTGCACACCCTTTCACACTCTTACATTCCCTCTCACACCCTCTTACACTCCCTCACAAACCTACACCTGTGGTCACGTGTACATAGTCTCAGAGTTAACCACTCTCATACCATATACATGTTGTCACAAGTTCACAGTCTCCATGGTTACCCCACCTACCAGACCTTGTACCGGGAGTCACATTTCCAGTTTCCAGGGTAATCCCCACACCTAGACCCTACACATTTTGTCACTTGTCCACAGTCTCCAAGGTGAACCCCTGCCAGACCCTACACCTGGTGTCACATGTCCACAGTCTTCACAGTGACTTCATGTCACCTACCCTGTACCTGGGGTCATGGTGACCCTCCTTCCAGACCCTGTACCTGGGGTCACATGTCCATAGTCACCAGGGTGACCCCCTTTCCAGACACTGTACCTGAGGTCACATGTACAGTCTCCATAGTGACTTCCTCTCCCAGACCCTATTTATTTTCTATTTACTAACCTCTCACTCCTTAAAAGTCCTTAGTGGTGGTGGTTTAGTCACTAAGTCGTGTCTGACTCTTGTGACCCCATGGACTGTAGCCAGTGAGTTCCTCTATCCATGGGATTCTCCAGGCAAGAATACTGGAGTGGGTTGCCATTTCCTTCTCCAGGAAATCTTTTCAACCCAGGAATTGAACCTGGGTCTCCTGAATTGCAGGTAGATTCTTTACTAACTGAGTTATGGGGGAAACTTTTGAGCTATGGGGGAATGCTCAGACCCTGTGCCAGGGGTCACACTTCGACAATATCCACGGTGTCCCTCCTACCTATAACCTGCACCTGACGACATATGTCCAGTCACCAGGGTGACCCCTCTCCTAAATCCTGCACTTGGGGTCACATGTCCACAGTCTAGGGTGATACCCTCCCAGAAACTGTACAAGGGGTCACATGTCCAGTCTCCAGAGTGATCCAGATCCCAAACAATGTACCTGGGGTCTGATGTCATAGTCTCCAGGGTGAGCCACCTCCCAGATCCTGCACCTAAGGTCCTATGTCTACAATCTCCAGAGTGACTCTGGACTGGGGTCACATGTCTACAGTCTAAAGTGTGACCCCACCTCCTATACCCTATATGTGGAGTCACACATCCACAATCTCCAAGGTGACACTCTCTCAGACCATGCACCTGGAATCACACATCCAGTCTTCATAGTTAGTCCTCTCCCCAGACCCTACACTTTGGGTCAAATGTCCACATTACCCATGCTGACCTCACCTCCTAGATGCTGTGCCTGGGATCACATGTCCACAGTCTCCAGGGTGATCCTGCCCCCAAGACCCAGTACCTGGGGTCACACATCCACAGTGTCCATGGTGATCTCCTCCCAGACCATGAACCTAGGGTAAGACTTCCACAGTCTCTACAGAGGCCCCCTTCTGGACCCTGCACATGGGGTCACATGTCCACAGTCCATAGGGTGACTGCACCCCCCAGACCCTGTACCTGAAGTCAAAGGTGCACCATCTCCAGGTGAGAAACATCCCAGACACTGAAACTGGGTCACACATGCACGGTCTTCAGGGTGACCTCAGCCTACATCCAAGCACTTGGTGTACATGTCCACGGTCTCCATGCTGACACCCCTCTTCAGACACTATACCAGGTGTCACATGGATAGTCTCCCTGGTGAACACCTTTGCAGACCCTGTACATAGGATCGCATGTCCACATTCTGCAGGGTGAATGTCCTCCAAGACCCTGAACCTGGGGTCACATATCCACAGTTGCCAAGGTGAACCCACCTCAAGACCTTGAACCTGGGGTCACACGTCCAGAGTCTCAAGGATGACCCCACCTCCCAGACCCTTGTCCTTGGTTCACACATCCACATGCTCAATGTTGACTGCTTCGAAGTACTTGCACCTGGGGTCACATGTCAGAATTCTCCTTGTTGACACTGCTCATACCCCACACCTGGGTTCACATGTCCACAGTCTCCAGGGTGACTACACTTTACCGAAATTTGTACCTGTTTTCACATATCCTCAGTCTCTTTTATGACCCCCTCCAGACCCAGCACCTGGGTTCACAAGTCCACATTCATCAGGGTGACACCCTCCCAGAGCCTGTATGTGTGGTCACCCTTCCACAGTCTCCTTGGTGCCACTATTCCCCAGCCCTAGGACCTTGGGTCACATGCCCATTGTCCCCAGGGTGACCCCACCTCCCAGACCCAGCACCTGGGGTCACCTGTAAACAGTCTCCAGGATGAGACCACCTCCAGACTATGTACCTGGTGTCACATGACCACAGTGCCCAGTGTGACATCTCCTCCCAGTCCCTGTACCTAGGGTTGCCCATCCACAGTCTCCAGGGTGAACCCCTCCCAGATCATACACCTGGAGTAACATGTCCACAATCCCAAGACTGACACCACTTCCCAGACCCTGCACCTAATGTCCCATGTCCACAAGATCCAGGGTGACCCCCTCCCACACCCTGGACCAGGGTCACTTGTCTACAGTCTGAAGTGTGACCCCACTTCCCAGAAACTGCATGTGTGGTCACACATAAACAGTCTCCAGGGTAACCCCCTCTTGACCCTGTACCTGGGGTCAAATTTCTGTAGTATCCAGGGTGACTCCCTCCCAGACCATATACATGGGGTCACTTGTCCAGTCTTTAGTATAAGCCCACATCCAGACTCTGTACCTGAGGTCTCATGACCAGTGTCCTGGGTGATACCATCTCCCAGTCCCCGCACTTAGGGTAACAAGTCCAGTGTCTCCAGGGTAACCCCCTCCCAGACCATTCACCTGATTTAACATGTCCACAATCCTCAGAGTGACCCCACATCCCAGATGCTGCATCTGGGATCACACGTCCATAGTATGCAGGGAGAGCCCCCTCCCCAGACCCTGCACTTTGGGTCACATGTCCATAGTCCTCAGGGTGACCTCACCACCCAGAACCAGCAACCAGAAACACCTGCACACAATCTGCATGGTAACCCCACCTCCCAGACCCTATACCTGGAATTTCATGTCCACACTCTCCATGATGAACCCCTCCCAGACTATGCACCTGGGATCACACACCCAGTTTCCAGGGTGACCCCCTTCCCCCCTACACTGGGGGTTATATGACCACAGTCTCCACTTTCATACCCCACATCAGATCCTTTACCTGGTGTCACATGGCCACAGTTTCCCTGGTGAACCCCTTCATAGACTCTATTCATAGGGTCATGTGCCCATAGTCTGCAGGGTGAACACTCTCCCAGACCCTGCACCTGGGTTCACATGTCCACAGTCTACACGGTGACCCCACCTCCCAGGCACTTCACCTGGCTTCACACATCCACAGGCTCCAGGGTCAGCCTCTACCCCAGACACTGCATTTTGGGTCACATGTCCACTTTCTCCAGGGAGAAAACACCTCACAGAACCTGCACCTGGGGTCACATGTCCACAGTCTCCACGGAGAGCCCTCTTCCCAGACCCTGCACCTGGTGTTAGACAACCACAGTTTAGGGTGATCCCTACTCTCAGACCTTTCACCTGGGGTCACACATCCACAGGCTAAAGGATAACCCCTTTGAAATAAAAGCACCTGGGGTCAAGTGTCCACGGTCTCCTTGGTGACACCTCACCCAGACCCTGTACCTGGGGTCATATTTCCAGTTTCCAGGGTAACTGCCTCTCCCAGACCCTGCACCTAGGCTCACACATCCACATTCTCCATGGTGACTCCATCTCACCAGAACTTTTGCCTCTGGTCACATGTACACAATCTCCAGGGTGACCACCACTCCCAGACTTTGAACCTCTGGTCACATTTCCAGTCTCCAGGGTGACAACCCCCAGACCCTGTACTTGTGGACACAGTCCACAGATTTCAGGGTGACACTATCACATCAGTCCCAGCACCTAGGATGACACGGCCACATTTTCCATTGTGAGCTCCCCTCCCAGACCATACCCTGGTGTTACATGTCCACAGTTTCCAGGGTGACACCCTCCCAGATACTGTATCTGAGATCACCTGTCTTCAGTCCCCAGGGTGACCTCTCCCAGGCACTGTATTTGGAGTCACATATCCAGTCTCTACCATGTGCATCCTCCCAGACCCAGTACCTGATGACACATGTCCATAGTCTCCGGGATGATGTCATTTCCCAGACCTTGTATCTGGGTCATATGTACACAGTCTCAAGTGTGAACCCCCTCTCAGACCCTGTACCTGGGGTCAAATATCTGCCATCTTCAGAGGACACCCTCCAAACCCTTTACCTGAGGACACACTTACAAAATATCCAGGATGACATCCCTGTCCAGATCCTGCACCTGGTGTCACTTGTGCACAGTCTCCAGTGTGACCACCCTCCCAGGCCCTGTTAAGTTCAGTTCAGTTCAGTCACTCAGTCATGTCTGACTCTTTGTGACCCCATGAATCACAGCAGGCCAGGCCTCCATGTCCATTACCAACTCCCGGAGTTCAAACTCACATCCATCAAGTCATTGATGCCATCCAGACATCTCATCCTCTGTCGCCCCCTTCTCCTCCTGCCCCCAATCCCTCCCAGCATCAGAGTCTTTTCCAATGAGTCAACTGTTCGCATGAGGTGGCCAAAGTATTGGAGTTTCAGCTTTAGCATCATTCCTTCCAAAGTACTCCCAGGACTGATCTTCAGAATGGACTTGTTGGATCTCCTTGCAGTCCAAGGGACTCTCAAGAGTCTTCTCCAACACCACAGTTCAAAAGCATCAATTCTTTGGCGCTCAGCTTTCTTCACAGTCCAACTCTCACATCGATACATGACTACTGGAAAAACCATAGCCTTGATTAGACGTACCATTATTGGCAAAGTAATGTCTCTGCTTTTCAATATGCTATCTAGGTTGGTCATAATTTTTCTTTCAAGGAGTAAGCATCTTTTAATTTCATGGCTGCAGTCACCGTCTACAGTGATTTTGGAGCCCCCCAAAAATAAAGTCTGACACTGTTTCCACTGTTTCCCCATCTATTTCCCATGAAATGATGGGACCAGATGCCACATTTTAGTTTGCTGAATGTTGAGCTTTAAGTCAACGTTTTCACTTTCCTCTTTCACTTTCATCAAGAGGCTTTTTAGTTCCTCTTCACTTTCTGACATAAGGGTGGTGTCATCTGCATATATGAGGTTATTGATATTTCTCCTGGCAAGCTTGATTCCAGCTTCTGTTTCTTCCAGCCCAGCACTTCTCATGATGTACTCTGCATATAAGTTAAATAAGCAGGGTGACAATATACAACCTTGACGTACTCCTTTTCCTATTTGGAACCAGTATGTTGTTCCATGTCCAGTTCTACCTGTTGCTTCCTGACCTGCATATAGGTTTCTCAAGAGGCCACTCAGGTGGTCTGGTATTCCCATCTCTTTCAAAATTGTCCACAACTTATTGTGATCCACACAGTCAAAGGCTTTGGCATAGTCAATAAAGCAGAAATAGATGTTTTTCTGGAACTCTCTTGCTTTTTTCATGATCCAGCAGATGTTGGCAATTTGATCTCTGGTTCCTCTGCCTTTTCTAAAACCAGCTTGAACATCTGGAAGTTCATGGTTCACGTATTGCTGAAGCCTGGTTTGGAGAATTTTGATCATTACTTTACTAGCATGTGAGATGAGTGCAATTGTGTGGTAGTTTGAGCATTCTTTGGCATTGTCTTTCTTTGGGATTGGAATGAAAACTCACCTTTTCCAGTCCTGTGGCCACTACTGAGTTTTCCGAATTTGCTGGCATATTGTGTGCAGCACTTTCATGGCATCATCTTTCAGGATTTGAAATAGCTCAGTACCTGGGGTCAAATATCTGCAGTTTCCAGGCTGACACTCTCCCTGACTCTGTACCCAGCAACACACATCCACGTTTCCCAGGGTGAGCCCTTTCAATGACCCAGCTCCTGGGGTCATAGGTCCAGAGCCCCCAGGGTGACCCCTCCTCCAAGATCCTATCCCTGGTGTCACATGTCCACATTCACCAGTGTGATTTCCCTCCCAGACCATGTACCTGGGGTCACTCCTCTAGAATGTCTAGGATGAGCCACTTCCCAGATTTTGCACTTGGTGTCACATGTCCACAGTCTGCAGGATGAAACCATGCCCATACCCTGCACCTGGGGTCTCATGTCCAGTCTCCAAGGTGACCTCTCTCACACACCCTGCACCTGGAGTCACACATGAATAGTCTCCAGGGTGACACCCTTTCCAGATCCTGTACCTGGGGTCACATATCCAGTCTCATGTGACCCTATCCAGACTCCACACCTCATATCACAGGTCTACAGTATCCAGGGTGACACCACTCCCAGACCCTGCACTTGGGGTCATACGTCCACGGTCTCCATTGTGATACCCCCTCGCCAGACCCTGAAACTGGTGTCACATGTCCACAGTCTCCAGTATGACAATCTCCCCCAAATTGTATACTTGGGCACACATCCCTATTCTCCAGGGTGACACAGCCTCACTGACCCTTCCTGGGGTATCAGGACCACAGTCTTGAGGTGACCTAACCTTACAGACCCTGCCCCTTGTTTCTCCCGACCATGGTCTCCAGGGTAAACCTCTCAGAACCTGAATCTGAGGTAACATATTCAGTCGCCAGGGTGATCCCATATCACTGACCATGAATCTGAGGTCATATATCTACAATCTCCTGGGTGAGATCCTCCCCAAAACCTGCAACTAGGATCACAAGTCCACAGTCACCAGGCTTACTCCAACTGACTCGGTGTTCACCCCGAGGATCGACTCAAAACATGATGGCAGGAGTGACAACCCTGTGGCACCTCGAGAGAAAGCCACCGATCCCTATGTCAACCTGACAGGAAGACTGACATTGCTTTTTCAGCTCGAGAGAATAGCGGAGTTGTATGTCTCCACATGAGACGAGGACTGACTCCCCTGTGGAAACTCCAGAGGAACCCTGAGATCCATGTCGGGAGTGGAGAGGAACCCTGAGGTTCTGGCCTCACCTCCACATGAGGTCCTCGGCCCCGGCAGTGAATGCAGAGGAATCCCGAGAGGCCCCTCACAACTCGCAGAGAGACTGGACTTTCCTGAGGTGACACGAGTGGGTCCCTGAAGTCCCCGTCGTAACTCAAGAGGAACCCCAAGGTTGCTGCCTCAACTTGAGAAAAACCAGGAGATTCTCCCCTCAAAGCAAGATGAGGCCCTTTCCCACTGCAGTGTCTTGAGCGAAATCCCACCTTCCCTCTTGAGCCTCGAAAGGATAAGAAGTTCACTGACATATCAGTCTCCACACGAGAGGAACACTGAGGGTCGCGCCACAACTCAAGAAGAGCCCCGGTTTTCCCTCCTCACCCCAAGAGGAGGGTCCATTTTCCTTTTTCACCAGTAAAAAAATCCTGGTGTTCCCATCAAACCTTAATAGGAGGCGGTCTCAACTAGTCACTCGAGAGGAACCCCAGGGATCATGTCACCATGTCAAAAGAGCCCGTTGGGCCAGTGCACTCCAGATACACCTGACTCCCCCACACTGACTCGACGGTCACCCCCAGGATCGACTCAAAATATGATAGCAGGTGTGACAGCCCTGTGGCACCTGGAGAGAAAGCCACTGATCCTTATGTCAACCCGACAGGAAGCCTGACACTGCTTTTCCAGCTCGAGAGGAGACCGGACTTGCATGTCTCCACACAAGACGAGGCCTAACTCCCCTGTGGAAACTCCAGAGAAACCCCGAGTTCCATGTCGGCACTGGAGAGGAACCCTCAGGTTCCGGCCTCAACTGCAGATGTGGACCTCAGCCCCGGTAGCGACTGCAGAGGAATCCCGAGAGGCACCTCGCAACTCTCATGGAGACTGGACTTTTCTGCAGACCCACGAGCGGGTCCCTGATGTCCCCATGTTAACTCAAGAGGAACCCCACGTTTGCTGCCGCAACTTGAGAAAAACAAGGAGATTCTTCCCTCAACATGAGATAAGGCCCTTTTCCACTGTGGCGTCTCAAGAGAAATCCCGCCTTTCCTCTGGAGCCTCGAAAGTGTCCTTGACACCCTTGAGGCAACTCAAGAAGTTCCCCATCTCCACTCGAGAGGAACACCGAGGGTGCCGCCAAAACTTAAGAAGAGGCCCGTATTTCCCTCCTCATCCCGAGAGGAGGGTCAATTTCCTTGCTTCGTCAGGAAAGGAATCCCAGCGTTCCAGTCGCACCTCAAGAGGAGGCAGTCTCCACCTGATGCTCAAGAGGAACTCCAGGGGTCATGACACCATGTTAAGAGACCTTGATGTCCCAATGCACTCCAGATACACCTGAATCCCCTGCACTGACTTGACAGTCAGCCAAGGATCGACTCAAAACATGATGGCAGGTGTGACAGCCCTGTGGCACCTCAAGACTAAGCCAACGATACCTATGTCAACATGACAGGAAGTCTGACATTGCATTTCCAGCTTGAGAGGAGAGCGGACTTGCATGTCTCCACATGAGACGAGGCCTGACTCTCCTGTGGAAACTCTTGAGGAACCCCGAGTTCCATGTTGGCACTGGAGAGGAATACTGAGGTTCCGGCCTCAACTCTAGATGAGGACCTCGGCCCCTGCAGGGTCTGCAGAGGAATCTCGAGATGCCCACCACAACTCCCATGGAGACTGGTCTTTCCTGAGGACACGAGGGGGTCCCTGAGGTCCCCATTGTAATTGAGAGGAACCCTAAGGTTGCTGCTGCAACTCAAGAAAAACCAGGAGGTTCTCCCCTCAATGTGAGATGCCCTTTTCCACTGCGACGTCTTGAGAGAAATCCCACCTTCCCTCTTCAGCCTCTAAAGGGTCCTTGACATCTTTGAGGCAACTCAAGCAGTTCCCCGACATACCCGTCTCCATTCGAGAGGAACACCGAGGGTCCACCACAACTCAAGAAGAGCCCTAGTTTTCCCTCCTCATCTCGAGATGAGGGTCCATTTCCCGGCTTCATCAGGAAAGGAATCCTGGGGTTCCCGTCGCACCTCAAGAGGAGGCGGTCTCAACTTGACACTCGAGAGGAACTTAAGGGGTCGTACCACCATTTAAAAAGACCCCAATGTCCCAGTGCACTCCAGATACACCTTACTCCCTGCACTGACTTGATGATCACACCAAGGATCGACTCAAAACATGATGGCAGGTGTGACAGCCCTGTGGCACTTCGAGAGAAAGCTACCAATCCCTATGTCAACCTGACAGGAAACCTGACACTACTTTTCCAGCTTGAGAGGAGAGCAGACTTGCATGTCTCCACACAAGACGGGGTCTGACTCCCCTGTGGAAACTCCAGAGGAACACCGAGATCCATGTCGGCACTGGAGAGGAACCATGAGATTATGGCCTGAACTCCAGATGAGGACCTCGGCCCCAACAGTGACAGCAGAGGAATCCCGAGAGGCCCCTCGCAACTCACATGGAGACTGGACCTTCCTGAGGCCCCACAAGCGGGTCCCTGAGGTCCCCGTTGTAACTTGAGAGGAACCCCAAATTTGCTGCCGCAACTCGTGAAAAACATGGAGATTCTCCTCTCAGCGCGAGATGAGGCCATTTCCGCTGCGGCGTCGCAAGGGAAATCCCACCTTCCCTCTTGAGCCTCAAAAGGGTCCTTGACACACTTGAGGCAACTCAAGAAGTTCCCCGACATACCCGTCTCCACTCGAGAGGAACACTGAGGGTCCTGCCACAGCTCCAGAAGAGCCTCGGTTTTCCCTCTTCATCCCGAGAGGAGGGTCCATTTCCCTGTTTCGTCGGGAAAGGAATCCCAGCGTTCCCGTCGCACCTCAAGAGGAGGCGGGCTCAACTTGACACTCGAGAGCAACTCCAGGGGTCTTGTCAACAGGTTGAAAGACGGCAATGTCCCAATGCACTCCAGATACACCTGACTCCCCTGCACTGACTCAACGATCACCTCGAGGATCGATTCAAAACACAATGGCAGGTGTTTCAGCCCTGTGGCACCTCGAGAGATAGCCACTGATGCCAATGTCAGCCCGACAGGAAGCCTGACACTGCTTTTCCAGCTCAAGAGGAGAGCGGACTTGCATGTCTCCACACGAGACGAGACCTGACTCCCCTGTGGAAATGCTAGAGGCACCCGGAGCTCCATGTTGGGACTGGAGAGGAACCCTGAGGTTCCGGTCTCATCTCCAGATGAGGATCTCGGCCCCGGCAGCAACTGCAGAGGAATCCCGAGAGGACCCTTGCCTGGGGCCAGCATGAGGAATCCCACCCGTGACAAGGTCATGTGCCAGAGATCTGTTGGGCAAGGTGAGTCTAATCTCAGGGCTTCCCCCTGGTATTTCCTGAGCAGGTACCCTAAAAAACCAAAGTCTGCCGGCCTTTGTACTCTGCTTTTCCACTCTTCTGACACACTCTGGAAAAAGTCTGGAAAAAGGCTTTAGTCTTCTGAATTTGAAAGGTTGTTTCAATCCAAAAACCCCTCTGATGACTTTCTAACCTGCCTTTAGGACTCGTATAGCTCCACATATGATTTTTTGAGTCCTCCCGACTGCGGGAGGGACAGGAAGCTTAAAACATCCTATGAATGTAGTGGCTTCCGAGGAGTCAAAATCATTAGAATAAGACTGATTAAATGTTTCATTTGTTGAGCCAATACTTGCTGCCAAATTTTCATATCTTTTATTTGTTGATATAGTTGGTATATAGAAAAAACAAGTAGCAACATTATATCTTTGAGTTAAGTACCTTCTTTGTTATAACCCACTGCGCCTTTGTTCTATAGAGATGTAACTTTAGTGCTGTAAGGAGATGCAGATTAAAGAAAAACACTTCAGGGGAAACGAGATTAACATTCATTAAGGAAGAGAGCCAAAAAGTGTTAGCAAGCCTCTTGGTCAGAAGATAATGTAAATCACCAGAGACCTTTTGTATACAAAAGATATACAGAAAGGGTCAGGACTGCTGCCCGTGCATGACTCTGTATCTTCCATTATGTAAAATTTAGGGTATATAAACACCTTGAAAATGATAAAGTTTGAGGAGTTTTTGCACAAGCCTGGCCTCCCTCGTGTCGATTCTTTCTATGCTCCTTTCCCTCCCTTTCCTTTTGAGGTTGATCGCTTGGAATGTGGAGGCTCACCGAGTCTACTTACTTGCCTGGGATTCTGAGATCCGCGCTAGAGGGAGCCCAAGGCGGGGCACCCTCTGCTATACAAGCGGGCGCCAGTGGCCCAACGTAGATGGTGCAAGCTCCTTGACTGGAACTTTGTTGGTTTTCCACATAAAACAAGTTATACAGCCCCTTTTCTCCACTCATTTACCTACTACACTATTTCTTCCTAATCTAAACATATTTATAAATAAATAAGTTTTTTCCTCGCACACGCTGTCCACGCTTCAAATGTCCCTGGATCCACCAGGGCTGGACCCCAGCAGCCCTAGCAACTTGCATGGAGACTGGACTTTCCTGAGGCCCCACGAGCGGGTCCCTGAGGTCCCCGTCCTAACTCGAGAGGAACCCCGCCGCAACTCGAAAAAAATCAGAAGATTCTCCCCTGCACAGGAGCTGAAGCCCTTTTCTGCTGCTGCATCACGAGAGAAATCCCACCTTCCCTCCTGAGCCCCGAAAGGGTCCTTGACACCCCTGAGGCAACTCTAGAAGTTCCCCGACATCCCTGTCCGCCCTCGAGAGGAATACCAAGGGTCCCACCACAACTGAAGAAGAGCCCCAGTTCTCCCTCCTCATCCCGGGAGGATGGTCCGTTTCCCTGCTTCATCGTGGATGGAATCCCTGAGTTCCTGTCGCACCTCAAGTGGAGGGGGTCTCCTGTTGACGCTTGAGTGGAACTCCAGTGGTCGTGCCACCATTTCAAAAAAACCCCAATGTGCCAGTGCACTCAAGACACACCTGACTCCCCTGCACTGACTTGACTGTTACCGCGAGGACCTAGTGAAAACATGATGGCACGTGTGACAGCCCTGTGGCGCCTCAAGAGAAAGCCACTGATCCCCATGGTCAAAACGACAGAAAGCCTGAAACTGTTTTCCTACTCTAGAGGAGAGCAGACTTGCTTGGCTCCACACGAGACGAGGCCTGACTCCCCTGCAGACGCCCCAGAGGAACCCCAAGACCTGTGTCGGCCTTGAAGAAGAAACCTGAGTTTCTGGCATCAACTCCAGATGAGGACCTTGGCCCCAGCAGCGACTGCAGAGGAACTCCGAGGGGCCCTTCCCGACTTGCGTGGAGACTGGACCTCCCTGAGGCCCCACGAAACGAGCGGGTCCCTATGTCCCCGTTGTAACTCGAGAGGAACCCCACTGCAACACGAGAAAAACCAGGAGATTCTCCCCTCCACCAGAGCTGATTCCCTTTTCCTCTGCGGAATCTGGAGAGAAATCCCACCTTCTCTCCAGAGCCCCGAAAGGGTTCTTCATACCCTTGAGGCAACTCAGTAAGTTCTCCGACACCACCGTCTGCACTCAAACGGAACACCGAGAGTCCCGCAGAACTCAAGAATAGCCCGGGTTCTCCCTCCTCATCCCGAGAGGAGGGTCGGTTTCCCTTCTTCATTGGGAAGGGAATCCCCACGTTCCCGTCACACCTCAGGAGGAGGTGGTCTCCACTTGATGCTCAAGAGGAACTCCAGGGGCCGTGCCACCATTTCAAAAGATCCCTGATGTCCCAGTGCCCTTCAGACACACCTGACTCGCCTGCACTGACTAGACGGTCACCCCGAGGACTGACTCAAAACTCGATGTCAGGTGTAACAGCCCTGGGGCACCTCGAGGGAAAGCCACAGATCCCTGCTTCGTCGGGGAGGGCATCCCGCCGTTCCTGTCTCATCTCAGGAGGAGGTGCTCTCAACAGGAAAGTCGAGAGGAACTCCAGGGGATGTGCCACCATTCCAAAGACCACTAAAAGTCTCAGTCCACTCCAGATGAACCTGATTTCCCTGCAATGCCTTGACTGTCAACACGAGTATCAACTCACACCACGATGGCACGTGTGACAGCCCGGTGTTGCCTCGAGGGAAAGCCACAGATCCCTGTGTCAACTCGCCGGGAAGCCTGACACTGTTGCTACCGCTCGGGAGGAAAGCGGACCTGCATGTCTCCACACAAGACCAGGCCTGACTCCCCTGTGGAGACTCCAGAGGTACCCCAAGGTCCATCTCAGCACTGGAGAGGAAACCTCAGGTTCCGGCCTCAGCTCCAGATGAGGACTTAGGTCCTGGCACCGATGGGAGAGGAATCCCGAGAGGACCCTCGGAACTCGCATGGAGACTGGCCTTTCCTGAGGCCACATGAGCAGGTCCCTGCGGTCCCCTTCACAACTTGAGAGGGACCTTCCGCTACTCGAGAAAAACCAGGAGATTCTCCCTGTCAGGCAAGATGAAGCCCTTTTCCACTGTCACGTCTCGAGGGAAATTACACCTTCCCTCTTGGACCTTGAAAGGGTCCTTGACACCTTTGAGGCAACTCAAGAAGTTCCACGACATTCCCGTCTGCACTCGAGAGGAACACCGAGGGTCCCTCCACAACTCAAGAAGAACGCTGGTTCTCTCCCCTCATCCCGAGGGGAGGGTCCATTTCCCTGCTTTGTCAGAGAGGGATTCCCGGCATTCCAGTCGCACCTCAAGTGGAGGCGGTCTCAACTTGACGTTCGAGAGGAACTCCAGGGGTCGTGCCACCATTTCAAAAGAACCCCGATGTCCCAGTACACTACAGACACACCTGACAACCCTACATTGACTCGACGGTCACCCCGAAGACTGACTCAAAACATGATGGCAGGTGTGACAGCCCTATGGCACCTTGAGAGAAAGCCATCGATCCCTATGGTCAACCCAACAGGAAGTCTGACACTGACTTTCCGGCTCGAGAGGAGAGCGGAGTTGAATAACTGCACATGAGACGAGGCCTGAATCCCCTGTGGACGCCCCAGAGGAACCCCGAGATCCATGTTTGCCCTGGAGAGGAAATCTGAGGTTCCGATCTCAACTCCAAATGAGTATCTAGAACCCGGCAGTGACTGCAGAGGAATCCCAAGGTGCCCCTAGCAACTCGCGTGTGAGACTGGACCTCCCTGAGGCCCCATGAGTGGGTCCCTGAGCTCCCCACCGCAAGTCGAGAAAAACCAGGAGATTCACCCCTCCAAGCGAACTGAGGCCCTTTTCTGCTGTGGCGTCTCGAGAGAAAATCCACCTTCCTGGCTGAGCCCTGAAAGTATCCTTGATAGCCTGAGACAACTCAAGAAGTTCCCCGGGATCCCTGTCTGCACTCGAGAGGAGCACCATGGGTCCCACCAGAACTCAAAAAGGGCCCCGGTTCTCCCTCCTCAACCCCAGAGGAGGGTCCATTTCCCTGCTTTGTCAAGGAGGGAATCCCGGCGTTCTCGTCACATCTCAAGAGGAGGCGGTCTCCACTTGACGCTCGAGAGGAACTCCAGGGGTCATGTCACCATTTCAAAAGAACCCCGATATCCCAGTACACTACAGACACACTTGACAACCCTACACTGACTCTACGGTCACCACGAAGACTGACTCAAAACACGATGGCAGGTGTGACAGCCCTATGGCACCTTGAGAGAAAGCCACCGATACCTAAGTTCAACAGGACAGGAAGCCTGACACTGACTTTCAGGCTCAAGAGGAGAGTGGAATTGCATGGCTGCACATGAGACAAGGCCTGAATCCCCTGTGGATGCCCCAGAGGAACACCGAGATCCATGTCTGCCCTGGAGAGGAAACCAGAGTTTCCGGCCTCAACTCCAGATGAGTATCTCTAACCCAGCAGCGACTGCTGCAGAATCCCAAGAGGCCCCTAGTGACTCGCATGTGAGACTGAACTCCCTGAGGCCCAACGAGTGGGTCCCTGAGCTCCCCACCACAAGTTGAGAAAAACCAGAAGATTCTCCCCTCCACGTGAACTGAGGCCCTTTTCCACTGTGGCCTCTCGAGAGAAATCCCACCTTCCCTCCTGAGCCCAAAAGCGTCCTTGATAGCCTTTAGACAACTCAAGAAGTTCCCCAGCATCCTTGTCTGCACTCGAGAAGAACACCATGGTCCCGCCAGAACTCAAGAAGAGCCCCGGTTCTCCCTCCTCATCCTGAGTGGAGGGTCCATTTCCCTGCTTTGTCAGGGAGGGAATCCCGGCGTTCCCGTCACACCTCAAGAGGAGGCGGTCTCCACTTGACGCTCGAGAGGAACTCCAGGGGTCGTGTCACCATTTCAAAAGACCCCCCTTTTCCCATTGCACTCCAGACACACCTGACGCCCCTGCACTGGCTCAACGATCACCCCGAGGACCGACTTAAAACACGATGGCAGGTGCGACAGCCCTGTAGCCCCTCGGGAGAAAGCCACCGATCCCTATGGTCAACATGTCGGGAAGCCTGACACTGCCTTTCAGGCTCAAGATGAGAGCAGACTTGCATGGCTCCACAAGAGACAAGGCCCTGACTCCTTTGTGGATGCCACAGAGGAACTCCGAGGTCCATGTCATCCCTGGAGAGGAAACCTGAAGTTTCGGTCTCAACTCCAGATGAGGACCTCAGCCCTGGCAGCAACTGCAAGGAATCCCGAGGGCACCCTCGGGACTCTCGGGGAGACTGGTCCTCCCTGAGGCCCCATGAGCGGGTCCCTGAGGTCCTCGTCATAATAGGAGAGGAACCACGCGGAAACTCGAGTAAAACCAGGAGATTCTCCCCTCAACGCGAGCTGAGGCCATTTCCCGCTGCGGTGTCTCGAGAGAAATCCCACTTTCCTCCTGAGCCTGACACCCTTGAAGCAACTCAAGAAGTTCCCGGACAACCCCATCTGTACTGGAGAATATTGAGGGTCCCGCCACAACTGAAGAAGAGCCCTGGTTCTCCCTCCTCATCCCAAGAAGAGGGTCCATTTCCCTGCTTCCTCAGGGAGGGAATCCCTGCGTTTCCATCCCACTTCAAGAGAAGGCGGTCTCCACCTGTTGGTCGAGAGGAACTCCAGGTGTCGTGTGACCATTTCAAAAGACCCCCGATGACCCAGTGCACTCCAGACACAACTGACTCCCCTGCACTGACTCGACGGTCACCCGCAAGAGAGACTCAAAACATGATGGCACTTGTGACAGCCCTGTGTCACCTTCAGAGAAAGCAATAGATCCCTATGGTGAACACCACAGGAAGAATGACACTGCCTTTCTGGCCCGAGAGGAGAACGGACTTCCTTGGCTCCACACGAGACGAGGGCTGACTCCCCTGTGGATGCCCCAGCGGTACCCCAAGATACATGTCGGCCCTGGAGAGAAACACTGAGATTCCGGCCTCAACTCCAGATGAGGACCTTGGGACCAGCAGCGACTGCAGAGGAATCCCGAGGGGCCTCTTGCGACTCGGGTCGAGACTGGACCTCCCTGAGGCCCCACGATCAGGTCCCTGAATTTCCCACCGCAACTCGAGAAAAACCAAGAGATTCTCCCCTCAACGCCAACTGAGGCCCTTTTCCACTGAGGCATCTCGAGAGAAATCTCACCTTCCCTCCTGAGCCCAGAAAGGGTCCTTGACACTCTTGAGGCAACTCAAGAAGATCCCAGATATCCCTGTCTGCCCTCGAGAGGAACACCGAGGGTCCCGCCAGAACTGAAGAAGAGCCAGGGTTTTCCCTCCTCATCTTGAGAGGAGGGTCCGTTTCCCTGCTTCGTCAGGAAAGGAATCATAGCTTTCCCGACGCACCTCAAGAGAGTCAGTTTCCAACTGATGCTCAAGAGCAACTCCAGGGGCTGTGCCACCATCTCAAAAATCCCCCGATGTCCCAGTGCACTCCAGACACCCCTGACTCCCCTGAACTGACTCGACTTCACCCCGAGGCCCGACTCAAAACACGATGCAGGTGTGACAGCCCTGTGGCACCTTGAGAGAAACAGACTGATCCCCATGGTCAAGCCGACAGGAAGACTGACACTGCATTTCCGGCTCGAAGGAGAGCGTACTTGCATGGCTCCACATGAGACGAGGACTGACTCCCCTGTGGATGACCCAGAGTAACCCCGAGATCCATGTCGGCCCTGGAGAGGAATCCTGAGTTTCTGGCCTCAAGTCCAGATGAGGACCTAGTCCCCGAAAGCGGCTGCAGAGGAATCCCGAGGGGCCCCTCACGACTCTCAGGGAGATCGGAGCTTCCTGAGGCGCCATGAGCAGGTCCCTGAGGTCCCTGTCGTAGCTCAAGAGGAACCCCAGTGCAACTCGAGAAAAACCAGGAGATTCTCCTCTCCACGCGCGCTGAGGCCCTTTTCCACTCTGGTGTCTCAAGAGAAATCCCACCTTCCCTGCTGAGACCCAAAAGGGATCTTGCCACTTTTCAGGCTACTCAAGAAGTTCTGTGATATCTCTGTCTGCCCTCAAGAGGAACACCGAGGGTCCCGGCACATCTCAAGAAGAGCCCTGCTTCGCCCTCCTCATCATGACAGGAGCGTCTGTTTCCCTTCTTCGCTGCGGAGGGATTTTCAGCATTCTAGTTGCACCTCAAGAGGTGACGGTCTCCACTTGACGTTCTAAAGGAACTCCAGGGGTCTTGCCCCCATTTCGAAAGAACTCTGATGTCTCAGTGCAGTCTAGACACACCTGACTCCCCTGCACTGTCTCGAAATTCACCCCAAGGATCGACACAAAACATGATGGCAGGTGTGACAGCCCTGGCGGCAAGGGTTCCTGTCCAGGAAGGAGCAGGCTGCACGAGACTGGGAGATGCTACTGGCGCCTTCCTGGCCTCAGCTCCACTCCTGCCTGGCCTTTGCATCTAGTCCAAAGGCGATCTTGTGGAAGGCTTAGGGGACAGTGGTTTGCACACTGCCAAGCGCTCCAGCAGTGAGGGCTCTATTAGAGGCAATGGGAGGGCAACTGCAGGGCTCCTCCAGCAGTTGCTTGACCGCCCAGACTCAGCACAGCACGGAGAGCACAAGGCTCACAGGGCCCCTGGCTGGGGTCTGCAGCCCAACACACCCGGATGCTGACTCCGAGAGCGCCCAGAGATGCCTGACAGACGTCATTTCCCTAGTGCTCTCCTCCCCAGCAGAGACGTGTGCAGGTGATTGGGGCCTGCCCCTGCGTGTCTGGGCTCCCGTCCACAGAACCAGCTCAGGGAAGCAGCCCCTGAGCCAAGACCTGTAGGAGGCGCGGGGCGCCCCCGCCTGGAAGCCTAGTGCACAGCATGCGGAAAGAGAGCCTCCTCGGGGGAAGAGGAGGCAACCCAGCTGCGTGCGGCTGCAATCACTGCTTGGGCGGAGCCGAGTGCACCTCCATACGGCAGAGCTCCAGCTCTGCTCAGAGGCCCGATTTGGCAGAGTTGCTGGCGAGAGGCTGCTCTGCCCTGGGCGAGCCTTGCCCAGAATTGCCTGGCGGCAAGGCTTCCAGTCCAGGAAGGAGCAGGCTGCACGAGACTGGGGGATGCTATTGGCGCCTTCCTGGCCTCAGCTCCACTCCTGCCTGGCCTTTGCACCTAGTCCAAAGGCGTCCTTGTGGAAGGCTTAGGGGTCGGTGGGTGGCTTACTGCCAAGCGCTCCAGCAGTGAGGGCTCTATTAGAGGCAATGGGAGGGGAACTGCATGGCTCCTCCAGCGGTTGCTTGACCGCCCTGACTCAGCACAGCACGGAGAGCACAAGGCTCACAGATCCCCTGGCTAGGGTCTGCAGCCCCACACACCCGGCGGCTGACTCCGTGAGCACCCAGAAGGTGCCTGACAGACGTCATTTCCCTAGTGCTCTCCACCCCAGCAGAGACGTGTGCAGGTGGTTGGGGCCTGCCCCTGCGTGTCTGGGCTCCCGTCCTCAGCCCCAGCTCAGGGAAGCAGCTCCTGAGTCAAGACCTGTAGGAGGCGCGGGGCGCCCCCGCCTGGAAGCCTAGTGCACAGCATGCGGGCAGCGAGCCTCCTCGGGAGAAGAGGAGGAAGCCCTGCTGCGTGCAGTTGCAATCACTTCTTGGGCGGAGCCGAGTGCGCCTCCAGTACGGCAGAGCTCCAGGTCTGCTCAGAGGCCTAATCTGGCAGAGTTGCTGGCGTGAGGCTGCTCTGCCCTGGGCGAGCCTTGCCCAGACTTGCCTCGCGGCTAGGCTTCCAGTCTAGGAAGGAGCAGGCTGCGCGAGACTGGGAGATGCTGCTGGCGCCTTCCTGGCCTCAGCTCCACTCCTGCCTTGCCTTTGCACCTAGTCCCCAGGCGTTCTTGTGGAGGGCTTAGTTGCCGGTGGGTTGCACACTGCCAAGCGCTCCAGCAGTGAGGGCTCTATAAGAGGCAATGGGAGGGCAACTGCAGGGCTCCTCCAGCGGTTGCTTGACCGCCCAGACTCAGCACAGCACGGAGAGCACAAGGCTCACAGGGCCCCTGGCTGGGGTCTGCAGCCCCACACACCCGGAGGCTGACTCCGTGAGCGCCCAGAGGGTGTCTGACAGACGTCATTTCCCTAGTGCTCTCCTCCCCAGCAGAGACGTGTGCAGGGGATTGGGGCCTGCCCCTGCGTGTCTGGGCTCTCGTCCACAGCCCCAGCTCAGGGAAGCAGCCCCTGAGCCAAGACCTGTAGGAGGCGCGGGGCGCCCCCGCCTGGAAGCCTAGTGCACAGCATGCGGGAAGCGAGCCTCCTCGGGAGAGGAGGAGGTAGCTCTGCTGCGTGCAGTTGCAATCACTTCTAGGGCGGAGCCGAGTGAGCCTCCAGTACGGCAGAGCTCCAGGTCTGCTCAGAGGCCCGATGTGGCAGAGTTGCTGGCGTGAGGCTGCTCTGCCCTGGGCGAGCCTTGCCCAGACTTGCCTCGCGGCTAGGCTTTCATTCCTGGAAGGAGCAGGATGCGAGAGCCTGGGAGATGCTACTGGCGCCTTCCTGGCCTCAGCTCCACTCCTGCCTTGCCTTTGCATCTAGTCCCCAGGCGTTCTTGTGTAGGGCTTAGTTGCCGGTGGGTTGCACACTGCCACGCGCACCAGCAGTGAAGGCTCTATTAGAGGCAATGGGAGGGCAACTGCAGGGCTCCTCAAGCGGTTGCTACACCGCCCAGACTCAGCACAGCACGGAGAGCACAAGGCTCACAGGGCCCCTGGCTAGGGTCTGCAGCCCCACACACCCGTAGGCTGATTCCGTGAGCGCCCTGAGGGTGCCTGACAGACGTCATTTCCCTAGTGCTCTCCTCCCCAGCAGAGACGTGTGCAGGTGATTGGGGCGTGCCCCTGCGTGTCTGGGCTCTGGTCCACAGCCCCAGCTCAGGGAAGCAGCCCCTGAGCCAAGACCTGTAGGAGGCGCGGGGCGCCCCCGCCTGGAAGCCTAGTGCACAGCATGCGGGAAGCGAGCCTCCTCGGGTGAAGAGGAGGCAACCCAGCTGCGTGCGGCTGCAGTCACTGCTTGGGCGGAGCCGAGTGCGCCTCCAGTACGACAGAGCTCCAGCTCTGCTCAGAGGCCCGATGTGGCAGAGTTCCTGGCGTGAGGCTGCTGTGCCCTGGGCGAGCCTTGCCCAGACTTGCCTAGCGGCAAGGGGTCCTGTCCAGGAAGGAGCAGGCTGCACGAGACTGGGAGATGCTACTGGCGCCTCCCTGGCCTCAGCTCCATTCCTACCTTGCCTTTGCACCTAGTTCAAAGGCGTCCTTTTAAAAGGCTTAGGGGCCGGTGGGTTGCACACTGCCAAGAGCTCCAGCAGTGAGGGCTCTATTAGAGGCAATGAGAGGGCAACTGCAGGGCTCCTCCAGCGGTTGCTTGACCGCCCTGACTCAGCACAGCACGGAGAGCACAAGGCTCACAGAGCCCCTGGCTAGGGTCTGCAGCCCCACACACCCGGCGGCTGACTCCGTGAGCCCCCAGAAGATGCTGACAGACGTCATTTCCCTAGTGCTCTCCTCCCCAGCAGAGACGTGTGCAGGTGGTTGGGGCCTGCCCCTGCGTGTCTGGGCTCCCGTCCTCAGCCCCAGCTCAGGGAAGCAGCTCCTGAGTCAAGACCTGTTGGAGGCACGGAGCGCCCCCGCCTGGAAGCCTAGTGCACAGCATGCGGGAAGCGAGCCTCCTCAGGAGAAGAGGAGGAAGCCCTGCTGCGTGCAGATGCAATCACTTCTTGGGCGGAGCCGAGTGCGCCTCCAGTACGGCAGAGCTCCAGGTCTGCTCAGAGGCCCGATGTGGCAGAGTTGCTGGCGTGAGGCTGCTCTGCCCTGGGCGAGCCTTGCCCAGACTTGCCTCGCGGCTAGGCTCCCATTCCTGGAAGGAGCAGGCTGCGCGAGCCTGGGAGATGCTACTGGCGCCTTCCTGGCCTCAGCTCCACTCCTGCCTTGCCTTTGCATCTAGTCCCCAGGCGTTCTTGTGTAGGGCTTAGTTGCCGGTGGGTTGCACACTGCCACCCGCACCAGGAGTGAGGGCTCTATGAGAGGCAATGGGAGGGCAACTGCAGGGCTCCTCAAGCGGTTGCTTCACCACCCAGACTCAGCACAGCACGGAGAGCACAAGGCTCACAGGGCCCCTGGTTGGAGTCTGCAGCCCCACACACCCGGAGGCTGACTCCGAGAGCGCCCAGAAGGTGCCTGACAGACGTCATTTCCCTAGTGCTCTCCTCCCCAGCAGAGACGTGTGCAGGTGATTGGGGCCTGCCCCTGCGTGTCTGGGCTCTGGTCCACAGCCCCAGCTCAGGGAAGCAGCCCCTGAGCCAAGACCTGTAGGAGGCGCGGGGCGCCCCCGCCTGGAAGCCTAGTGCACAGCATTCGGGAAGCGAGCCTCCTCGGGAGAAGAGGAGGCAACCCAGCTGCGTGCGGCTGCAATCACTGCTTGGGCGGAGCCGAGTGCGCCTCCAGTACGACAGAGCTCCAGCTCTGCTCAGAGGCCCGATGTGGCAGAGTTCCTGGCGTGAGGTTGCTGTGCCCTGGGCAAGCCTTGCCCAGACTTGCCTAGCAGCAAGGGGTCCTGTCCAGGAAGGAGGAGGCTGCACGAGACTGGGAGATGCTACTGGCGCCTTCAAGGCCTAAGCTCCACTCCTGCCTTGCCTTTGCACCTAGTCCCCAGGCCTTCTTGTGGAGGGCTTAGTTGCCGGTGGGTTGCACACTGCCAAGCGCTCCAGCAGTGAGGGCTCTATTAGAGGCAATGGGAGGGCAACTGCAGGGCTCCTCCAGCGGTTGCTTTACCGCCCAGACTCAGCACAGCACGGAGAGCACAAGGCTCACAGGGCCCCTGGCTGGGGTCTGCAGCCCCACACACCCGGAGGCTGACTCCGTGAGCGCCCAGAAGGTGCCTGACAGACGTCATTTCCCTAGTGCTCTCCTCCCCAGCAGAGACGTGTGCAGGTGATTGGGGCCTGCCCCTGCGTGTCTGGGCTCTGGTCCACAGCCCCAGCTCAGGGAAGCAGCCCCTGAGCCAAGACCTGTAGGAGGCGCGGGGCGCCCCCGCCTGGAAGCCTAGTGCACAGCATGCGGGAAGCGAGCCTCCTCGGGAGAAGAGGAGGCAACCCAGCTGCCTGCGGCAGCAATCACTACTTGGGCGGAGCGGAGTGCGCCTCCAGTACGACAGAGCTCCAGCTCTGCTCAGAGGCCCGATGTGCCAGAGTTGCTTTGCGAGAGGCTGCTCTGCCCTGGCCGAGCCTTGCCCAGACTTGCCTAGCGGCAAGGGGTCCTGTCCAGGAAGGAGCAGGTTGCACGAGACTGGGAGATGCTACTGGCGCCTCCTTGGCCTCAGCTCCATTCCTACCTTGCCTTTGCACCTAGTTCAAAGGCGTCCTTTTGGAAGGCTTAGGGGCCGGTGGGTTGCACACTGCCAAGAGCTCCAGCAGTGAGGGCTCTATTAGAGGCAATGAGAGGGCAACTGCAGGGCTCCTCCAGAGGTTGCTTGACCGCCCTGACTCAGTACAGCACGGAGAGCACAAGGCTCACAGAGCCCCTGGCTAGGGTCTGCAGCCCCACACACCCGGCGGCTGACTCCGTGAGCCCCCAGAAGATGCTGACAGACGTCATTTCCCTAGTTCTCTCCTCCCCAGCAGAGACGTGTGCAGGTGGTTGGGGCCTGCCCCTGCGTGTCTGGGCTCCCGTCCTCAGCCCCAGCTCAGGAAAGCAGCTCCTGAGTCTAGACCTGTTGGAGGCGCGGAGCGCCCCTGCCTGGAAGCCTAGTGCACAGCATGCGGGAAGCGAGCCTCCTCGGGAGAAGAGGAGGAAGCCCTGCTGCGTGCAGTTGCAATCACTTCTTGGGCGGAGCCGAGTGCGCCTCCAGTACGACAGAGCTCCAGCTCTGCTCAGAGGCCCGATGTGGCAGAGTTCCTGGCATGAGGCTGCTGTGCCCTGGGCGAGCCTTGCCCAGACTTGCCTAGCGGCAAGGGGTCCTGTCCAGGAAGGAGCAGGCTGCACGAGACTGGGAGATGCTACTGGCGCCTCCCTGGCCTCAGCTCCACTCCGGCCTTGCCTTTGCACCTAGTTCAAAGGCGTCCTTTTGGAAGGCTTAGGGGCCTGTGGGTTGCACACTGCCAAGAGCTTCAGCAGTGAGGGCTCTATTAGAGGCAATGGGAGGGTAACTGCAGGGCTACTCGAGCGGTTGCTTGACCGCCCAGACTCAGCACAGCACGGAGAGCACAAGGCTCACAGAGCCCCTGGCTAGGGTCTGCAGCCCCACACACCCGTAGTTTGACTCCGTGAGCGCCCAGAAGGTGCCTGACAGACGTCATTTCCCTAGTGCTCTCCTCCCCAGCAGAGACGTGTGCAGGTGGTTGGGGCCTGCCCCTGCGTGTCTGGGCTCCCGTCCTCAGCCCCAGCTCAGGGAAGCAGCTCCTGAGTCAAGACCTGTAGGAGGCGCGGTAGGCCCCGCATGGAAGCCTAGTGCACAGCATGCGGGAATCGTGCCTCCTTGCGAGAAGAGGAGGAAGCCCTGCTCCTTGCAGTTGCAATCACTTCTTGGGCAGAGCCAAGTGCGCCTCCAGTACGGCTGAGCTCCAGGTCTGCTCAGAGGCCTAATCTGGCAGAGTTGCTGGCGTGAGGCTGCTCTCCCTGGGCGAGCCTTGCCCAGACTTGCCTCGCGGCTTGGCTTCCAGTCCAGGAAGGAGCAGGCTGCGCGAGACTGGGAGATGCTACTGGCGCCTTCAAGGCCTAAGCTCCACTCCTGCCTTGCCTTTGCACCTAGTCCCCAGGCCTTCTTGTGGAGGGCTTCGTTGCCGGTGGGTTGCACACTGCCAAGCGCTCCAGCAGTGAGGGCTCTATTAGAGGCAATGGGAGGGCAACTGCAGGGCTCCTCCAGCGGTTGCTTTACCGCCCAGACTCAGCACAGCACGGAGAGCACAAGGCTCACAGGGCCCCTGGCTGGGGTCTGCAGCCCCACACACCCGGAGGCTGACTCAGTGAGCGCCCAGAAGGTGCCTGACAGACGTCATTTCCCTAGTGCTCTCGTCCCCAGCAGAGACGTGTGCAGGTGATTGGGGCCTGCCGCTGCGTGTCTGGGCTCTGGTCCACAGCCCCAGCTCAGGGAAGCAGCCCCTGAGCCAAGACCTGTAGGAGGCGCGGGGCGCCCCCGCCTGGAAGCCTAGTGCACAGCATGCGGGAAGCGAGCCTCCTCGGGAGAAGAGGAGGCAACCCAGCTGCGTGCGGCTGCAATCACTACTTGGGCGGAGCGGAGTGCGCCTCCAGTACGACAGAGCTCCAGCTCTGCTCAGAGGCCCGATGTGCCAGAGTTGCTTTGCGTGAGGCTGCTCTGCCCTGGCCGAGCCTTGCCCAGACTTGGCTAGCGGCCAGGGTTCCTGTCCAGGAAGGAGCAGGCTGCACGACACGGGGAGATGCTACTGGCGCCTCCCTGGGTCAGCTCCACTCCGGCCTTGCCTTTGCACCTAGTTCAAAGGCGTCCTTTTGGAAGGCTTAGGGGCCTGTGGGTTGCACACTGCCAAGAGCTCCAGCAGTGAGGGCTCTATTAGAGGCAATGGGAGGGTAACTGCAGGGCTCCTCCAGCGGTTGCTTGACCGCCCAGACTCAGCACAGCACGGAGAGCACAAGGCTCACAGAGCCCCTGGCTAGGGTCTGCAGCCCACACACCCGGCGGGTGACTCCGTGAGCGCCCAGAAGGTGCCTGACAGACGTCATTTCCCCAGCAGAGACGTGTGCAGGTGGTTGGGGCCTGCCCCTGCGTGTCTGGGCTCCCGTCCTCAGCCCCAGCTCAGGGAAGCAGCTCCTGAGTCAAGACCTGTAGGAGGCGCGGTAGGCCCCGCCTGGAAGCCTAGTGCACAGCATGCGGGAATCGAGCCTCCTTGGGAGAAGAGGAGGAAGCCCTGCTGCTTGCAGTTGCAATCACTTCTTGGGCGGAGCCAAGTGCGCCTCCAGTACGGCAGAGCTCCAGGTCTGCTCAGAGGCCTAATCTGGCAGAGTTGCTGGCGTGAGGCTGCTCTCCCTGGGCGAGCCTTGCCCAGACTTGCCTCGCGGCTTGGCTTCCAGTCCAGGAAGGAGCAGGCTGCGCGAGACTGGGAGATGCTACTGGCGCCTTCAAGGCCTAAGCTCCACTCCTGCCTTGCCTTTGCACCTAGTCCCCAGGCCTTCTTGTGGACGGCTTAGTTGCCGGTGGGTTGCACACTGCCAAGCGCTCCAGCAGTGACGGCTCTATTAGAGGCAATGGGAGGGCAACTGCAGGGCTCCTCCAGCGGTTGCTTTACCGCCCAGACTCAGAACAGCACAGAGAGCACAAGGCTCACAGGGCCCCTGGCTGGGGTCTGCAGCCCCACACACCCGGAGGCTGACTCCGTGAGCGCCCAGAAGGTGCCTGACAGACGTCATTTCCCTAGTGCTCTCCTCCCCAGCAGAGACGTGTGCAGGTGATTGGGGCGTGCCCCTGCGTGTCTGGGCTCTGGTCCACAGCCCCAGCTCAGGGAAGCAGCCCCTGAGCCAAGACCTGTAGGAGGCGCGGGGCGCCCCCGCCTGGAAGCCTAGTGCACAGCATGCGGGAAGCGAGCCTCCTCGGGAGAAGAGGAGGAAGCCCTGCTGCGTGCAGCTGCAGTCACTGCTTGGGCGGAGCCGAGTGCGCCTCCAGTACGACAGAGCTCCAGCTCTGCTCAGAGGCCCGATGTGGCAGAGTTCCTGGCGTGAGGCTGCTGTGCCCTGGGCGAGCCTTGCCCAGACTTGCCTAGCGGCAAGGGGTCCTATTCAGGAAGGAGCAGGCTGCACGAGACTGGGAGATGCTACTGGCGCCTCCCAGGCCTCAGCTCCATTCCTACCTTGCCTTTGCACCTAGTTCAAAGGCGTCATTTTGGAAGGCTTAGAGGTCGGTGGGTTGCACACTGCCAAGAGCTCCAGCAGTGAGGGATCTAATAGAGGCAATGAGAGGGCAACTGCAGGGCTCCTCCAGCGGTTGCTTGACCGCCCTGACTCAGTACAGCACGGAGAGCACAAGGCTCACAGAGCCCCTGGCTAGGGTCTGCAGCCCCACACACCCGGCGGCTGACTCCGTGAGCCCCCAGAAGATGCTGACAGACGTCATTTCCCTAGTGCTCTCCTCCCCAGCAGAGACGTGTGCAGGTGGTTGGGGCCTGCACCTGCCTGTCTGGGCTCCCGTCCTCAGCCCCAGCTCAGGGAAGCAGCTCCTGAGTCTAGACCTGTTGGAGGCGCGGAGCGCCCCCGCCTGGAAGCCTAGTGCACAGCATGCGGGAAGCGAGCCTCCTCGGGAGAAGAGGAGGAAGCCCTGCTGCGTGCAGTTGCAATCACTTCTTGGGCGGAGCCGAGTGCGACTCCAGTAAGACAGAGCTCCAGCTCTGCTCAGAGGACCGATGTGGCAGAGTTCCTGGCGTGAGGCTGCTGTGCCCTGGGCGAGCCTTGCGCAGACTTGCCGAGCGGCAAGGGTTCCTGTCCAGGAAGGAGCAGGCTGCACGATACGGGGAGCTGCTACTGGCGCCTCCCTGGCCTCAACTCCACTCCTGCCTGGCCTTTGCACCTAGTCAAAAGGCGTCCTTTTGGAAGGCTTAGGGGCCGGTGGGTTGCACACTGCCAAGAGCTCCAGCAGTGAGGGCTCTATTAGGGGCAATGGGAGGGCAACTGCAGAGCTACTCGAGCGGTTGCGTGACTGCTCAGACTCAGCACAGCACGGAGAGCACAAGGCTCACTGGGCCCCTGGCTGGGGTCTGCAGCCCCACACACCCGGAGGATGACTCAGTGAGCGTCCAGAAGGTGCCTGACAGACGTCATTTCCCTAGTGCTCTCCTCCCCAGCAGAGACGTGTGCAGGTGGTTGGGGCCTGCCCCTGCTTGTCTGGGCTCCCATCCTCAGCCCCAGCTCAGGGAAGCAGCTCCTGAGTCAAGACCTGTAGGAGGCGCGGTAGGCCCCGCCTGGAAGCCTAGTGCACAGCATGCGGTAAGCGAGCCTCCTCGGGAGAAGAGGAGGCAACCCAGCTGCCTGCGGCTGCAATCACTACTTGGGCGGAGCGGAGTGCGCCTCCAGTACGACAGAGCTCCAGCTCTGCTCAGAGGCCCGATGTGCCAGAGTTGCTTTGCGTGAGGCTGCTCTGCCCTGGGCGAGCCTTGCCCAGACTTGGCTAGCGGCCAGGGTTCCTGTCCAGGAAGGAGCAGGCTGCACGACACGGGGAGATGCTACTGGCGCCTCCCTGGCCTCAGCTCCACTCCGGCCTTGCCTTTGCACCTAGTTCAAAGGCGTCCTTTTGGAAGGCTTAGGGGCCTGTGGGTTGCACACTGCCAAGAGCTCCAGCAGTGAGGGCTCTATTAGAGGCAATGGGAGGGTAACTGCAGGGCTACTCGAGCGGTTGCTTGACCGCCCAGACTCAGCACAGCACGGAGAGCACAAGGCTCACAGAGCCCCTGGCTAGGGTCTGCAGCCCCACACACCCGTAGTTTGACTCCGTGAGCGCCCAGAAGGTGACTGACAGACGTCATTTCCCTAGTGCTCTCCTCCCCAGCAGAGATGTGTGCAGGTGATTGGGGCCTGCCCCTGCGTGTCTGGGCTCTGGTCCACAGCCCCAGCTCAGTGAAGCAGCCCCAGAGCCAAGACCTGTAGGAGGCGCGGGGCGCCCCCGCCTGGAAGCCTAGTGCACAGCATTCGGGAAGCGAGCCTCCTCGGGAGAAGAGGAGGCAACCCAGCTGCTTGCGGCTGCAATCACTGCTTGGGCGGAGCCGAGTGCGCCTCCAGTACGACAGAGCTCCAGCTCTGCTCAGAGGCCCGATGTGGCAGAGTTCCTGGCGTGAGGTTGCTGTGCCCTGGGCAAGCCTTGCCCAGACTTGCCTAGCAGCAAGGGGTCCTGTCCAGGAAGGAGGAGGCTGCACGAGACTGGGAGATGCTACTGGCGCCTCCCTGGCCTCAGCTCCATTCCTACCTTGCCTTTGCACCTAGTTCAAAGGCGTCCATTTGGAAGGCTTGCGGGCCGGTGGGTTGCACACTGCCAAGAGCTCCAGCAGTGAGGGCTCTATTAGAGGCAATGAGAGGGCAACTGCAGGGCTCCTCCAGCGGTT
The DNA here is from genome assembly GCF_032405125.1 of Capricornis sumatraensis. Lineage (NCBI taxonomy): Eukaryota > Metazoa > Chordata > Mammalia > Artiodactyla > Bovidae > Capricornis > Capricornis sumatraensis. The sequence goes on from NC_091076.1 coordinate 49,880,005, forward strand.
GCTTGACCGCCCAGACTCAGCACAGCACGGAGAGCACAAGGCTCACAGAGCCCCTGGCTAGGGTCTGCCGCCCCACACACCCGTAGGTTGACTCCGTGAGCGCCCAGAAGGTGCCTGACAGATGTCATTTCCCTAGTGCTCTCCTCCCCAGCAGAGACGTGTGCAGGTGTTTGGGGCCTGCCCCTACGTGTCTGGGCTCCCGTCCTCAGCCCCAGCTCAGGGAAGCAGTTCCTGAGTCAAGACCTGTAGGAGGCGCGGTAGGCCCCGCCTGGAAGCCTAGTGCACAGCATGCGGGACTCGTGCCTCCTTGCGAGAAGAGGAGGAAGCCCTGCTCCTTGCAGTTGCAATCACTTCTTGGGCAGAGCCAAGTGCGCCTCGAGTACGGCAGAGCTCCAGGTCTGCTCAGAGTCCTAATCTGGCAGAGTTGCTGGCGTGAGGCTGCTCTCCCTGGGCGAGCCTTGCCCAGACTTGCCTCGCGGCTTGGCTTCCAGTCCAGGAAGGAGCAGGCTGCGCGAGACTGGGAGATGCTACTGGCGCCTTCAAGGCCTAAGCTCCACTCCTGCCTTGCCTTTGCACCTAGTCCCCAGGCCTTCTTGTGGAGGGTTTAGTTGCCGGTGGGTTGCACACTGCCAAGCGCTCCAGCAGTGACGGCTCTATTAGAGGCAATGGGAGGGCAACTGCAGGGCTCCTCCAGCGGTTGCTTTACCGCCCAGACTCAGCACAGCACGGAGAGCACAAGGCTCACAGGGCCCCTGGCTGGGGTCTGCAGCCCCACACACCCAGAGGCTGACTCCGTGAGCGCCCAGAAGGTGCCTGACAGACGTCATTTCCCTAGTGCTCTCCTCCCCATCAGAGACGTGTGCAGGTGACTGGGGCCTGCCGCTGCGTGTCTGGGCTCTGGTAAACAGCCCCAGCTCAGGGAAGCAGCCCCTGAGCCAAGACCTGTAGGAGGCGCGGGGCGCCCCCGCCTGGAAGCCTAGTGCACAGCATGCGGGAAGCGAGCCTCCTCGGGAGAAGAGGAGGCAACCCAGCTGCGTGCGGCTGCAATCACTACTTGGGCGGAGCGGAGTGCGCCTCCAGTACGACAGAGCTCCAGCTCTGCTCAGAGGCCCGATGTGCCAGAGTTGCTTTGCGTGAGGCTGCTCTGCCCTGGCCGAGCCTTGCCCAGACTTGGCTAGCGGCCAGGGTTCCTGTCCAGGAAGGAGCAGGCTGCACGACACGGGGAGATGCTACTGGCGCCTCCCTGGCCTCAGCTCCACTCCTGCCTTGCCTTTGCACCTAGTTCAAAGGCGTCCTTTTGGAAGGCTTAGGGGCCTGTGGGTTGCACACTGCCAAGAGCTCCAGCAGTGAGGGCTCTATTAGAGGCAATGGGAGGGTAACTGCAGGGCTCCTCCAGCGGTTGCTTGACCGCCCAGACTCAGCACAGCACGGAGAGCACAAGGCTCACAGAGCCCCTGGCTAGGGTCTGCAGCCCCACACACCCGGCGGGTGACTCCGTGAGCGCCCAGAAGGTGCCTGACAGACGTCATTTCCCCAGCAGAGACGTGTGCAGGTGGTTGGGGCCTGCCCCTGCGTGTCTGGGCTCCCGTCCTCAGCCCCAGCTCAGGGAAGCAGCTCCTGAGTCAAGACCTGTAGGAGGCGCGGTAGGCCCCGCCTGGAAGCCTAGTGCACAGCATGCGGGAATCGAGCCTCCTTGGGAGAAGAGGAGGAAGCCCTGCTGCTTGCAGTTGCAATCACTTCTTGGGCGGAGCCAAGTGCGCCTCCAGTACGGCAGAGCTCCAGGTCTGCTCAGAGGCCTAATCTGGCAGAGTTGCTGGCGTGAGGCTGCTCTCCCTGGGCGAGCCTTGCCCAGACTTGCCTCGCGGCTTGGCTTCCAGTCCAGGAAGGAGCAGGCTGCGCGAGACTGGGAGATGCTACTGGCGCCTTCAAGGCCTAAGCTCCACTCCTGCCTTGCCTTTGCACCTAGTCCCCAGGCCGTCTTGTGGACGGCTTAGTTGCCGGTGGGTTGCACACTGCCAAGCGCTCCAGCAGTGACGGCTCTATTAGAGGCAATGGGAGGGCAACTGCAGGGCTCCTCCAGCGGTTGCTTTACCGCCCAGACTCAGAACAGCACAGAGAGCACAAGGCTCACAGGGCCACTGGCTGGGGTCTGCAGCCCCACACACCCGGAGGCTGACTCCGTGAGCGCCCAGAAGGTGCCTGACAGACGTCATTTCCCTAGTGCTCTCCTCCCCAGCAGAGACGTGTGCAGGTGATTGGGGCGTGCCCCTGCGTGTCTGGGCTCTGGTCCACAGCCCCAGCTCAGGGAGGCAGCCCCTGAGCCAAGACCTGTAGGAGGCGCGGGGCGCCCCCACCAGGAAGCCTAGTGCACAGCATGCGGGAAGCGAGCCTCCTCGGGAGAAGAGGAGGCAACCCAGCTGCGTGCAGCTGCAGTCACTGCTTGGGCGGAGCCGAGTGCGCCTCCAGTACGACAGAGCTCCAGCTCTGCTCAGAGGCCCGATTTGGCAGAGTTCCTGGCGTGAGGCTGCTGTGCCCTGGGCGAGCCTTACCCAGACCTGCCTAGCGGCAAGGGGTCCTATCCAGGAAGGAGCAGGCTGCACGAGACTGGGAGATGCTACTGGCGCCTCCCAGGCCTCAGCTCCATTCCTACCTTGCCTTTGCACCTAGTTCAAAGGCGTCCTTTTGGAAGGCTTAGAGGCCGGTGGGTTGCACACTGCCAAGAGCTCCAGCAGTGAGGGATCTATTAGAGGCAATGAGAGGGCAACTGCAGGGCTTCTCCAGCGGTTGCTTGACCGCCCTGACTCAGCACAGCACGGAGAGCACAAGGCTCACAGAGCCCCTGGCTAGGGTCTGCAGCCCCACACACCTGGCGGCTGACTCCGTGAGCCCCCAGAAGATGCTGACAGACGTCATTTCCCTAGTGCTCTCCTCCCCAGCAGAGACGTGTGCAGGTGGTTGGGGCCTGCCCCTGCCTGTCTGGGCTCCCGTCCTCAGCCCCAGCTCAGGGAAGCAGCTCCTGAGTCTAGACCTGTTGGAGGCGCGGAGCGTCCCCGCCTGGAAGCCTAGTGCACAGCATGCGGGAAGCGAGCCTCCTCGGGAGAAGAGGAGGAAGCCCTGCTGCGTGCAGTTGCAATCACTTCTTGGGCGGAGCCGAGTGCGCCTCCAGTAAGACAGAGCTCCAGCTCTGCTCAGAGGACCGATGTGGCAGAGTTCCTGGCGTGAGGCTGCTGTGCCCTGGGCGAGCCTTGCGCAGACTTGACGAGCGGCAAGGGTTCCTGTCCAGGAAGGAGCAGGCTGCACGACACGGGGAGATGCTACTGGCGCCTCCCTGGCCTCAACTCCACTCCTGCCTGGCCTTTGCACCTAGTCAAAAGGCGTCCTTTTGGAAGGCTTAGGGGCCGGTGGGTTGCACACTGCCAAGAGCTCCAGCAGTGAGGGCTCTATTAGAGGCAATGGGAGGGCAACTGCAGAGCTACTCGAGCGGTTGCGTGACCGCCCAGACTCAGCACAGCACGGAGAGCACAAGGCTCACTGGGCCCCTGGCTGGGGTCTGCAGCCCCACACACCCGGAGGATGACTCAGTGAGCGTCCAGAAGGTGCCTGACAGACGTCATTTCCCTAGTGCTCTCCTCCCCAGCAGAGACGTGTGCAGGTGGTTGGGGCCTGCCCCTGCTTGTCTGGGCTCCCATCCTCAGCCCCAGCTCAGGGAAGCAGCTCCTGAGTCAAGAACTGTAGGAGGCGCGGTAGGCCCCGCCTGGAAGCCTAGTGCACAGCATGCGGGAAGCGAGCCTCCTCGGGAGAAGAGGAGGCAACCCAGCTGCCTGCGGCTGCAATCACTACTTGGGCGGAGCGGAGTGCGCCTCCAGTACGACAGAGCTCCAGCTCTGCTCAGAGGCCCGATGTGCCAGAGTTGCTTTGCGTGAGGCTGCTCTGCCCTGGGCGAGCCTTGCCCAGACTTGGCTAGCGGCCAGGGTTCCTGTCCAGGAAGGAGCAGGCTGCACGACACGGGGAGATGCTACTGGCGCCTCCCTGGCCTCAGCTCCACTCCGGCCTTGCCTTTGCACCTAGTTCAAAGGCGTCCTTTTGGAAGGCTTAGGGGCCTGTGGGTTGCACACTGCCAAGAGCTCCAGCAGTGAGGGCTCTATTAGAGGCAATGGGAGGGTAACTGCAGGGCTCCTCCAGCGGTTGCTTGACCGCCCAGACTCAGCACAGCACGGAGAGCACAAGGCTCACAGAGCCCCTGGCTAGGGTCTGCAGCCCCACACACCCGTAGTTTGACTCCGTGAGCGCCCAGAAGGTGACTGACAGACGTCATTTCCCTAGTGCTCTCCTCCCCAGCAGAGATGTGTGCAGGTGATTGGAGCCTGCCCCTGCGTGTCTGGGCTCTGGTCCACAGCCCCAGCTCAGTGAAGCAGCCCCTGAGCCAAGACCTGTAGGAGGCGCGGGGCGCCCCCGCCTGGAAGCCTAGTGCACAGCATTCGGGAAGCGAGCCTCCTCGGGAGAAGAGGAGGCAACCCAGCTGCTTGCGGCTGCAATCACTGCTTGGGCGGAGCCGAGTGCGCCTCCAGTACGACAGAGCTCCAGCTCTGCTCAGAGGCCCGATGTGGCAGAGTTCCTGGCGTGAGGGTGCTGTGCCCTGGGCAAGCCTTGCCCAGACTTGCCTAGCAGCAAGGGGTCCTGTCCAGGAAGGAGGAAGCTGCACGAGACTGGGAGATGCTACTGGCGCCTCCCTGGCCTCAGCTCCATTCCTACCTTGCCTTTGCACCTAGTTCAAAGGCGTCCATTTGGAAGGCTTGCGGGCCGGTGGGTTGCACACTGCCAAGAGCTCCAGCAGTGAGGGCTCTATTAGAGGCAATGAGAGGGCAACTGCAGGGCTCCTCCAGCGGTTCCTTGACCGCCCAGACTCAGCACAGCACGGAGAGCACAAGGCTCACAGAGCCCCTGGCTAGGGTCTGCAGCCCCACACACCCGGCGGGTAACTCCGTGAGCGCCCAGAAGGTGCCTGACAGACGTCATTTCCCTAGTGCTCTCCTCCCCAGCAGAGACGTGTGCAGGTGGTTGGGGCCTGCCCCTGCGTGTCTGGGCTCCCGTCCTCAGCCCAAGCTCAGGGAAGCAGCTCCTGAGTCAAGACCTGTAGGAGGCGCGTTAGGCCCCGCCTGGAAGCCTAGTGCACAGCATGCGGGAATCGAGCCTCCCTGGGAGAAGAGGAGGAAGCCCTGCTGCTTGCAGTTGCAATCACTTCTTGGGCGGTGCCGAGTGCGCCTCCAGTACGGCAGAGCTCCAGGTCTGCTCAGAGGCCTAATCTGGCAGAGTTGCTGGCGTGAGGCTGCTCTCCCTGGGCGAGCCTTGCCCAGACTTGCCTCGCGGCTTGGCTTCCAGTCCAGGAAGGAGCAGGCTGCGCGAGACTGGGAGATGCTACTGGCGCCTTCAAGGCCTAAGCTCCACTCCTGCCTTGCCTTTGCACCTAGTCCCCAGGCCTTCTTGTGGAGGGCTTAGTTGCCAGTGGGTTGCACACTGCCAAGCGCTCCAGCAGTGAGGGCTCTATTGGAGGCAATGGGAGGGCAACTGCAGGGTTCCTCCAGCGGTTGCTTGACCGCCCAGACTCAGCACAGCACGGAGAGCACAAGGCTCACAAGGCCCCTGGCTGGGGTCTGCAGCCCCACACACCCGGAGGCTGACTCCGTGAGCGCCCAGAAGGTGCCTGACAGACGTCATTTCCCTAGTGCTCTCCTCCCCAGCAGAGACGTGTGCAGGTGATTGAGGCCTGCCCCTGCGTGTCTGGGCTCTGGTCCACAGCCCCAGCTCAGGGAAGCAGCCCCTGAGCCAAGACCTGTAGGAGGCGTGGGGCGCCCCCGCCTGGAAGCCTAGTGCACAGCATTCGGGAAACGAGCCTCCTCGGGAGAAGAGGAGGCAACACAGCTGCGTGCGGCTGCAATCACTGCTTGGGCGGAGCCCAGTGCGCCTCCAGTACGACAGAGCTCCAGCTCTGCTCAGAGGCCCGATGTGGCAGAGTTCCTGGCGTGAGGCTGCTGTGCCCTGGGCGAGACTTGCCCAGATTTGCCTAGTGGCAAGGGGTCCTGTCCAGGAAGGAGCAGGCTGCACGAGACTGGGAGATGCTACTGGCGCCTCCCTGGCCTCAGCTCCATTCCTACCTTGCCTTTGCACCTAGTTCAAAGGCGTCCTTTTGGAAGGCTTAGGGGCCGGTGGGTTGCACACTGCCAAGTGCTCCAGCAGTGAGGGCTCTATTAGAGGCAATGAGAGGGCAACTGCAGGGCTCCTCCAGCGGTTGCTTGACCGCCCAGACTCAGCACAGCACGGAGAGCACAAGGCTCACAGAGCACCTGGCTAGGGTCTGCAGCCCCACACACCCGGCGGGTGACTCCGTGAGCGCCCAGAAGGTGCCTGACAGACGTCATTTCCCCAGCAGAGACGTGTGCAGGTGGTTGGGGCCTGCCCCTGCGTGTCTGGGCTCCCGTCCTCAGCCCCAGCTCAGGGAAGCAGCTCCTGAGTCAAGACCTGTAGGAGGCGCGGTAGGCCCCGCCTGGAAGCCTATTGCACAGCATGCGGGAATCGAGCCTCCTTGGGAGAAGAGGAGGAAGCCCTGCTGCTTGCAGTTGCAATCACTTCTTGGGCGGAGCCAAGTGCGCCTCCAGTACGGCAGAGCTCCAGGTCTGCTCAGAGGCCTAATCTGGCAGAGTTGCTGGCGTGAGGCTGCTCTCCCTGGGCAAGCCTTGCCCAGACTTGCCTCGCGGCTTGGCTTCCAGTCCAGGAAGGAGCAGGCTGCGCGAGACTGGGAGATGCTACTGGCGCCTTCAAGGCCTAAGCTCCACTCCTGCCTTGCCTTTGCACCTAGTCCCCAGGCCTTCTTGAGGAGGGCTTAGTTGCCGGTGGGTTGCACACTGCCAAGCGCTCCAGCAGTGAGGGCTCTATTAGAGGCAATGGGAGGGCAACTGCCGGGCTCCTCCAGCGGTTGCTTTACCGCAGAGACTCAGCACAGCACGGAGAGCACAAGGCTCACAGGGCCCTTGGCTGGGGTCTGCAGCCCCACACACCCGGAGGCTGACTCCGTGAGCGCCCAGAAGGTGCCTGACAGACGTCATTTCCCTAGTGCTCTCCTCCCCAGCAGAGACGTGTGCAGGTGATTGGGGCCTGCCCCTGCGTGTCTGGGCTCCCGTCCACAGCCCCAGCTCAGGGAAGCAGCCCCTGAGCCAAGACCTGTAGGAGGCGCGGGGCGCCCCCGCCTGGAAGCCTAGTGCACAGCATGCGGGAAGCGAGCCTCCTCGGGAGAAGAGGAGGCAACCCAGCTGCGTGCGGCTGCAATCACTACTTGGGCGGAGCGGAGTGCGCCTCCAGTACGACAGAGCTCCAGCTCTGCTCAGAGGCCCGATGTGCCAGAGTTGCTTTGCGTGAGGCTGCTCTGCCCTGGCCGAGCCTTGCCCAGACTTGGCTAGCGGCCAGGGTTCCTGTCCAGGAAGGAGCAGGCTGCACGACACGGGGAGATGCTACTGGCGCCTCCCTTGCCTCAGCTCCACTCCGGCCTTGCCTTTGCACCTAGTTCAAAGGCGTCCTTTTGGAAGGCTTAGGGGCCTGTGGGTTGCACACTGCCAAGAGCTCCAGCAGTGAGGGCTCTACTAGAGGCAATGGGAGGGTAACTGCAGGGCTACTCGAGCGGTTGCTTGACCGCCCAGACTCAGCACAGCACGGAGAGCACAAGGCTCACAGAGCCCCTGGCTAGGGTCTGCAGCCCCACACACCCATAGGTTGACTCCGTGAGCGCCCAGAAGGTGACTGACAGACGTCATTTCCCTAGTGCTCTCCTCCCCAGCAGAGACGTGTGCAGGTGGTTTGGGCCTGCCCCTGCATGTCTGGGCTCCCGTCCTCAGCCCCAGCTCAGGGAAGCAGCTCCTGAGTCAAGACCTGTAGGAGGCGCGGTAGGCCCCGCCTGGAACCCTGGTGCACAACATGCGGGAAGCGAGCCTCCTTGGGAGAAGAGGAGGAAGCCCTGCTGCTTGCAGTTGCAATCACTTCTTGGGCGGAGCCGAGTGCGCCTCCAGTACGGCAGAGCTCCAGGTCTGCTCAGAGGCCTAATCTGGCAGAGTTGCTGGCGTGAGGCTGCTCTCCCTGGGCGAGCCTTGCCCAGACTTGCCTCGCGGCTTGGCTTCCAGTCCAGGAAGGAGCAGGCTGCGCGAGACTGGGAGATGCTACTGGCGCCTTCAAGGCCTAAGCTCCACTCCTGCCTTGCCTTTGCACCTAGTCCCCAGGCCTTCTTGTGGAGGGCTTAGTTGCCGGTGGGTTGCACACTGCCAAGCGCTCCAGCAGTGAGGGCTCTATTGGAGGCAATGGGAGGGCAACTGCAGGGCTCCTCCAGCGGTTGCTTGACCGCCCAGACTCAGCACAGCACGGAGAGCACAAGGCTCACAAGGCCCCTGGCTGGGGTCTGCAGCCCCACACACCCAGAGGCTGACTCCGTGAGCGCCCAGAAGGTGCCTGACAGACGTCATTTCCCTAGTGCTCTCCTCCCCAGCAGAGACGTGTGCAGGTGATTGAGGCCTGCCCCTGCGTGTCTGGGCTCTGGTCCACAGCCCCAGCTCAGGGAAGCAGCCCCTGAGCCAAGACCTGTAGGAGGCGTGGGGCGCCCCCGCCTGGAAGCCTAGTGCACAGCATTCGGGAAACGAGCCTCCTCGGGAGAAGAGGAGGCAACACAGCTGCGTGCGGCTGCAATCACTGCTTGGGCGGAGCCCAGTGCGCCTCCAGTACGACAGAGCTCCAGCTCTGCTCAGAGGCCCGATGTGGCAGAGTTCCTGGCGTGAGGCTGCTGTGCCCTGGGCGAGACTTGCCCAGATTTGCCTAGTGGCAAGGGGTCCTGTCCAGGAAGGAGCAGGCTGCACGAGACTGGGAGATGCTACTGGCGCCTCCCTGGCCTCAGCTCCATTCCTACCTTGCCTTTGCACCTAGTTCAAAGGCGTCCTTTTGGAAGGCTTAGGGGCCGGTGGGTTGCACACTGCCAAGTGCTCCAGCAGTGAGGGCTCTATTAGAGGCAATGAGAGGGCAACTGCAGGGCTCCTCCAGCGGTTGCTTGACCGCCCAGACTCAGCACAGCACGGAGAGCACAAGGCTCACAGAGCACCTGGCTAGGGTCTGCAGCCCCACACACCCGGCGGGTGACTCCGTGAGCGCCCAGAAGGTGCCTGACAGACGTCATTTCCCCAGCAGAGACGTGTGCAGGTGGTTGGGGCCTGCCCCTGCGTGTCTGGGCTCCCGTCCTCAGCCCCAGCTCAGGGAAGCAGCTCCTGAGTCAAGACCTGTAGGAGGCGTGGTAGGCCCCGCCTGGAAGCCTATTGCACAGCATGCGGGAATCGAGCCTCCTTGGGAGAAGAGGAGGAAGCCCTGCTGCTTGCAGTTGCAATCACTTCTTGGGCGGAGCCAAGTGTGCCTCCAGTACGGCAGAGCTCCAGGTCTGCTCAGAGGCCTAATCTGGCAGAGTTGCTGGCGTGAGGCTGCTCTCCCTGGGCGAGCCTTGCCCAGACTTGCCTCGCGGCTTGGCTTCCAGTCCAGGAAGGAGCAGGCTGCGCGAGACTGGGAGATGCTACTGGCGCCTTCAAGGCCTAAGCTCCACTCCTGCCTTGCCTTTGCACCTAGTCCCCAGGCCTTCTTGAGGAGGGCTTAGTTGCCGGTGGGTTGCACACTGCCAAGCGCTCCAGCAGTGAGGGCTCTATTAGAGGCAATGGGAGGGCAACTGCCGGGCTCCTCCAGCGGTTGCTTTACCGCAGAGACTCAGCACAGCACGGAGAGCACAAGGCTCACAGGGCCCTTGGCTGGGGTCTGCAGCCCCACACACCCGGAGGCTGACTCCGTGAGCGCCCAGAAGGTGCCTGACAGGCGTCATTTCCCTAGTGCTCTCCTCCCCAGCAGAGACGTGTGCAGGTGATTGGGGCCTGCCCCTGCATGTCTGGGCTCCCGTCCACAGCCCCAGCTCAGGGAAGCAGCCCCTGAGCCAAGACCTGTTGAAGGCGCGGGGCGCCCCCGCCTGGAAGCCTAGTGCACAGCATGCGGGAAGCGAGCCTCCTCGGGAGAAGAGGAGGCAACCCAGCTGCGTGCGGCTGCAATCACTACTTGGGCGGAGCGGAGTGCGCCTCCAGTACGACAGAGCTCCAGGTCTACTCAGAGGCCCGATGTGCCAGAGTTGCTTTGCGTGAGGCTGCTCTGCCCTGGCCGAGCCTTGCCCAGACTTGGCTAGCGGCCAGGGTTCCTGTCCAGGAAGGAGCAGGCTGCACGACACGGGGAGATGCTACTGGCGCCTCCCTGGCCTCAGCTCCACTCCGGCCTTGCCTTTGCACCTAGTTCAAAGGCGTCCTTTTGGAAGGCTTAGGGGCCTGTGGGTTGCACACTGCCAAGAGCTCCAGCAGTGAGGGCTCTACTAGAGGCAATGGGAGGGTAACTGCAGGGCTACTCGAGCGGTTGCTTGACCGCCCAGACTCAGCACAGCACGGAGAGCACAAGGCTCACAGAGCCCCTGGCTAGGGTCTGCAGCCCCACACACCCATAGGTTGACTCCGTGAGCGCCCAGAAGGTGACTGACAGACGTCATTTCCCTAGTGCTCTCCTCCCCAGCAGAGACGTGTGCAGGTGGTTGGGGCCTGCCCCTGCATGTCTGGGCTCCCGTCCTCAGCCCCAGCTCAGGGAAGCAGCTCCTGAGTCAAGACCTGTAGGAGGCGCGGTAGGCCCCGCCTGGAACCCTGGTGCACAGCATGCGGGAAGCGAGCCTCCTTGGGAGAAGAGGAGGAAGCCCTGCTGCTTGCAGTTGCAATCACTTCTTGGGCGGAACCGAGTGCGCCTCCAGTTCGGCAGAGCTCCAGGTCTGCTCAGAGGCCTAATCTGGCAGAGTTGCTGGCGTGAGGCTGCTCTCCCTGGGCGAGCCTTGCCCAGACTTGCCTCGCGGCTTGGCTTCCAGTCCAGGAAGGAGCAGGCTGCGCGAGACTGGGAGATGCTACTGGCGCCTTCAAGGCCTAAGCTCCACTCCTGCCTTTCCTTTGCACCTAGTCCCCAGGCCTTCTTGTGGAGGGCTTAGTTGCCGGTGGGTTGCACACTGCCAAGCGCTCCAGCAGTGAGGGCTCTACTAGAGGCAATGGGAGGGCAACTGCAGGGCTCCTCCAGCGGTTGCTTTACCGCCCAGACTCAGCACAGCACGGAGAGCACAAGGCTCACAAGGCCCCTGGTTGGGGTCTGCAGCTCCACACACCCGGAGGCTGACTCCGTGAGCGCCCAGAAGGTGCCTGACAGACGTCATTTCCCTAGTGCTCTCCTCCCCAGCAGAGACGTGTGCAGGTGATTGGGGCCTGCCCCTGCGTGTCTGGGCTCCCGTCCACAGCCCCAGCTCAGGGAAGCAGCCCCTGAGCCAAGACCTGTAGGAGGCGCGGGGCGCCCCCGCCTGGAAGCCTAGTGCACAGCATTCGGGAAGCGAGCCTCCTCGGGAGAAGAGGAGGCAACCCAGCTGCTTGCGGCTGCAATCACTGCTTGGGCGGAGCCGAGTGCGCCTCCAGTACGACAGAGCTCCAGCTCTGCTCAGAGGCCCGATGTGGCAGAGTTCCTGGCGTGAGGCTGCTGTGCCCTGGGCAAGCCTTGCCCAGACTTGCCTAGCAGCAAGGGGTCCTGTCCAGGAAGGAGGAGGCTGCACGAGACTGGGAGATGCTACTGGCGCCTCCCTGGCCTCAGCTCCATTCCTACCTTGCCTTTGCACCTAGTTCAAAGGCGTCCATTTGGAAGGCTTGCGGGCCGGTGGGTTGCACACTGCCAAGAGCTCCAGCAGTGAGGGCTCTATTAGAGGCAATGAGAGGGCAACTGCAGGGCTCCTCCAGCGGTTGCTTGACCGCCCAGACTCAGCACAGCACGGAGAGCACAAGGCTCACAGAGCCCCTGGCTAGGGTCTGCAGCCCCACACAGCCGGCGGCTGACTCCGTGAGCGCCCAGAAGGTGCCTGACAGAAGTCATTTCCCTAGTGCTCTCCTCCCCAGCAGAGACGTGTGCAGGTGGTTGGGGCCTGCCCCTGCGTGTCTGGGCTCCCGTCCTCAGCCCCAGCTCAGGGAAGCAGCTCCTGAGTCAAGACCTGTAGGAGGCGCGTTAGGCCCTGCCTGGAAGCCTAGTGCACAGCATGCGGGAATCGAGCCTCCTCGGGAGAAGAGGAGGCAACCCAGCTGCGTGCGGCTGCAATCACTTCTTGGGCGGAGCGGAGTGCGCCTCCAGTACAACAGAGCTCTAGCTCTGCTCAGAGGCCCGATGTGCCAGAGTTGCTTTGCGTGAGGCTGCTCTGCCCTGGCCGAGTCTTGCCCAGACTTGGCTAGCGGCCAGGGTTCCTGTCCAGGAAGGAGCAGGCTGCACGACACGGGGAGATGCTACTGGCGCCTCCCTGGCCTCAGCTCCACTCCGGCCTTGCCTTTGCACCTAGTTCAAAGGCGTCCTTTTGGAAGGCTTAGGGGCCTGTGGGTTGCACACTGCCAAGAGCTCCAGCAGTGAGGGCTCTACTAGAGGCAATGGGAGGGTAACTGCAGGGCTACTCGAGCGGTTGCTTGACCGCCCAGACTCAGCACAGCACGGAGAGCACAAGGCTCACAGAGCCCCTGGCTAGGGTCTGCAGCCCCACACACCCATAGGTTGACTCCGTGAGCGCCCAGAAGGTGACTGACAGACGTCATTTCCCTAGTGCTCTCCTCCCCAGCAGAGACGTGTGCAGGTGGTTGGGGCCTGCCCCTGCATGTCTGGGCTCCCGTCCTCAGCCCCAGCTCAGGGAAGCAGCTCCTGAGTCAAGACCTGTAGGAGGCGCGGTAGGCCCCGCCTGGAACCCTGGTGCACAACATGCGGGAAGCGAGCCTCCTTGGGAGAAGAGGAGGAAGCCCTGCTGCTTGCAGTTGCAATCACTTCTTGGGCGGAACCGAGTGCGCCTCCAGTACGGCAGAGCTCCAGGTCTGCTCAGAGGCCTAATCTGGCAGAGTTGCTGGCGTGAGGCTGCTCTCCCTGGGCGAGCCTTGCCCAGACTTGCCTCGCGGCTTGGCTTCCAGTCCAGGAAGGAGCAGGCTGCGCGAGACTGGGAGATGCTACTGGCGCCTTCAAGGCCTAAGCTCCACTCCTGCCTTTCCTTTGCACCTAGTCCCCAGGCCTTCTTGTGGAGGGCTTAGTTGCCGGTGGGTTGCACACTGCCAAGCGCTCCAGCAGTGAGGGCTCTACTAGAGGCAATGGGAGGGCAACTGCAGGGCTCCTCCAGCGGTTGCTTTACCGCCCAGACTCAGCACAGCACGGAGAGCACAAGGCTCACAAGGCCCCTGGTTGGGGTCTGCAGCTCCACACACCCGGAGGCTGACTCCGTGAGCGCCCAGAAGGTGCCTGACAGACGTCATTTCCCTAGTGCTCTCCTCCCCAGCAGAGACGTGTGCAGGTGATTGGGGCCTGCCCCTGCGTGTCTGGGCTCCCGTCCACAGCCCCAGCTCAGGGAAGCAGCCCCTGAGCCAAGACCTGTAGGAGGCGCGGGGCGCCCCCGCCTGGAAGCCTAGTGCACAGCATTCGGGAAGCGAGCCTCCTCGGGAGAAGAGGAGGCAACCCAGCTGCTTGCGGCTGCAATCACTGCTTGGGCGGAGCCGAGTGCGCCTCCAGTACGACAGAGCTCCAGCTCTGCTCAGAGGCCCGATGTGGCAGAGTTCCTGGCGTGAGGCTGCTGTGCCCTGGGCAAGCCTTGCCCAGACTTGCCTAGCAGCAAGGGGTCCTGTCCAGGAAGGAGGAGGCTGCACGAGACTGGGAGATGCTACTGGCGCCTCCCTGGCCTCAGCTCCATTCCTACCTTGCCTTTGCACCTAGTTCAAAGGCATCCATTTGGAAGGCTTGCGGGCCGGTGGGTTGCACACTGCCAAGAGCTCCAGCAGTGAGGGCTCTATTAGAGGCAATGAGAGGGCAACTGCAGGGCTCCTCCAGCGGTTGCTTGACCGCCCAGACTCAGCACAGCACGGAGAGCACAAGGCTCACAGAGCCCCTGGCTAGGGTCTGCAGCCCCACACACCCGGCGGCTGACTCCGTGAGCGCCCAGAAGGTGCCTGACAGACGTCCTTTCCCTAGTGCTCTCCTCCCCAGCAGAGACGTGTGCAGGTGGTTGGGGCCTGCCCCTGTGTGTCTGGGCTCCCGTCCTCAGCCCCAGCTCAGGGAAGCAGCTCCTGAGTCAAGACCTGTAGGAGGCGCGTTAGGCCCCGCCTCGAAGCCTAGTGCACAGCATGCGGGAAGCGAGCCTGCTCGGGAGAAGAGGAGGCAACCCAGCTGCGTGCAGCTGCAATCACTGCTTGGGCGGAGCCGAGTGCGCCTCCAGTACGTCAGAGCTCCAGCTCTGCTCAGAGGCCCGATGTGGCAGAGTTCCTGGCGTGAGGCTGCTGTGCCCTGGGCAAGCCTTGCCCAGACTTGCCTAGCAGCAAGGGGTCCTGTCCAGGAAGGAGGAGGCTGCACGAGACTGGGAGATGCTACTGGCGCCTCCCTGGCCTCAGCTCCATTCCTAACTTGCCTTTGCACCTAGTTCAAAGGCGTCCTTTTGGAAGGCTTGCGGGCCGGTGGCTTGCACACTGCCAAGAGCTCCAGCAGTGAGGGCTGTATTAGAGGCAATGAGAGGGCAACTGCCGGGCTCCTCCAGCGGTTGCTTGACCGCCCAGACTCAGCACAGCACGGAGAGCACAAGGCTCACAGAGCCCCTGACTAGGGTCTGCAGCCCCACACACCCGGCGGGTGACTCCGTGAGCGCCCAGAAGGTGCCTGACAGACGTCATTTCCCTAGTGCTCTCCTCCCCAGCAGAGACGTGTGCAGGTGGTTGGGGCCTGCCCCTGCGTGTCTGGGCTCCCTTCCTCAGCCCCAGCTCAGGGAAGCAGCTCCTGAGTCAAGACCTGTAGGAGGCGCGTTAGGCCCCGCCTGGAAGCCTAGTGCACAGCATGCAGGAAGCGTGCCTCCTTGGGAGAAGTGGAGGAAGCCCTGCTGCTTTCAGTTGCAATCACTTCTTCGGCGGAGCCGAGTGCGCCTCCAGTACGGCAGAGCTCCAGGTCTGCTCAGAGGCCTAATCTGGCAGAGTTGCTGGCGTGAGGCTGCTCTCCCTGCGCGAGCCTTGCCCAGACTTGCCTCGCGGCTTGGCTTCCAGTCCAGGAAGGAGCAGGCTGCGCGAGACTGGGAGATGCTACTGGCGCCTTCAAGGCCTAAGCTCCACTCCTGCCTTGCCTTTGCACCTAGTCCCCAGGCCTTCTTGTGGAGGGCTTAGTTGCCGGTGGGTTGCACACTGCCAAGCGCTCCAGCAGTGAGGGCTCTATTAGAGGCAATGGGAGGGCAACTGCAGGGCTCCTCCAGCGGTTGCTTTACCGCAGAGACTCAGCACAGCACGGAGAGCACAAGGCTCACAGGGCCCCTGGCTGGGGTCTGCAGCCCCACACACCCGGAGGCTGACTCCGTGAGCGCCCAGAAGGTGCCTGACAGACGTCATTTCCCTAGTGCTCTCCTCCCCAGCAGAGACGTGTGCAGGTGATTGGGGCCTGCCCCTGCATGTCTGGGCTCCCGTCCACAGCCCCAGCTCAGGGAAGCAGCCCCTGAGCCAAGACCTGTAGGAGGCGCGGGGCGCCCCCGCCTGGAAGCCTAGTGCACAGCATTCGGGAAGCGAGCCTCCTCGGGAGAAGAGGAGGCAACCCAGCTGCTTGCGGCTGCAATCACTGCTTGGGCGGAGCCGAGTGCGCCTCCAGTACGACAGAGCTCCAGCTCTGCTCAGAGGCCCGATGTGGCAGAGTTCCTGGCGTGAGGCTGCTGTGCCCTGGGCAAGCCTTGCCCAGACTTGCCTAGCAGCAAGGGGTCCTGTCCAGGAAGGAGGAGGCTGCACGAGACTGGGAGATGCTACTGGCGCCTCCCTGGCCTCAGCTCCATTCCTACCTTGCCTTTGCACCTAGTTCAAAGGCGTCCATTTGGAAGGCTTGCGGGCCGGTGGGTTGCACACTGCCAAGAGCTCCAGCAGTGAGGGCTCTATTAGAGGCAATGAGAGGGCAACTGCAGGGCTCCTCCAGCGGTTGCTTGACCGCCCAGACTCAGCACAGCACGGAGAGCACAAGGCTCACAGAGCCCCTGGCTAGGGTCTGCAGCCCCACACAGCCGGCGGCTGACTCCGTGAGCGCCCAGAAGGTGCCTGACAGAAGTCATTTCCCTAGTGCTCTCCTCCCCAGCAGAGACGTGTGCAGGTGGTTGGGGCCTGCCCCTGCGTGTCTGGGCTCCCGTCCTCAGCCCCAGCTCAGGGAAGCAGCTCCTGAGTCAAGACCTGTAGGAGGCGCGTTAGGCCCTGCCTGGAAGCCTAGTGCACAGCATGCGGGAATCGAGCCTCCTCGGGAGAAGAGGAGGCAACCCAGCTGCGTGCGGCTGCAATCACTTCTTGGGCGGAGCGGAGTGCGCCTCCAGTACGACAGAGCTCTAGCTCTGCTCAGAGGCCCGATGTGCCAGAGTTGCTTTGCGTGAGGCTGCTCTGCCCTGGCCGAGTCTTGCCCAGACTTGGCTAGCGGCCAGGGTTCCTGTCCAGGAAGGAGCAGGCTGCACGACACGGGGAGATGCTACTGGCGCCTCCCTGGCCTCAGCTCCACTCCGGCCTTGCCTTTGCACCTAGTTCAAAGGCGTCCTTTTGGAAGGCTTAGGGGCCTGTGGGTTGCACACTGCCAAGAGCTCCAGCAGTGAGGGCTCTACTAGAGGCAATGGGAGGGTAACTGCAGGGCTACTCGAGCGGTTGCTTGACCGCCCAGACTCAGCACAGCACGGAGAGCACAAGGCTCACAGAGCCCCTGGCTATGGTCTGCAGCCGCACACACCCATAGGTTGACTCCGTGAGCGCCCAGAAGGTGACTGACAGACGTCATTTCCCTAGTGCTCTCCTCCCCAGCAGAGACGTGTGCAGGTGGTTGGGGCCTGCCCCTGCATGTCTGGGCTCCCGTCCTCAGCCCCAGCTCAGGGAAGCAGCTCCTGAGTCAAGACCTGTAGGAGGCGCGGTAGGCCCCGCCTGGAACCCTGGTGCACAGCATGCGGGAAGCGAGCCTCCTTGGGAGAAGAGGAGGAAGCCCTGCTGCTTGCAGTTGCAATCACTTCTTGGGCGGAACCGAGTGCGCTTCCAGTACGGCAGAGCTCCAGGTCTGCTCAGAGGCCTAATCTGGCAGAGTTGCTGGCGTGAGGCTGCTCTCCCTGGGCGAGCCTTGCCCAGACTTGCCTCGCGGCTTGGCTTCCAGTCCAGGAAGGAGCAGGCTGCGCGAGACTGGGAGATGCTACTGGCGCCTTCAAGGCCTAAGCTCCACTCCTGCCTTTCCTTTGCACCTAGTCCCCAGGCCTTCTTGTGGAGGGCTTAGTTGCCGGTGGGTTGCACACTGCCAAGCGCTCCAGCAGTGAGGGCTCTACTAGAGGCAATGGGAGGGCAACTGCAGGGCTCCTCCAGCGGTTGCTTTACCGCCCAGACTCAGCACAGCACGGAGAGCACAAGGCTCACAAGGCCCCTGGTTGGGGTCTGCAGCTCCACACACCCGGAGGCTGACTCCGTGAGCGCCCAGAAGGTGCCTGACAGACGTCATTTCCCTAGTGCTCTCCTCCCCAGCAGAGACGTGTGCAGGTGATTGGGGCCTGCCCCTGCGTGTCTGGGCTCCCGTCCACAGCCCCAGCTCAGGGAAGCAGCCCCTGAGCCAAGACCTGTAGGAGGCGCGGGGCGCCCCCGCCTGGAAGCCTAGTGCACAGCATTCGGGAAGCGAGCCTCCTCGGGAGAAGAGGAGGCAACCCAGCTGCTTGCGGCTGCAATCACTGCTTGGGCGGAGCCGAGTGCGCCTCCAGTACGACAGAGCTCCAGCTCTGCTCAGAGGCCCGATGTGGCAGAGTTCCTGGCGTGAGGCTGCTGTGCCCTGGGCAAGCCTTGCCCAGACTTGCCTAGCAGCAAGGGGTCCTGTCCAGGAAGGAGGAGGCTGCACGAGACTGGGAGATGCTACTGGCGCCTCCCTGGCCTCAGCTCCATTCCTACCTTGCCTTTGCACCTAGTTCAAAGGCATCCATTTGGAAGGCTTGCGGGCCGGTGGGTTGCACACTGCCAAGAGCTCCAGCAGTGAGGGCTCTATTAGAGGCAATGAGAGGGCAACTGCAGGGCTCCTCCAGCGGTTGCTTGACCGCCCAGACTCAGTACAGCACGGAGAGCACAAGGCTCACAGAGCCCCTGGCTAGGGTCTGCAGCCCCACACAGCCGGCGGCTGACTCCGTGAGCGCCCAGAAGGTGCCTGACAGACGTCATTTCCCTAGTGCTCTCCTCCCCAGCAGAGACGTGTGCAGGTGGTTGGGGCCTGCCCCTGCGTGTCTGGGCTCCCGTCCTCAGCCCCAGCTCAGGGAAGCAGCTCCTGAGTCAAGACCTGTAGGAGGCGCGTTAGGCCCCGCCTCGAAGCCTAGTGCACAGCATGCGGGAAGCGAGCCTCCTCGGGAGAAGAGGAGGCAACCCAGCTGCGTGCGGCTGCAATCACTGCTTGGGCGGAGCCGAGTGCGCCTCCAGTACGACAGAGCTCCAGCTCTGCTCAGAGGCCCGATGTGGCAGAGTTCCTGGCGTGAGGCTGCTGTGCCCTGGGCAAGCCTTGCCCAGACTTGCCTAGCAGCAAGGGGTCCTGTCCAGGAAGGAGGAGGCTGCACGAGACTGGGAGATGCTACTGGCGCCTCCCTGGCCTCAGCTCCATTCCTAACTTGCCTTTGCACCTAGTTCAAAGGCGTCCATTTGGAAGGCTTGCGGGCCGGTGGCTTGCACACTGCCAAGAGCTCCAGCAGTGAGGGCTGTATTAGAGGCAATGAGAGGGCAACTGCCGGGCTCCTCCAGCGGTTGCTTGACCGCCCAGACTCAGCACAGCACGGAGAGCACAAGGCTCACAGAGCCCCTGACTAGGGTCTGCAGCCCCACACACCCGGCGGGTGACTCCGTGAGCGCCCAGAAGGTGCCTGACAGACGTCATTTCCCTAGTGCTCTCCTCCCCAGCAGAGACGTGTGCAGGTGGTTGGGGCCTGCCCCTGCGTGTCTGGGCTCCCTTCCTCAGCCCCAGCTCAGGGAAGCAGCTCCTGAGTCAAGACCTGTAGGAGGCGCGTTAGGCCCCGCCTGGAAGCCTAGTGCACAGCATGCAGGAAGCGTGCCTCCTTGGGAGAAGTGGAGGAAGCCCTGCTGCTTGCAGTTGCAATCACTTCTTCGGCGGAGCCGACTGCGCCTCCAGTACGGCAGAGCTCCAGGTCTGCTCAGAGGCCTAATCTGGCAGAGTTGCTGGCGTGAGGCTGCTCTCCCTGCGCGAGCCTTGCCCAGACTTGCCTCGCGGCTTGGCTTCCAGTCCAGGAAGGAGCAGGCTGCGCGAGACTGGGAGATGCTACTGGCGCCTTCAAGGCCTAAGCTCCACTCCTGCCTTGCCTTTGCACCTAGTCCCCAGGCCTTCTTGTGGAGGGCTTAGTTGCCGGTGGGTTGCACACTGCCAAGCGCTCCAGCAGTGAGGGCTCTATTAGAGGCAATGGGAGGGCAACTGCAGGGCTCCTCCAGCGGTTGCTTTACCGCAGAGACTCAGCACAGCACGGAGAGCACAAGGCTCACAGGGCCCCTGGCTGGGGTCTGCAGCCCCACACACCCGGAGGCTGACTCCGTGAGCGCCCAGAAGGTGCCTGACAGACGTCATTTCCCTAGTGCTCTCCTCCCCAGCAGAGACGTGTGCAGGTGATTGGGGCCTGCCCCTGCATGTCTGGGCTCCCGTCCACAGCCCCAGCTCAGGGAAGCAGCCCCTGAGCCAAGACCTGTAGGAGGCGCGGGGCGCCCCCGCCTGGAAGCCTAGTGCACAGCATGCGGGAAGCGAGCCTCCTCGGGAGAAGAGGAGGCAACCCAGCTGCGTGCGGCTGCAATCACTGCTTGGGCGGAGCGGAGTGCGCCTCCAGTACGACAGAGCTCCAGCTCTGCTCAGAGGCCCGATGTGCCAGAGTTGCTTTGCGTGAGGCTGCTCTGCCCTGGCCGAGCCTTGCCCAGACTTGGCTAGCGGCCAGGGTTCCTGTCCAGGAAGGAGCAGGCTGCACGACACGGGGAGATGCTACTGGCGCCTCCCTTGCCTCAGCTCCACTCCGGCCTTGCCTTTGCACCTAGTTCAAAGGTGTCCTTTTGGAAGGCTTAGGGGCCTGTGGGTTGCACACTGCCAAGAGCTCCAGCAGTGAGGGCTCTATTTGAGGCTATGGGAGGGTAACTGCAGGGCTACTCGAGCGGTTGCTTGACCGCCCAGACTCAGCACAGCACGGAGAGCACAAGGCTCACAGGGCCCCTGGCTAGGGTCTGCAGCCCCACACACACGTAGGTTGACTCCGGGAGCGCCCAGAATGTGCCTGACAGACGTCATTTCCCTAGTGCTCTCCTCCCCAGCAGAGACGTGTGCAGGTGGTTGGGGCCTGCCCCTGCGTGTCTGGGCTCCCGTCCTCAGCCCCAGCTCTGGGAAGCAGCTCCTGAGTCAAGACCTGTAGGAGGCGCGGTAGGCCCCGCCTGGAACCCTGGTGCACAGCATGCGGGAAGCGAGCCTCCTTGGGAGAAGAGGAGGAAGCCCTGCTGCTTGCAGTTGCAATCACTTCTTCGGCGGAGCCGAGTGCGCCTCCAGTACGGCAGAGCTCCAGGTCTGCTCAGAGGCCTAATCTGGCAGAGTTGCTGGCGTGAGGCTGCTCTCCCTGGGCGAGCCTTGCCCAGACTTGCCTCGCGGCTTGGCTTCCAGTCCAGGAAGGAGCAGGCTGCGCGAGACTGGGAGATGCTACTGGCGCCTTCAAGGCCTAAGCTCCACTCCTGCCTTGCCTTTGCACCTAGTCCCCAGGCCTTCATGTGGAGGGCTTAGTTGCCGGTGGGTTGCACACTGCCAAGCGCTCCAGCAGTGAGGGCTCTATTGGAGGCAATGGGAGGGCAACTGCAGGGCTCCTCCAGCGGTTGCTTGACCGCCCAGACTCAGCACAGCACGGAGAGCACAAGGCTCACAAGGCCCCTGGCTGGGGTCTGCAGCCCCACACACCCGGAGGCTGACTCCGTGAGCGCCCAGAAGGTGCCTGACAGACGTCATTTCCCTAGTGCTCTCCTCCCCAGCAGAGACGTGTGCAGGTGATTGAGGCCTGCCCCTGCGTGTCTGGGCTCTGGTCCACAGCCCCAGCTCAGGGAAGCAGCCCCTGAGCCAAGACCTGTAGGAGGCGTGGGGCGCCCCCACCTGGAAGCCTAGTGCACAGCATTCGGGAAACGAGCCTCCTCGGGAGAAGAGGAGGCAACACAGCTGCTTGCGGCTGCAATCACTGCTTGGGCGGAGCCCAGTGCGCCTCCAGTACGACAGAGCTCCAGCTCTGCTCAGAGGCCCGATGTGGCAGAGTTCCTGGCGTGAGGCTGCTGTGCCCTGGGCGAGACTTGCCCAGATTTGCCTAGTGGCAAGGGGTCCTGTCCAGGAAGGAGCAGGCTGCACGAGACTGGGAGATGCTACTGGCGCCTCACTGGCCTCAGCTCCATTCCTACCTTGCCTTTGCACCTAGTTCAAAGGCGTCCTTTTGGAACGCTTAGGGGCCGGTGGGTTGCACACTGCCAAGTGCTCCAGCAGTGAGGGCTCTATTAGAGGCAATGAGAGGGCAACTGCAGGGCTCCTCCAGCGGTTGCTTGACCGCCCAGACTCAGCACAGCACGGAGAGCACAAGGCTCACAGAGCACCTGGCTAGGGTCTGCAGCCCCACACACCCGGCGGGTGACTCCGTGAGCGCCCAGAAGGTGCCTGACAGACGTCATTTCCCCAGCAGAGACGTGTGCAGGTGGTTGGGGCCTGCCCCTGCGTGTCTGGGCTCCCGTCCTCAGCCCCAGCTCAGGGAAGCAGCTCCTGAGTCAAGACCTGTAGGAGGCGTGGTAGGCCCCGCCTGGAAGCCTATTGCACAGCATGCGGGAATCGAGCCTCCTTGGGAGAAGAGGAGGAAGCCCTGCTGCTTGCAGTTGCAATCACTTCTTGGGCGGAGCCAAGTGTGCCTCCAGTACGGCAGAGCTCCAGGTCTGCTCAGAGGCCTAATCTGGCAGAGTTGCTGGCGTGAGGCTGCTCTCCCTGGGCGAGCCTTGCCCAGACTTGCCTCACGGTTTGGCTTCCAGTCCAGGAAGGAGCCGGCTGCGCGAGACTGGGAGATGCTACTGGCGCCTTCAAGGCCTAAGCTCCACTCCTGCCTTGCCTTTGCACCTAGTCCCCAGGCCTTCTTGAGGAGGGCTTAGTTGCCGGTGGGTTGCACACTGCCAAGCGCTCCAGCAGTGAGGGCTCTATTAGAGGCAATGGGAGGGCAACTGCCGGGCTCCTCCAGCGGTTGCTTTACCGCAGAGACTCAGCACAGCACGGAGAGCACAAGGCTCACAGGGCCCTTGGCTGGGGTCTGCAGCCCCACACACCCAGAGGCTGACTCCGTGAGCGCCCAGAAGGTGCCTGACAGACGTCATTTCCCTAGTGCTCTCCTCCCCAGCAGAGACGTGTGCAGGTGATTGGGGCCTGCCGCTGCGTGTCTGGGCTCCCGTCCACACCCCCAGCTCAGGGAAGCAGCCCCTGAGCCAAGACCTGTAGGAGGCGCGGGGCGCCCCCGCCTGGAAGCCTAGTGCACAGCATTCGGGAAGCGAGCCTCCTCGGGAGAAGAGGAGGCAACCCAGCTGCTTGCGGCTGCAATCACTGCTTGGGCGGAGCCGAGTGTGCCTCCAGTACGACAGAGCTCCAGCTCTGCTCAGAGGCCCGATGTGGCAGAGTTCCTGGCGTGAGGCTGCTGTGCCCTGGGCAAGCCTTGCCCAGACTTGCCTAGCAGCAAGGGGTCCTGTCCAGGAAGGAGGAGGCTGCACGAGACTGGGAGATGCTACTGGCGCCTCCCTGGCCTCAGCTCCATTCCTACCTTGCCTTTGCACCTAGTTCAAAGGCGTCCATTTGGAAGGCTTGCGGGCCGGTGGGTTGCACACTGCCAAGAGCTCCAGCAGTGAGGGCTCTATTAGAGGCAATGAGAGGGCAACTGCAGGGCTCCTCCAGCGGTTGCTTGACCGCCCAGACTCAGCACAGCACGGAGAGCACAAGGCTCACAGAGCCCCTGGCTAGGGTCTGCAGCCCCACACAGCCGGCGGCTGACTCCGTGAGCGCCCAGAAGGTGCCTGACAGACGTCATTTCCCTAGTGCTCTCCTCCCCAGCAGAGACGTGTGCAGGTGGTTGGGGCCTGCCCCTGCGTGTCTGGGCTCCCGTCCTCAGCCCCAGCTCAGGGAAGCAGCCCCTGAACCAAGACCTGTAGGAGGCGCGGGGCGCCCCCGCCTGGAAGCCTAGTGCACAGCATGAGGGAAGCGAGCCTCCTCGGGAGAAGAGGAGGCAACCCAGCTGCGTGCGGCTGCAATCACTGCTTGGGCGGAGCGGAGTGCGCCTCCAGTACGACAGAGCTCCAGCTCTGCTCAGAGGCCCGATGTGCCAGAGTTGCTTTGCGTGAGGCTGCTCTGCCCTGGGCGAGCCTTGCCCAGACTTGGCTAGCGGCCAGGGTTCCTGTCCAGGAAGGAGCAGGCTGCACGACACGGGGAGATGCTACTGGCGCCTCCCTTGCCTCAGCTCCACTCCGGCCTTGCCTTTGCACCTAGTTCAAAGGTGTCCTTTTGGAAGGCTTAGGGGCCTGTGGGTTGCACACTGCCAAGAGCTCCAGCAGTGAGGGCTCTATTTGAGGCAATGGGAGGGTAACTGCAGGGCTACTCGAGCGGTTGCTTGACCGCCCAGACTCAGCACAGCACGGAGAGCACAAGGCTCACAGGGCCCCTGGCTAGGGTCTGCAGCCCCACACACACGTAGGTTGACTCCGGGAGCGCCCAGAATGTGCCTGACAGACATCATTTCCCTAGTGCTCTCCTCCCCAGCAGAGACGTGTGCAGGTGGTTGGGGCCTGCCCCTGCGTGTCTGGGCTCCCGTCCTCAGCCCCAGCTCTGGGAAGCAGCTCCTGAGTCAAGACCTGTAGGAGGCGCGGTAGGCCCCGCCTGGAACCCTGGTGCACAGCATGCGGGAAGCGATCCTCTTTGGGAGAAGAGGAGGAAGCCCTGCTGCTTGCAGTTGCAATCACTTCTTGGGCGGAGCCGAGTGCACCTCCAGTACGGCAGAGCTCCAGGTCTGCTCAGAGGCCTAATCTGGCAGAGTTGCTGGCGTGAGGCTGCTCTCCCTGGGCGAGCCTTGCCCAGACTTGCCTCGCGGCTTGGCTTCCAGTCCAGGAAGGAGCAGGCTGCGCGAGACTGGGAGATGCTACTGGCGCCTTCAAGGCCTAAGCTCCACTCCTGCCTTTCCTTTGCACCTAGTCCCCAGGCCTTCTTGTGGAGGGCTTAGTTGCCGGTGGGTTGCACACTGCCAAGCGCTCCAGCGTGAGGGCTCTATTAGAGGCAATGGGAGGGCAACTGCAGGGCTCCTCCAGCGGTTGCTTTACCGCCCAGACTCAGCACAGCACGGAGAGCACAAGACTCACAGGGCCCCTGGTTTGGGTCTGCAGCCCCACACACCCGGAGGCTGACTCCGTGAGCGCCCAGAAGGTGCCTAACAGACGTCATTTCCCTAGTGCTCTCCTCCCCAGCAGAGACGTGTGCAGGTAATTGGGGCCTGCCCCTGCGTGTCTGGGCTCTGGTCCACAGCCCCAGCTCAGGGAAGCAGCCCCTGAGCCAAGACCTGTAGGAGGCGCGGGGCGCCCCCGCCTGGAAGCCTAGTGCACAGCATGCGGGAAGCGAGCCTCCTCGGAAGAAGAGGAGGAAGCCCTGCTGCGTGCAGTTGCAATCACTTCTTGGGCGGAGCCGAGTGCGCCTCCAGTAAGACAGAGCTCCAGCTCTGCTCAGAGGACCGATGTGGCAGAGTTCCTGGCGTGAGGCTGCTGTGCCCTGGGCGAGCCTTGCCCAGAGTTGCCGAGAAGCAAGGGTTCCTGTCCAGGAAGGAGCAGGCTGCACGACACGGGGAGATGCTACTGGCGCCTCCCTGGCCTCAGCTCCACTTCTGCCTTGCCTTTGCACCTAGTCAAAAGGCGTCCTTTTGGAAGGCTTAGGGGCCGGTGGGTTGCACACTGCCAAGAGCTCCAGCAGTGAGGGCTCTATTAGAGGCAATGGGAGGGCAACTGCTTGGCTCCTCCAGCGGTTGCTAGACCGCCCTGACTCAGCACAGCACGGAGAGCACAAGGCTCACAGAGCCCCTGGCTAGGGTCTGCAGCCCCACACACCCGGCGGCTGACTCCGTGAGCGCCCAGAAGATGTTGACAGACATCATTTCCCTAGTGCTCTCCTCCCCAGCAGAGACGTGTGCAGGTGGTTGGGGTCTGCCCCTGCATGTCTGGACTCCCGTCCTCAGCCCCAGCTCAGGGAATCAGCTCCTGAGTCCAGACCTGAAGGAGGCGTGGGGCGCCCCCGCCTGGAAGCCTAGTGCACATCATGCGGGAAGCGAGCCTCCTCGGGAGAATAGGAGGCAACCCTGCTGCGTGCGGCTGCAATCACTTCTTGGGCGAAGCCGAGTGCGCCTCCAGTACGACAGAGCTCCAGCTCTGCTCAGAGGCCCGATTTGGCAGAGTTGCTGGCGTGAGGCTGCTCTGCCCTGGGCGAGCCTTGCCCAAACTTGGCTAGCGGCAAGGGTTCCTGTCCAGGAAGGAGCAGGCTGCACGAGACTGGGAGACGCTACTGGCGCCTCCCTGGCCTCAGCTCCATTCCTCCCTTGCCTTTGCACATAGTTCAAAGGCGTCCTTTTGGAAGGCTTAGGGGCCGGTGGGTTGCACACTGCAAAGAGCTCCAGCAGTGAGGGCTCTATTCGAGGCAATGAGAGGGCAACTGCAGGGCTCCTCCATCGGTTGCTTGACCGCCCAGCCTCAGCACAGCACGGAGAGCACAAGTCTCACAGAGCCCCTGGCTAGGGTCTGCAGCCCCAAATACCCGGCGGGTGACTCCGTGAGCGCCCAGAAGGTGCCTGACAGACATCATTTCCCTAGTGCTCTCCTCCCAAGCAGAGACGTGTGCAAGTGGTTGGGGCCTGCCCCTGCGTGTCTGGGCTTCCGTCCTCAGCCCCAGCTCAGGGAAGCAGCTCCTCAGTCAAGACCTGTAGGGGGCGCGGGGCGCCCACGCCTGGAAGCCTAGTGCACAGCATGCGGGAAGCGAGCCTCCTCGGGAGAAGAGGAGGCAACCCAGCTGCGTAGGGCTGCAATCACTTCTTGGGCCGAGCCGAGTGCGCCTCCAGTACGGCAGAGCTCCAGGTCTGCTCAGAGGCCTAATCTGGCAGAGTTGCTGGCGTGAGGCTGCTCTACCCAGGGCGAGCGTTGCCCAGCCTTCCCTCGCGGCTAGGCTTCCAGTCCAGGAAGGAGCAGGCTGCGCGAGACTGGGAGATGCTACTGGCGCCTTCCTGGCCTCAGCTCCACTCTTGCCTTGCCTTTGCAACTAGTCCCCAGGCGTTCCTGTGGAGGGCTTAGTTGCCGGTGGGTTGCACACTGCCAAGCGCTCCAGCAGTGAGGGCTCTATTAGAAGCAATGGGACGGCAACTGCAGGTCTCCTCAAGCGGTTGCTTGACCGCCCAGACTCAGCACAGCACGGAGAGCACAAGGCTCACAGGGACCCTGGCTGGGGTCTGCATCCCCACACACCCGGAGGCTGACTCCGTGAGCGCCCAGAAGGTGCCTGACAGACGTCATTTCCCTAGTGCTCTCCTCCCAAGCAGAGACGTGTGCAAGTGGTTGGGGCCTGCCCCTGCGTGTCTGGGCTCCCGTCCTCAGCCCCAGCTCAGGGAAGCAGCTCCTGAGTCAAGACCTGTAGGTTGCGCGGGGCGCCCCCTCCTGGAAGCTTAGTGCAAAGCATGCGGGAAGCGAGCCTCCTCGGGAGAAGAGGAGGCAACCCAGCTGCGTGCGGCTGCAATCACTTCTTGGGCGGAGCCGAGTGCGCCTCCAGTACGGCAGAGCTCCAGGTCTGCTCAGAGGCCTAATCTGGCAGAGTTGCTGGCGTGAGGCTGCTCTGCCCTGGGCGAGCCTTGTCCAGACTTGCCTCGAGGCAAATGTTCCTGTCCAGGAAGGAGCAGGCTGCACGAGACTGGGAGATGCTACTGGCGCCTACCTGGCCTCAGCTCCATTCCTACCTTGCCTTTGCACATAGTTCAAAGGCGTCCTTTTGGAAGGCTTAGGAGTCGGTGGGTTGCACACTGCCAAGAGCTCCAGCAGTGAGGGCTCTATTAGAGGCAATGAGAGGGCAACTGCAGGGCTCCTCCAGCGGTTGCTTGACCGCCCAGGCTCAGCACAGCACGGAGAGCACAAGGCTCAGAGAGCCGCTGGCTAGTGCCTGCAGCCCCACACACCCGGCCTTTGACTCCGTGAGCGCCCAGAAGGTGCCTGACAGACGTCATTTCCCTAGTGCTCTTCTCCCCAGCAGAGACGTGTGCAGGTGGTTGGGGCCTGCCCCTGCATGTCTGGGCTCCCGTCCTCAGTCCCAGCTCAGGGAAGCAGCTCCTGAGTCAAGACGTGTAGGAGGCGCGTGGCGTCCTCGCCTGGAAGCCTAGTGCACAGCATTCGGGAAGCGAGCCTCCTCGGGAGAAGAGGAGGCAACCCAGCTGCTTGCGGCTGCAATCACTGCTTGGGCGGAGCCGAGTGCGCCTCCAGTACGACAGAGCTCCAGCTCTGCTCAGAGGCCCGATGTGGCAGAGTTCCTGGCGTGAGGCTGCTGTGCCCTGGGCAAGCCTTGCCCAGACTTGCCTAGCAGCAAGGGGTCCTGTCCAGGAAGGAGGAGGCTGCACGAGACTGGGAGATGCTACTGGCGCCTCCCTGGCCTCAGCTCCATTCCTACCTTGCCTTTGCACCTAGTTCAAAGGCATCCATTTGGAAGGCTTGCGGGCCGGTGGGTTGCACACTGCCAAGAGCTCCAGCAGTGAGGGCTCTATTAGAGGCAATGAGAGGGCAACTGCAGGGCTCCTCCAGCGGTTGCTTGACCGCCCAGACTCAGCACAGCACGGAGAGCACAAGGCTCACAGAGCCCCTGGCTAGGGTCTGCAGCCCCACACAGCCGGCGGCTGACTCCGTGAGCGCCCAGAAGGTGCCTGACAGACGTCATTTCCCTAGTGCTCTCCTCCCCAGCAGAGACGTGTGCAGGTGGTTGGGGCCTGCCCCTGCGTGTCTGGGCTCCCGTCCTCAGCCCCAGCTCAGGGAAGCAGCTCCTGAGTCAAGACCTGTAGGAGGCGCGTTAGGCCCCGCCTCGAAGCCTAGTGCACAGCATGCGGGAAGCGAGCCTCCTCGGGAGAAGAGGAGGCAACCCAGCTGCGTGCGGCTGCAATCACTGCTTGGGCGGAGCCGAGTGCGCCTCCAGTACGACAGAGCTCCAGCTCTGCTCAGAGGCCCGATGTGGCAGAGTTCCTGGCGTGAGGCTGCTGTGCCCTGGGCAAGCCTTGCCCAGACTTGCCTAGCAGCAAGGGGTCCTGTCCAGGAAGGAGGAGGCTGCACGAGACTGGGAGATGCTACTGGCGCCTCCCTGGCCTCAGCTCCATTCCTAACTTGCCTTTGCACCTAGTTCAAAGGCGTCCATTTGGAAGGCTTGCGGGCCGGTGGCTTGCACACTGCCAAGAGCTCCAGCAGTGAGGGCTGTATTAGAGGCAATGAGAGGGCAACTGCCGGGCTCCTCCAGCGGTTGCTTGACCGCCCAGACTCAGCACAGCACGGAGAGCACAAGGCTCACAGAGCCCCTGACTAGGGTCTGCAGCCCCACACACCCGGCGGGTGACTCCGTGAGCGCCCAGAAGGTGCCTGACAGACGTCATTTCCCTAGTGCTCTCCTCCCCAGCAGAGACGTGTGCAGGTGGTTGGGGCCTGCCCCTGCGTGTCTGGGCTCCCTTCCTCAGCCCCAGCTCAGGGAAGCAGCTCCTGAGTCAAGACCTGTAGGAGGCGCGTTAGGCCCCGCCTGGAAGCCTAGTGCACAGCATGCAGGAAGCGTGCCTCCTTGGGAGAAGTGGAGGAAGCCCTGCTGCTTGCAGTTGCAATCACTTCTTCGGCGGAGCCGACTGCGCCTCCAGTACGGCAGAGCTCCAGGTCTGCTCAGAGGCCTAATCTGGCAGAGTTGCTGGCGTGAGGCTGCTCTCCCTGCGCGAGCCTTGCCCAGACTTGCCTCGCGGCTTGGCTTCCAGTCCAGGAAGGAGCAGGCTGCGCGAGACTGGGAGATGCTACTGGCGCCTTCAAGGCCTAAGCTCCACTCCTGCCTTGCCTTTGCACCTAGTCCCCAGGCCTTCTTGTGGAGGGCTTAGTTGCCGGTGGGTTGCACACTGCCAAGCGCTCCAGCAGTGAGGGCTCTATTAGAGGCAATGGGAGGGCAACTGCAGGGCTCCTCCAGCGGTTGCTTTACCGCAGAGACTCAGCACAGCACGGAGAGCACAAGGCTCACAGGGCCCCTGGCTGGGGTCTGCAGCCCCACACACCCGGAGGCTGACTCCGTGAGCGCCCAGAAGGTGCCTGACAGACGTCATTTCCCTAGTGCTCTCCTCCCCAGCAGAGACGTGTGCAGGTGATTGGGGCCTGCCCCTGCATGTCTGGGCTCCCGTCCACAGCCCCAGCTCAGGGAAGCAGCCCCTGAGCCAAGACCTGTAGGAGGCGCGGGGCGCCCCCGCCTGGAAGCCTAGTGCACAGCATGCGGGAAGCGAGCCTCCTCGGGAGAAGAGGAGGCAACCCAGCTGCGTGCGGCTGCAATCACTGCTTGGGCGGAGCGGAGTGCGCCTCCAGTACGACAGAGCTCCAGCTCTGCTCAGAGGCCCGATGTGCCAGAGTTGCTTTGCGTGAGGCTGCTCTGCCCTGGCCGAGCCTTGCCCAGACTTGGCTAGCGGCCAGGGTTCCTGTCCAGGAAGGAGCAGGCTGCACGACACGGGGAGATGCTACTGGCGCCTCCCTTGCCTCAGCTCCACTCCTGCCTTGCCTTTGCACCTAGTTCAAAGGTGTCCTTTTGGAAGGCTTAGGGGCCTGTGGGTTGCACACTGCCAAGAGCTCCAGCAGTGAGGGCTCTATTTGAGGCTATGGGAGGGTAACTGCAGGGCTACTCGAGCGGTTGCTTGACCGCCCAGACTCAGCACAGCACGGAGAGCACAAGGCTCACAGGGCCCCTGGCTAGGGTCTGCAGCCCCACACACACGTAGGTTGACTCCGGGAGCGCCCAGAATGTGCCTGACAGACGTCATTTCCCTAGTGCTCTCCTCCCCAGCAGAGACGTGTGCAGGTGGTTGGGGCCTGCCCCTGCGTGTCTGGGCTCCCGTCCTCAGCCCCAGCTCTGGGAAGCAGCTCCTGAGTCAAGACCTGTAGGAGGCGCGGTAGGCCCCGCCTGGAACCCTGGTGCACAGCATGCGGGAAGCGAGCCTCCTTGGGAGAAGAGGAGGAAGCCCTGCTGCTTGCAGTTGCAATCACTTCTTTGGCGGAGCCGAGTGCGCCTCCAGTACGGCAGAGCTCCAGGTCTGCTCAGAGGCCTAATCTGGCAGAGTTGCTGGCGTGAGGCTGCTCTCCCTGGGCGAGCCTTGCCCAGACTTGCCTCGCGGCTTGGCTTCCAGTCCAGGAAGGAGCAGGCTGCGCGAGACTGGGAGATGCTACTGGCGCCTTCAAGGCCTAAGCTCCACTCCTGCCTTGCCTTTGCACCTAGTCCCCAGGCCTTCATGTGGAGGGCTTAGTTGCCGGTGGGTTGCACACTGCCAAGCGCTCCAGCAGTGAGGGCTCTATTGGAGGCAATGGGAGGGCAACTGCAGGGCTCCTCCAGCGGTTGCTTGACCGCCCAGACTCAGCACAGCACGGAGAGCACAAGGCTCACAAGGCCCCTGGCTGGGGTCTGCAGCCCCACACACCCGGAGGCTGACTCCGTGAGCGCCCAGAAGGTGCCTGACAGACGTCATTTCCCTAGTGCTCTCCTCCCCAGCAGAGACGTGTGCAGGTGATTGAGGCCTGCCCCTGCGTGTCTGGGCTCTGGTCCACAGCCCCAGCTCAGGGAAGCAGCCCCTGAGCCAAGACCTGTAGGAGGCGTGGGGCGCCCCCACCTGGAAGCCTAGTGCACAGCATTCGGGAAACGAGCCTCCTCGGGAGAAGAGGAGGCAACACAGCTGCTTGCGGCTGCAATCACTGCTTGGGCGGAGCCCAGTGCGCCTCCAGTACGACAGAGCTCCAGCTCTGCTCAGAGGCCCGATGTGGCAGAGTTCCTGGCGTGAGGCTGCTGTGCCCTGGGCGAGACTTGCCCAGATTTGCCTAGTGGCAAGGGGTCCTGTCCAGGAAGGAGCAGGCTGCACGAGACTGGGAGATGCTACTGGCGCCTCACTGGCCTCAGCTCCATTCCTACCTTGCCTTTGCACCTAGTTCAAAGGCGTCCTTTTGGAACGCTTAGGGGCCGGTGGGTTGCACACTGCCAAGTGCTCCAGCAGTGAGGGCTCTATTAGAGGCAATGAGAGGGCAACTGCAGGGCTCCTCCAGCGGTTGCTTGACCGCCCAGACTCAGCACAGCACGGAGAGCACAAGGCTCACAGAGCACCTGGCTAGGGTCTGCAGCCCCACACACCCGGCGGGTGACTCCGTGAGCGCCCAGAAGGTGCCTGACAGACGTCATTTCCCCAGCAGAGACGTGTGCAGGTGGTTGGGGCCTGCCCCTGCGTGTCTGGGCTCCCGTCCTCAGCCCCAGCTCAGGGAAGCAGCTCCTGAGTCAAGACCTGTAGGAGGCGTGGTAGGCCCCGCCTGGAAGCCTATTGCACAGCATGCGGGAATCGAGCCTCCTTGGGAGAAGAGGAGGAAGCCCTGCTGCTTGCAGTTGCAATCACTTCTTGGGCGGAGCCAAGTGTGCCTCCAGTACGGCAGAGCTCCAGGTCTGCTCAGAGGCCTAATCTGGCAGAGTTGCTGGCGTGAGGCTGCTCTCCCTGGGCGAGCCTTGCCCAGACTTGCCTCACGGTTTGGCTTCCAGTCCAGGAAGGAGCCGGCTGCGCGAGACTGGGAGATGCTACTGGCGCCTTCAAGGCCTAAGCTCCACTCCTGCCTTGCCTTTGCACCTAGTCCCCAGGCCTTCTTGAGGAGGGCTTAGTTGCCGGTGGGTTGCACACTGCCAAGCGCTCCAGCAGTGAGGGCTCTATTAGAGGCAATGGGAGGGCAACTGCCGGGCTCCTCCAGCGGTTGCTTTACCGCAGAGACTCAGCACAGCACGGAGAGCACAAGGCTCACAGGGCCCTTGGCTGGGGTCTGCAGCCCCACACACCCAGAGGCTGACTCCGTGAGCGCCCAGAAGGTGCCTGACAGACGTCATTTCCCTAGTGCTCTCCTCCCCAGCAGAGACGTGTGCAGGTGATTGGGGCCTGCCGCTGCGTGTCTGGGCTCCCGTCCACACCCCCAGCTCAGGGAAGCAGCCCCTGAGCCAAGACCTGTAGGAGGCGCGGGGCGCCCCCGCCTGGAAGCCTAGTGCACAGCATTCGGGAAGCGAGCCTCCTCGGGAGAAGAGGAGGCAACCCAGCTGCTTGCGGCTGCAATCACTGCTTGGGCGGAGCCGAGTGTGCCTCCAGTACGACAGAGCTCCAGCTCTGCTCAGAGGCCCGATGTGGCAGAGTTCCTGGCGTGAGGCTGCTGTGCCCTGGGCAAGCCTTGCCCAGACTTGCCTAGCAGCAAGGGGTCCTGTCCAGGAAGGAGGAGGCTGCACGAGACTGGGAGATGCTACTGGCGCCTCCCTGGCCTCAGCTCCATTCCTACCTTGCCTTTGCACCTAGTTCAAAGGCGTCCATTTGGAAGGCTTGCGGGCCGGTGGGTTGCACACTGCCAAGAGCTCCAGCAGTGAGGGCTCTATTAGAGGCAATGAGAGGGCAACTGCAGGGCTCCTCCAGCGGTTGCTTGACCGCCCAGACTCAGCACAGCACGGAGAGCACAAGGCTCACAGAGCCCCTGGCTAGGGTCTGCAGCCCCACACAGCCGGCGGCTGACTCCGTGAGCGCCCAGAAGGTGCCTGACAGACGTCATTTCCCTAGTGCTCTCCTCCCCAGCAGAGACGTGTGCAGGTGGTTGGGGCCTGCCCCTGCGTGTCTGGGCTCCCGTCCTCAGCCCCAGCTCAGGGAAGCAGCCCCTGAACCAAGACCTGTAGGAGGCGCGGGGCGCCCCCGCCTGGAAGCCTAGTGCACAGCATGAGGGAAGCGAGCCTCCTCGGGAGAAGAGGAGGCAACCCAGCTGCGTGCGGCTGCAATCACTGCTTGGGCGGAGCGGAGTGCGCCTCCAGTACGACAGAGCTCCAGCTCTGCTCAGAGGCCCGATGTGCCAGAGTTGCTTTGCGTGAGGCTGCTCTGCCCTGGGCGAGCCTTGCCCAGACTTGGCTAGCGGCCAGGGTTCCTGTCCAGGAAGGAGCAGGCTGCACGACACGGGGAGATGCTACTGGCGCCTCCCTTGCCTCAGCTCCACTCCGGCCTTGCCTTTGCACCTAGTTCAAAGGTGTCCTTTTGGAAGGCTTAGGGGCCTGTGGGTTGCACACTGCCAAGAGCTCCAGCAGTGAGGGCTCTATTTGAGGCAATGGGAGGGTAACTGCAGGGCTACTCGAGCGGTTGCTTGACCGCCCAGACTCAGCACAGCACGGAGAGCACAAGGCTCACAGGGCCCCTGGCTAGGGTCTGCAGCCCCACACACACGTAGGTTGACTCCGGGAGCGCCCAGAATGTGCCTGACAGACATCATTTCCCTAGTGCTCTCCTCCCCAGCAGAGACGTGTGCAGGTGGTTGGGGCCTGCCCCTGCGTGTCTGGGCTCCCGTCCTCAGCCCCAGCTCTGGGAAGCAGCTCCTGAGTCAAGACCTGTAGGAGGCGCGGTAGGCCCCGCCTGGAACCCTGGTGCACAGCATGCGGGAAGCGATCCTCTTTGGGAGAAGAGGAGGAAGCCCTGCTGCTTGCAGTTGCAATCACTTCTTGGGCGGAGCCGAGTGCACCTCCAGTACGGCAGAGCTCCAGGTCTGCTCAGAGGCCTAATCTGGCAGAGTTGCTGGCGTGAGGCTGCTCTCCCTGGGCGAGCCTTGCCCAGACTTGCCTCGCGGCTTGGCTTCCAGTCCAGGAAGGAGCAGGCTGCGCGAGACTGGGAGATGCTACTGGCGCCTTCAAGGCCTAAGCTCCACTCCTGCCTTTCCTTTGCACCTAGTCCCCAGGCCTTCTTGTGGAGGGCTTAGTTGCCGGTGGGTTGCACACTGCCAAGCGCTCCAGCGTGAGGGCTCTATTAGAGGCAATGGGAGGGCAACTGCAGGGCTCCTCCAGCGGTTGCTTTACCGCCCAGACTCAGCACAGCACGGAGAGCACAAGACTCACAGGGCCCCTGGTTTGGGTCTGCAGCCCCACACACCCGGAGGCTGACTCCGTGAGCGCCCAGAAGGTGCCTAACAGACGTCATTTCCCTAGTGCTCTCCTCCCCAGCAGAGACGTGTGCAGGTAATTGGGGCCTGCCCCTGCGTGTCTGGGCTCTGGTCCACAGCCCCAGCTCAGGGAAGCAGCCCCTGAGCCAAGACCTGTAGGAGGCGCGGGGCGCCCCCGCCTGGAAGCCTAGTGCACAGCATGCGGGAAGCGAGCCTCCTCGGGAGAAGAGGAGGAAGCCCTGCTGCGTGCAGTTGCAATCACTTCTTGGGCGGAGCCGAGTGCGCCTCCAGTAAGACAGAGCTCCAGCTCTGCTCAGAGGACCGATGTGGCAGAGTTCCTGGCGTGAGGCTGCTGTGCCCTGGGCGAGCCTTGCCCAGAGTTGCCGAGAAGCAAGGGTTCCTGTCCAGGAAGGAGCAGGCTGCACGACACGGGGAGATGCTACTGGCGCCTCCCTGGCCTCAGCTCCACTTCTGCCTTGCCTTTGCACCTAGTCAAAAGGCGTCCTTTTGGAAGGCTTAGGGGCCGGTGGGTTGCACACTGCCAAGAGCTCCAGCAGTGAGGGCTCTATTAGAGGCAATGGGAGGGCAACTGCTTGGCTCCTCCAGCGGTTGCTAGACCGCCCTGACTCAGCACAGCACGGAGAGCACAAGGCTCACAGAGCCCCTGGCTAGGGTCTGCAGCCCCACACACCCGGCGGCTGACTCCGTGAGCGCCCAGAAGATGTTGACAGACATCATTTCCCTAGTGCTCTCCTCCCCAGCAGAGACGTGTGCAGGTGGTTGGGGTCTGCCCCTGCATGTCTGGACTCCCGTCCTCAGCCCCAGCTCAGGGAATCAGCTCCTGAGTCCAGACCTGAAGGAGGCGTGGGGCGCCCCCGCCTGGAAGCCTAGTGCACATCATGCGGGAAGCGAGCCTCCTCGGGAGAATAGGAGGCAACCCTGCTGCGTGCGGCTGCAATCACTTCTTGGGCGAAGCCGAGTGCGCCTCCAGTACGACAGAGCTCCAGCTCTGCTCAGAGGCCCGATTTGGCAGAGTTGCTGGCGTGAGGCTGCTCTGCCCTGGGCGAGCCTTGCCCAAACTTGGCTAGCGGCAAGGGTTCCTGTCCAGGAAGGAGCAGGCTGCACGAGACTGGGAGACGCTACTGGCGCCTCCCTGGCCTCAGCTCCATTCCTCCCTTGCCTTTGCACATAGTTCAAAGGCGTCCTTTTGGAAGGCTTAGGGGCCGGTGGGTTGCACACTGCAAAGAGCTCCAGCAGTGAGGGCTCTATTCGAGGCAATGAGAGGGCAACTGCAGGGCTCCTCCATCGGTTGCTTGACCGCCCAGCCTCAGCACAGCACGGAGAGCACAAGTCTCACAGAGCCCCTGGCTAGGGTCTGCAGCCCCAAATACCCGGCGGGTGACTCCGTGAGCGCCCAGAAGGTGCCTGACAGACATCATTTCCCTAGTGCTCTCCTCCCAAGCAGAGACGTGTGCAAGTGGTTGGGGCCTGCCCCTGCGTGTCTGGGCTTCCGTCCTCAGCCCCAGCTCAGGGAAGCAGCTCCTCAGTCAAGACCTGTAGGGGGCGCGGGGCGCCCACGCCTGGAAGCCTAGTGCACAGCATGCGGGAAGCGAGCCTCCTCGGGAGAAGAGGAGGCAACCCAGCTGCGTAGGGCTGCAATCACTTCTTGGGCCGAGCCGAGTGCGCCTCCAGTACGGCAGAGCTCCAGGTCTGCTCAGAGGCCTAATCTGGCAGAGTTGCTGGCGTGAGGCTGCTCTACCCAGGGCGAGCGTTGCCCAGCCTTCCCTCGCGGCTAGGCTTCCAGTCCAGGAAGGAGCAGGCTGCGCGAGACTGGGAGATGCTACTGGCGCCTTCCTGGCCTCAGCTCCACTCTTGCCTTGCCTTTGCAACTAGTCCCCAGGCGTTCCTGTGGAGGGCTTAGTTGCCGGTGGGTTGCACACTGCCAAGCGCTCCAGCAGTGAGGGCTCTATTAGAAGCAATGGGACGGCAACTGCAGGTCTCCTCAAGCGGTTGCTTGACCGCCCAGACTCAGCACAGCACGGAGAGCACAAGGCTCACAGGGACCCTGGCTGGGGTCTGCATCCCCACACACCCGGAGGCTGACTCCGTGAGCGCCCAGAAGGTGCCTGACAGACGTCATTTCCCTAGTGCTCTCCTCCCAAGCAGAGACGTGTGCAAGTGGTTGGGGCCTGCCCCTGCGTGTCTGGGCTCCCGTCCTCAGCCCCAGCTCAGGGAAGCAGCTCCTGAGTCAAGACCTGTAGGTTGCGCGGGGCGCCCCCTCCTGGAAGCTTAGTGCAAAGCATGCGGGAAGCGAGCCTCCTCGGGAGAAGAGGAGGCAACCCAGCTGCGTGCGGCTGCAATCACTTCTTGGGCGGAGCCGAGTGCGCCTCCAGTACGGCAGAGCTCCAGGTCTGCTCAGAGGCCTAATCTGGCAGAGTTGCTGGCGTGAGGCTGCTCTGCCCTGGGCGAGCCTTGTCCAGACTTGCCTCGAGGCAAATGTTCCTGTCCAGGAAGGAGCAGGCTGCACGAGACTGGGAGATGCTACTGGCGCCTACCTGGCCTCAGCTCCATTCCTACCTTGCCTTTGCACATAGTTCAAAGGCGTCCTTTTGGAAGGCTTAGGAGTCGGTGGGTTGCACACTGCCAAGAGCTCCAGCAGTGAGGGCTCTATTAGAGGCAATGAGAGGGCAACTGCAGGGCTCCTCCAGCGGTTGCTTGACCGCCCAGGCTCAGCACAGCACGGAGAGCACAAGGCTCAGAGAGCCGCTGGCTAGTGCCTGCAGCCCCACACACCCGGCCTTTGACTCCGTGAGCGCCCAGAAGGTGCCTGACAGACGTCATTTCCCTAGTGCTCTTCTCCCCAGCAGAGACGTGTGCAGGTGGTTGGGGCCTGCCCCTGCATGTCTGGGCTCCCGTCCTCAGTCCCAGCTCAGGGAAGCAGCTCCTGAGTCAAGACGTGTAGGAGGCGCGTGGCGTCCTCGCCTGGAAGCCTAGTGCACAGCATTCGGGAAGCGAGCCTCCTCGGGAGAAGAGGAGGCAACCCAGCTGCTTGCGGCTGCAATCACTGCTTGGGCGGAGCCGAGTGCGCCTCCAGTACGACAGAGCTCCAGCTCTGCTCAGAGGCCCGATGTGGCAGAGTTCCTGGCGTGAGGCTGCTGTGCCCTGGGCAAGCCTTGCCCAGACTTGCCTAGCAGCAAGGGGTCCTGTCCAGGAAGGAGGAGGCTGCACGAGACTGGGAGATGCTACTGGCGCCTCCCTGGCCTCAGCTCCATTCCTACCTTGCCTTTGCACCTAGTTCAAAGGCATCCATTTGGAAGGCTTGCGGGCCGGTGGGTTGCACACTGCCAAGAGCTCCAGCAGTGAGGGCTCTATTAGAGGCAATGAGAGGGCAACTGCCGGGCTCCTCCAGCGGTTGCTTGACCGCCCAGACTCAGCACAGCACGGAGAGCACAAGGCTCACAGAGCCCCTGGCTAGGGTCTGCAGCCCCACACAGCCGGCGGCTGACTCCGTGAGCGCCCAGAAGGTGCCTGACAGACGTCATTTCCCTAGTGCTCTCCTCCCCAGCAGAGACGTGTGCAGGTGGTTGGGGCCTGCCCCTGCGTGTCTGGGCTCCCGTCCTCAGCCCCAGCTCAGGGAAGCAGCTCCTGAGTCAAGACCTGTAGGAGGCGCGTTAGGCCCCGCCTCGAAGCCTAGTGCACAGCATGCGGGAAGCGAGCCTCCTCGGGAGAAGAGGAGGCAACCCAGCTGCGTGCGGCTGCAATCACTGCTTGGGCGGAGCCGAGTGCGCCTCCAGTACGACAGAGCTCCAGCTCTGCTCAGAGGCCCGATGTGGCAGAGTTCCTGGCGTGAGGCTGCTGTGCCCTGGGCAAGCCTTGCCCAGACTTGCCTAGCAGCAAGGGGTCCTGTCCAGGAAGGAGGAGGCTGCACGAGACTGGGAGATGCTACTGGCGCCTCCCTGGCCTCAGCTCCATTCCTAACTTGCCTTTGCACCTAGTTCAAAGGCGTCCATTTGGAAGGCTTGCGGGCCGGTGGCTTGCACACTGCCAAGAGCTCCAGCAGTGAGGGCTGTATTAGAGGCAATGAGAGGGCAACTGCAGGGCTCCTCCAGCGGTTGCTTGACCGCCCAGACTCAGCACAGCACGGAGAGCACAAGGCTCACAGAGCCCCTGACTAGGGTCTGCAGCCCCACACACCCGGCGGGTGACTCCGTGAGCGCCCAGAAGGTGCCTGACAGACGTCATTTCCCTAGTGCTCTCCTCCCCAGCAGAGACGTGTGCAGGTGGTTGGGGCCTGCCCCTGCGTGTCTGGGCTCCCTTCCTCAGCCCCAGCTCAGGGAAGCAGCTCCTGAGTCAAGACCTGTAGGAGGCGCGTTAGGCCCCGCCTGGAAGCCTAGTGCACAGCATGCAGGAAGCGTGCCTCCTTGGGAGAAGTGGAGGAAGCCCTGCTGCTTGCAGTTGCAATCACTTCTTCGGCGGAGCCGACTGCGCCTCCAGTACGGCAGAGCTCCAGGTCTGCTCAGAGGCCTAATCTGGCAGAGTTGCTGGCGTGAGGCTGCTCTCCCTGCGCGAGCCTTGCCCAGACTTGCCTCGCGGCTTGGCTTCCAGTCCAGGAAGGAGCAGGCTGCGCGAGACTGGGAGATGCTACTGGCGCCTTCAAGGCCTAAGCTCCACTCCTGCCTTGCCTTTGCACCTAGTCCCCAGGCCTTCTTGTGGAGGGCTTAGTTGCCGGTGGGTTGCACACTGCCAAGCGCTCCAGCAGTGAGGGCTCTATTAGAGGCAATGGGAGGGCAACTGCAGGGCTCCTCCAGCGGTTGCTTTACCGCAGAGACTCAGCACAGCACGGAGAGCACAAGGCTCACAGGGCCCCTGGCTGGGGTCTGCAGCCCCACACACCCGGAGGCTGACTCCGTGAGCGCCCAGAAGGTGCCTGACAGACGTCATTTCCCTAGTGCTCTCCTCCCCAGCAGAGACGTGTGCAGGTGATTGGGGCCTGCCCCTGCATGTCTGGGCTCCCGTCCACAGCCCCAGCTCAGGGAAGCAGCCCCTGAGCCAAGACCTGTAGGAGGCGCGGGGCGCCCCCGCCTGGAAGCCTAGTGCACAGCATGCGGGAAGCGAGCCTCCTCGGGAGAAGAGGAGGCAACCCAGCTGCGTGCGGCTGCAATCACTGCTTGGGCGGAGCGGAGTGCGCCTCCAGTACGACAGAGCTCCAGCTCTGCTCAGAGGCCCGATGTGCCAGAGTTGCTTTGCGTGAGGCTGCTCTGCCCTGGCCGAGCCTTGCCCAGACTTGGCTAGCGGCCAGGGTTCCTGTCCAGGAAGGAGCAGGCTGCACGACACGGGGAGATGCTACTGGCGCCTCCCTTGCCTCAGCTCCACTCCGGCCTTGCCTTTGCACCTAGTTCAAAGGTGTCCTTTTGGAAGGCTTAGGGGCCTGTGGGTTGCACACTGCCAAGAGCTCCAGCAGTGAGGGCTCTATTTGAGGCTATGGGAGGGTAACTGCAGGGCTACTCGAGCGGTTGCTTGACCGCCCAGACTCAGCACAGCACGGAGAGCACAAGGCTCACAGGGCCCCTGGCTAGGGTCTGCAGCCCCACACACACGTAGGTTGACTCCGGGAGCGCCCAGAATGTGCCTGACAGACGTCATTTCCCTAGTGCTCTCCTCCCCAGCAGAGACGTGTGCAGGTGGTTGGGGCCTGCCCCTGCGTGTCTGGGCTCCCGTCCTCAGCCCCAGCTCTGGGAAGCAGCTCCTGAGTCAAGACCTGTAGGAGGCGCGGTAGGCCCCGCCTGGAACCCTGGTGCACAGCATGCGGGAAGCGAGCCTCCTTGGGAGAAGAGGAGGAAGCCCTGCTGCTTGCAGTTGCAATCACTTCTTCGGCGGAGCCGAGTGCGCCTCCAGTACGGCAGAGCTCCAGGTCTGCTCAGAGGCCTAATCTGGCAGAGTTGCTGGCGTGAGGCTGCTCTCCCTGGGCGAGCCTTGCCCAGACTTGCCTCGCGGCTTGGCTTCCAGTCCAGGAAGGAGCAGGCTGCGCGAGACTGGGAGATGCTACTGGCGCCTTCAAGGCCTAAGCTCCACTCCTGCCTTGCCTTTGCACCTAGTCCCCAGGCCTTCATGTGGAGGGCTTAGTTGCCGGTGGGTTGCACACTGCCAAGCGCTCCAGCAGTGAGGGCTCTATTGGAGGCAATGGGAGGGCAACTGCAGGGCTCCTCCAGCGGTTGCTTGACCGCCCAGACTCAGCACAGCACGGAGAGCACAAGGCTCACAAGGCCCCTGGCTGGGGTCTGCAGCCCCACACACCCGGAGGCTGACTCCGTGAGCGCCCAGAAGGTGCCTGACAGACGTCATTTCCCTAGTGCTCTCCTCCCCAGCAGAGACGTGTGCAGGTGATTGAGGCCTGCCCCTGCGTGTCTGGGCTCTGGTCCACAGCCCCAGCTCAGGGAAGCAGCCCCTGAGCCAAGACCTGTAGGAGGCGTGGGGCGCCCCCACCTGGAAGCCTAGTGCACAGCATTCGGGAAACGAGCCTCCTCGGGAGAAGAGGAGGCAACACAGCTGCTTGCGGCTGCAATCACTGCTTGGGCGGAGCCCAGTGCGCCTCCAGTACGACAGAGCTCCAGCTCTGCTCAGAGGCCCGATGTGGCAGAGTTCCTGGCGTGAGGCTGCTGTGCCCTGGGCGAGACTTGCCCAGATTTGCCTAGTGGCAAGGGGTCCTGTCCAGGAAGGAGCAGGCTGCACGAGACTGGGAGATGCTACTGGCGCCTCACTGGCCTCAGCTCCATTCCTACCTTGCCTTTGCACCTAGTTCAAAGGCGTCCTTTTGGAACGCTTAGGGGCCAGTGGGTTGCACACTGCCAAGTGCTCCAGCAGTGAGGGCTCTATTAGAGGCAATTAGAGGGCAACTGCAGGGCTCCTCCAGCGGTTGCTTGACCGCCCAGACTCAGCACAGCACGGAGAGCACAAGGCTCACAGAGCACCTGGCTAGGGTCTGCAGCCCCACACACCCGGCGGGTGACTCCGTGAGCGCCCAGAAGGTGCCTGACAGACGTCATTTCCCCAGCAGAGACGTGTGCAGGTGGTTGGGGCCTGCCCCTGCGTGTCTGGGCTCCCGTCCTCAGCCCCAGCTCAGGGAAGCAGCTCCTGAGTCAAGACCTGTAGGAGGCGTGGTAGGCCCCGCCTGGAAGCCTATTGCACAGCATGCGGGAATCGAGCCTCATTGGGAGAAGAGGAGGAAGCCCTGCTGCTTGCAGTTGCAATCACTTCTTGGGCGGAGCCAAGTGTGCCTCCAGTACGGCAGAGCTCCAGGTCTGCTCAGAGGCCTAATCTGGCAGAGTTGCTGGCGTGAGGCTGCTCTCCCTGGGCGAGCCTTGCCCAGACTTGCCTCACGGTTTGGCTTCCAGTCCAGGAAGGAGCCGGCTGCGCGAGACTGGGAGATGCTACTGGCGCCATCAAGGCCTAAGCTCCACTCCTGCCTTGCCTTTGCACCTAGTCCCCAGGCCTTCTTGAGGAGGGCTTAGTTGCCGGTGGGTTGCACACTGCCAAGCGCTCCAGCAGTGAGGGCTCTATTAGAGGCAATGGGAGGGCAACTGCCGGGCTCCTCCAGCGGTTGCTTTACCGCAGAGACTCAGCACAGCACGGAGAGCACAAGGCTCACAGGGCCCTTGGCTGGGGTCTGCAGCCCCACACACCCAGAGGCTGACTCCGTGAGCGCCCAGAAGGTGCCTGACAGACGTCATTTCCCTAGTGCTCTCCTCCCCAGCAGAGACGTGTGCAGGTGATTGGGGCCTGCCGCTGCGTGTCTGGGCTCCCGTCCACAGCCCCAGCTCAGGGAAGCAGCCCCTGAGCCAAGACCTGTAGGAGGCGCGGGGCGCCCCCGCCTGGAAGCCTAGTGCACAGCATTCGGGAAGCGAGCCTCCTCGGGAGAAGAGGAGGCAACCCAGCTGCTTGCGGCTGCAATCACTGCTTGGGCGGAGCCGAGTGCGCCTCCAGTACGACAGAGCTCCAGCTCTGCTCAGAGGCCCGATGTGGCAGAGTTCCTGGCGTGAGGCTGCTGTGCCCTGGGCAAGCCTTGCCCAGACTTGCCTAGCAGCAAGGGGTCCTGTCCAGGAAGGAGGAGGCTGCACGAGACTGGGAGATGCTACTGGCGCCTCCCTGGCCTCAGCTCCATTCCTACCTTGCCTTTGCACCTAGTTCAAAGGCGTCCATTTGGAAGGCTTGCGGGCCGGTGGGTTGCACACTGCCAAGAGCTCCAGCAGTGAGGGCTCTATTAGAGGCAATGAGAGGGCAACTGCAGGGCTCCTCCAGCGGTTGCTTGACCGCCCAGACTCAGCACAGCACGGAGAGCACAAGGCTCACAGAGCCCCTGGCTAGGGTCTGCAGCCCCACACAGCCGGCGGCTGACTCCGTGAGCGCCCAGAAGGTGCCTGACAGACGTCATTTCCCTAGTGCTCTCCTCCCCAGCAGAGACGTGTGCAGGTGGTTGGGGCCTGCCCCTGCGTGTCTGGGCTCCCGTCCTCAGCCCCAGCTCAGGGAAGCAGCCCCTGAACCAAGACCTGTAGGAGGCGCGGGGCGCCCCCGCCTGGAAGCCTAGTGCACAGCATGAGGGAAGCGAGCCTCCTCGGGAGAAGAGGAGGCAACCCAGCTGCGTGCGGCTGCAATCACTGCTTGGGCGGAGCGGAGTGCGCCTCCAGTACGACAGAGCTCCAGCTCTGCTCAGAGGCCCGATGTGCCAGAGTTGCTTTGCGTGAGGCTGCTCTGCCCTGGGCGAGCCTTGCCCAGACTTGGCTAGCGGCCAGGGTTCCTGTCCAGGAAGGAGCAGGCTGCACGACACGGGGAGATGCTACTGGCGCCTCCCTTGCCTCAGCTCCACTCCGGCCTTGCCTTTGCACCTAGTTCAAAGGTGTCCTTTTGGAAGGCTTAGGGGCCTGTGGGTTGCACACTGCCAAGAGCTCCAGCAGTGAGGGCTCTATTTGAGGCAATGGGAGGGTAACTGCAGGGCTACTCGAGCGGTTGCTTGACCGCCCAGACTCAGCACAGCACGGAGAGCACAAGGCTCACAGGGCCCCTGGCTAGGGTCTGCAGCCCCACACACACGTAGGTTGACTCCGGGAGCGCCCAGAATGTGCCTGACAGACATCATTTCCCTAGTGCTCTCCTCCCCAGCAGAGACGTGTGCAGGTGGTTGGGGCCTGCCCCTGCGTGTCTGGGCTCCCGTCCTCAGCCCCAGCTCTGGGAAGCAGCTCCTGAGTCAAGACCTGTAGGAGGCGCGGTAGGCCCCGCCTGGAACCCTGGTGCACAGCATGCGGGAAGCGATCCTCTTTGGGAGAAGAGGAGGAAGCCCTGCTGCTTGCAGTTGCAATCACTTCTTGGGCGGAGCCGAGTGCACCTCCAGTACGGCAGAGCTCCAGGTCTGCTCAGAGGCCTAATCTGGCAGAGTTGCTGGCGTGAGGCTGCTCTCCCTGGGCGAGCCTTGCCCAGACTTGCCTCGCGGCTTGGCTTCCAGTCCAGGAAGGAGCAGGCTGCGCGAGACTGGGAGATGCTACTGGCGCCTTCAAGGCCTAAGCTCCACTCCTGCCTTTCCTTTGCACCTAGTCCCCAGGCCTTCTTGTGGAGGGCTTAGTTGCCGGTGGGTTGCACACTGCCAAGCGCTCCAGCGTGAGGACTCTATTAGAGGCAATGGGAGGGCAACTGCAGGGCTCCTCCAGCGGTTGCTTTACCGCCCAGACTCAGCACAGCACGGAGAGCACAAGACTCACAGGGCCCCTGGTTTGGGTCTGCAGCCCCACACACCCGGAGGCTGACTCCGTGAGCGCCCAGAAGGTGCCTAACAGACGTCATTTCCCTAGTGCTCTCCTCCCCAGCAGAGACGTGTGCAGGTGGTTGGGGTCTGCCCCTGCATGTCTGGACTCCCGTCCTCAGCCCCAGCTCAGGGAATCAGCTCCTGAGTCCAGACCTGAAGGAGGCGTGGGGCGCCCCCGCCTGGAAGCCTAGTGCACATCATGCGGGAAGCGAGCCTCCTCGGGAGAATAGGAGGCAACCCTGCTGCGTGCGGCTGCAATCACTTCTTGGGCGAAGCCGAGTGCGCCTCCAGTACGACAGAGCTCCAGCTCTGCTCAGAGGCCCGATTTGGCAGAGTTGCTGGCGTGAGGCTGCTCTGCCCTGGGCGAGCCTTGCCCAAACTTGGCTAGCGGCAAGGGTTCCTGTCCAGGAAGGAGCAGGCTGCACGAGACTGGGAGACGCTACTGGCGCCTCCCTGGCCTCAGCTCCATTCCTCCCTTGCCTTTGCACATAGTTCAAAGGCGTCCTTTTGGAAGGCTTAGGGGCCGGTGGGTTGCACACTGCAAAGAGCTCCAGCAGTGAGGGCTCTATTCGAGGCAATGAGAGGGCAACTGCAGGGCTCCTCCATCGGTTGCTTGACCGCCCAGCCTCAGCACAGCACGGAGAGCACAAGTCTCACAGAGCCCCTGGCTAGGGTCTGCAGCCCCAAATACCCGGCGGGTGACTCCGTGAGCGCCCAGAAGGTGCCTGACAGACATCATTTCCCTAGTGCTCTCCTCCCAAGCAGAGACGTGTGCAAGTGGTTGGGGCCTGCCCCTGCGTGTCTGGGCTTCCGTCCTC
Organism: Capricornis sumatraensis; assembly: GCF_032405125.1. Lineage (NCBI taxonomy): Eukaryota > Metazoa > Chordata > Mammalia > Artiodactyla > Bovidae > Capricornis > Capricornis sumatraensis. The sequence goes on from NC_091076.1 coordinate 49,924,941, forward strand.
AGCCCCAGCTCAGGGAAGCAGCTCCTCAGTCAAGACCTGTAGGGGGCGCGGGGCGCCCACGCCTGGAAGCCTAGTGCACAGCATGCGGGAAGCGAGCCTCCTCGGGAGAAGAGGAGGCAACCCAGCTGCGTAGGGCTGCAATCACTTCTTGGGCCGAGCCGAGTGCGCCTCCAGTACGGCAGAGCTCCAGGTCTGCTCAGAGGCCTAATCTGGCAGAGTTGCTGGCGTGAGGCTGCTCTACCCAGGGCGAGCGTTGCCCAGCCTTCCCTCGCGGCTAGGCTTCCAGTCCAGGAAGGAGCAGGCTGCGCGAGACTGGGAGATGCTACTGGCGCCTTCCTGGCCTCAGCTCCACTCTTGCCTTGCCTTTGCAACTAGTCCCCAGGCGTTCCTGTGGAGGGCTTAGTTGCCGGTGGGTTGCACACTGCCAAGCGCTCCAGCAGTGAGGGCTCTATTAGAAGCAATGGGACGGCAACTGCAGGTCTCCTCAAGCGGTTGCTTGACCGCCCAGACTCAGCACAGCACGGAGAGCACAAGGCTCACAGGGACCCTGGCTGGGGTCTGCATCCCCACACACCCGGAGGCTGACTCCGTGAGCGCCCAGAAGGTGCCTGACAGACGTCATTTCCCTAGTGCTCTCCTCCCAAGCAGAGACGTGTGCAAGTGGTTGGGGCCTGCCCCTGCGTGTCTGGGCTCCCGTCCTCAGCCCCAGCTCAGGGAAGCAGCTCCTGAGTCAAGACCTGTAGGTTGCGCGGGGCGCCCCCTCCTGGAAGCTTAGTGCAAAGCATGCGGGAAGCGAGCCTCCTCGGGAGAAGAGGAGGCAACCCAGCTGCGTGCGGCTGCAATCACTTCTTGGGCGGAGCCGAGTGCGCCTCCAGTACGGCAGAGCTCCAGGTCTGCTCAGAGGCCTAATCTGGCAGAGTTGCTGGCGTGAGGCTGCTCTGCCCTGGGCGAGCCTTGTCCAGACTTGCCTCGAGGCAAATGTTCCTGTCCAGGAAGGAGCAGGCTGCACGAGACTGGGAGATGCTACTGGCGCCTACCTGGCCTCAGCTCCATTCCTACCTTGCCTTTGCACATAGTTCAAAGGCGTCCTTTTGGAAGGCTTAGGAGTCGGTGGGTTGCACACTGCCAAGAGCTCCAGCAGTGAGGGCTCTATTAGAGGCAATGAGAGGGCAACTGCAGGGCTCCTCCAGCGGTTGCTTGACCGCCCAGGCTCAGCACAGCACGGAGAGCACAAGGCTCAGAGAGCCGCTGGCTAGTGCCTGCAGCCCCACACACCCGGCCTTTGACTCCGTGAGCGCCCAGAAGGTGCCTGACAGACGTCATTTCCCTAGTGCTCTTCTCCCCAGCAGAGACGTGTGCAGGTGGTTGGGGCCTGCCCCTGCATGTCTGGGCTCCCGTCCTCAGTCCCAGCTCAGGGAAGCAGCTCCTGAGTCAAGACGTGTAGGAGGCGCGTGGCGTCCTCGCCTGGAAGCCTAGTGCACAGCATTCGGGAAGCGAGCCTCCTCGGGAGAAGAGGAGGCAACCCAGCTGCTTGCGGCTGCAATCACTGCTTGGGCGGAGCCGAGTGCGCCTCCAGTACGACAGAGCTCCAGCTCTGCTCAGAGGCCCGATGTGGCAGAGTTCCTGGCGTGAGGCTGCTGTGCCCTGGGCAAGCCTTGCCCAGACTTGCCTAGCAGCAAGGGGTCCTGTCCAGGAAGGAGGAGGCTGCACGAGACTGGGAGATGCTACTGGCGCCTCCCTGGCCTCAGCTCCATTCCTAACTTGCCTTTGCACCTAGTTCAAAGGCGTCCATTTGGAAGGCTTGCGGGCCGGTGGCTTGCACACTGCCAAGAGCTCCAGCAGTGAGGGCTGTATTAGAGGCAATGAGAGGGCAACTGCCGGGCTCCTCCAGCGGTTGCTTGACCGCCCAGACTCAGCACAGCACGGAGAGCACAAGGCTCACAGAGCCCCTGACTAGGGTCTGCAGCCCCACACACCCGGCGGGTGACTCCGTGAGCGCCCAGAAGGTGCCTGACAGACGTCATTTCCCTAGTGCTCTCCTCCCCAGCAGAGACGTGTGCAGGTGGTTGGGGCCTGCCCCTGCGTGTCTGGGCTCCCTTCCTCAGCCCCAGCTCAGGGAAGCAGCTCCTGAGTCAAGACCTGTAGGAGGCGCGTTAGGCCCCGCCTGGAAGCCTAGTGCACAGCATGCAGGAAGCGTGCCTCCTTGGGAGAAGTGGAGGAAGCCCTGCTGCTTGCAGTTGCAATCACTTCTTCGGCGGAGCCGAGTGCGCCTCCAGTACGGCAGAGCTCCAGGTCTGCTCAGAGGCCTAATCTGGCAGAGTTGCTGGCGTGAGGCTGCTCTCCCTGCGCGAGCCTTGCCCAGACTTGCCTCGCGGCTTGGCTTCCAGTCCAGGAAGGAGCAGGCTGCGCGAGACTGGGAGATGCTACTGGCGCCTTCAAGGCCTAAGCTCCACTCCTGCCTTGCCTTTGCACCTAGTCCCCAGGCCTTCTTGTGGAGGGCTTAGTTGCCGGTGGGTTGCACACTGCCAAGCGCTCCAGCAGTGAGGGCTCTATTAGAGGCAATGGGAGGGCAACTGCAGGGCTCCTCCAGCGGTTGCTTTACCGCAGAGACTCAGCACAGCACGGAGAGCACAAGGCTCACAGGGCCCCTGGCTGGGGTCTGCAGCCCCACACACCCGGAGGCTGACTCCGTGAGCGCCCAGAAGGTGCCTGACAGACGTCATTTCCCTAGTGCTCTCCTCCCCAGCAGAGACGTGTGCAGGTGATTGGGGCCTGCCCCTGCATGTCTGGGCTCCCGTCCACAGCCCCAGCTCAGGGAAGCAGCCCCTGAGCCAAGACCTGTAGGAGGCGCGGGGCGCCCCCGCCTGGAAGCCTAGTGCACAGCATGCGGGAAGCGAGCCTCCTCGGGAGAAGAGGAGGCAACCCAGCTGCGTGCGGCTGCAATCACTGCTTGGGCGGAGCGGAGTGCGCCTCCAGTACGACAGAGCTCCAGCTCTGCTCAGAGGCCCGATGTGCCAGAGTTGCTTTGCGTGAGGCTGCTCTGCCCTGGCCGAGCCTTGCCCAGACTTGGCTAGCGGCCAGGGTTCCTGTCCAGGAAGGAGCAGGCTGCACGACACGGGGAGATGCTACTGGCGCCTCCCTTGCCTCAGCTCCACTCCGGCCTTGCCTTTGCACCTAGTTCAAAGGTGTCCTTTTGGAAGGCTTAGGGGCCTGTGGGTTGCACACTGCCAAGAGCTCCAGCAGTGAGGGCTCTATTTGAGGCTATGGGAGGGTAACTGCAGGGCTACTCGAGCGGTTGCTTGACCGCCCAGACTCAGCACAGCACGGAGAGCACAAGGCTCACAGGGCCCCTGGCTAGGGTCTGCAGCCCCACACACACGTAGGTTGACTCCGGGAGCGCCCAGAATGTGCCTGACAGACGTCATTTCCCTAGTGCTCTCCTCCCCAGCAGAGACGTGTGCAGGTGGTTGGGGCCTGCCCCTGCGTGTCTGGGCTCCCGTCCTCAGCCCCAGCTCTGGGAAGCAGCTCCTGAGTCAAGACCTGTAGGAGGCGCGGTAGGCCCCGCCTGGAACCCTGGTGCACAGCATGCGGGAAGCGAGCCTCCTTGGGAGAAGAGGAGGAAGCCCTGCTGCTTGCAGTTGCAATCACTTCTTCGGCGGAGCCGAGTGCGCCTCCAGTACGGCAGAGCTCCAGGTCTGCTCAGAGGCCTAATCTGGCAGAGTTGCTGGCGTGAGGCTGCTCTCCCTGGGCGAGCCTTGCCCAGACTTGCCTCGCGGCTTGGCTTCCAGTCCAGGAAGGAGCAGGCTGCGCGAGACTGGGAGATGCTACTGGCGCCTTCAAGGCCTAAGCTCCACTCCTGCCTTGCCTTTGCACCTAGTCCCCAGGCCTTCATGTGGAGGGCTTAGTTGCCGGTGGGTTGCACACTGCCAAGCGCTCCAGCAGTGAGGGCTCTATTGGAGGCAATGGGAGGGCAACTGCAGGGCTCCTCCAGCGGTTGCTTGACCGCCCAGACTCAGCACAGCACGGAGAGCACAAGGCTCACAAGGCCCCTGGCTGGTGTCTGCAGCCCCACACACCCGGAGGCTGACTCCGTGAGCGCCCAGAAGGTGCCTGACAGACGTCATTTCCCTAGTGCTCTCCTCCCCAGCAGAGACGTGTGCAGGTGATTGAGGCCTGCCCCTGCGTGTCTGGGCTCTGGTCCACAGCCCCAGCTCAGGGAAGCAGCCCCTGAGCCAAGACCTGTAGGAGGCGTGGGGCGCCCCCACCTGGAAGCCTAGTGCACAGCATTCGGGAAACGAGCCTCCTCGGGAGAAGAGGAGGCAACACAGCTGCTTGCGGCTGCAATCACTGCTTGGGCGGAGCCCAGTGCGCCTCCAGTACGACAGAGCTCCAGCTCTGCTCAGAGGCCCGATGTGGCAGAGTTCCTGGCGTGAGGCTGCTGTGCCCTAGGCGAGACTTGCCCAGATTTGCCTAGTGGCAAGGGGTCCTGTCCAGGAAGGAGCAGGCTGCACGAGACTGGGAGATGCTACTGGCGCCTCACTGGCCTCAGCTCCATTCCTACCTTGCCTTTGCACCTAGTTCAAAGGCGTCCTTTTGGAACGCTTAGGGGCCGGTGGGTTGCACACTGCCAAGTGCTCCAGCAGTGAGGGCTCTATTAGAGGCAATGAGAGGGCAACTGCAGGGCTCCTCCAGCGGTTGCTTGACCGCCCAGACTCAGCACAGCACGGAGAGCACAAGGCTCACAGAGCACCTGGCTAGGGTCTGCAGCCCCACACACCCGGCGGGTGACTCCGTGAGCGCCCAGAAGGTGCCTGACAGACGTCATTTCCCCAGCAGAGACGTGTGCAGGTGGTTGGGGCCTGCCCCTGCGTGTCTGGGCTCCCGTCCTCAGCCCCAGCTCAGGGAAGCAGCTCCTGAGTCAAGACCTGTAGGAGGCGTGGTAGGCCCCGCCTGGAAGCCTATTGCACAGCATGCGGGAATCGAGCCTCCTTGGGAGAAGAGGAGGAAGCCCTGCTGCTTGCAGTTGCAATCACTTCTTGGGCGGAGCCAAGTGTGCCTCCAGTACGGCAGAGCTCCAGGTCTGCTCAGAGGCCTAATCTGGCAGAGTTGCTGGCGTGAGGCTGCTCTCCCTGGGCGAGCCTTGCCCAGACTTGCCTCACGGTTTGGCTTCCAGTCCAGGAAGGAGCCGGCTGCGCGAGACTGGGAGATGCTACTGGCGCCTTCAAGGCCTAAGCTCCACTCCTGCCTTGCCTTTGCACCTAGTCCCCAGGCCTTCTTGAGGAGGGCTTAGTTGCCGGTGGGTTGCACACTGCCAAGCGCTCCAGCAGTGAGGGCTCTATTAGAGGCAATGGGAGGGCAACTGCCGGGCTCCTCCAGCGGTTGCTTTACCGCAGAGACTCAGCACAGCACGGAGAGCACAAGGCTCACAGGGCCCTTGGCTGGGGTCTGCAGCCCCACACACCCAGAGGCTGACTCCGTGAGCGCCCAGAAGGTGCCTGACAGACGTCATTTCCCTAGTGCTCTCCTCCCCAGCAGAGACGTGTGCAGGTGATTGGGGCCTGCCGCTGCGTGTCTGGGCTCCCGTCCACAGCCCCAGCTCAGGGAAGCAGCCCCTGAGCCAAGACCTGTAGGAGGCGCGGGGCGCCCCCGCCTGGAAGCCTAGTGCACAGCATTCGGGAAGCGAGCCTCCTCGGGAGAAGAGGAGGCAACCCAGCTGCTTGCGGCTGCAATCACTGCTTGGGCGGAGCCGAGTGCGCCTCCAGTACGACAGAGCTCCAGCTCTGCTCAGAGGCCCGATGTGGCAGAGTTCCTGGCGTGAGGCTGCTGTGCCCTGGGCAAGCCTTGCCCAGACTTGCCTAGCAGCAAGGGGTCCTGTCCAGGAAGGAGGAGGCTGCACGAGACTGGGAGATGCTACTGGCGCCTCCCTGGCCTCAGCTCCATTCCTACCTTGCCTTTGCACCTAGTTCAAAGGCGTCCATTTGGAAGGCTTGCGGGCCGGTGGGTTGCACACTGCCAAGAGCTCCAGCAGTGAGGGCTCTATTAGAGGCAATGAGAGGGCAACTGCAGGGCTCCTCCAGCGGTTGCTTGACCGCCCAGACTCAGCACAGCACGGAGAGCACAAGGCTCACAGAGCCCCTGGCTAGGGTCTGCAGCCCCACACAGCCGGCGGCTGACTCCGTGAGCGCCCAGAAGGTGCCTGACAGACGTCATTTCCCTAGTGCTCTCCTCCCCAGCAGAGACGTGTGCAGGTGGTTGGGGCCTGCCCCTGCGTGTCTGGGCTCCCGTCCTCAGCCCCAGCTCAGGGAAGCAGCCCCTGAACCAAGACCTGTAGGAGGCGCGGGGCGCCCCCGCCTGGAAGCCTAGTGCACAGCATGAGGGAAGCGAGCCTCCTCGGGGGAAGAGGAGGCAACCCAGCTGCGTGCGGCTGCAATCACTGCTTGGGCGGAGCGGAGTGCGCCTCCAGTACGACAGAGCTCCAGCTCTGCTCAGAGGCCCGATGTGCCAGAGTTGCTTTGCGTGAGGCTGCTCTGCCCTGGGCGAGCCTTGCCCAGACTTGGCTAGCGGCCAGGGTTCCTGTCCAGGAAGGAGCAGGCTGCACGACACGGGGAGATGCTACTGGCGCCTCCCTTGCCTCAGCTCCACTCCGGCCTTGCCTTTGCACCTAGTTCAAAGGTGTCCTTTTGGAAGGCTTAGGGGCCTGTGGGTTGCACACTGCCAAGAGCTCCAGCAGTGAGGGCTCTATTTGAGGCAATGGGAGGGTAACTGCAGGGCTACTCGAGCGGTTGCTTGATCGCCCAGACTCAGCACAGCACGGAGAGCACAAGGCTCACAGGGCCCCTGGCTAGGGTCTGCAGCCCCACACACACGTAGGTTGACTCCGGGAGCGCCCAGAATGTGCCTGACAGACATCATTTCCCTAGTGCTCTCCTCCCCAGCAGAGACGTGTGCAGGTGGTTGGGGCCTGCCCCTGCGTGTCTGGGCTCCCGTCCTCAGCCCCAGCTCTGGGAAGCAGCTCCTGAGTCAAGACCTGTAGGAGGCGCGGTAGGCCCCGCCTGGAACCCTGGTGCACAGCATGCGGGAAGCGATCCTCTTTGGGAGAAGAGGAGGAAGCCCTGCTGCTTGCAGTTGCAATCACTTCTTGGGCGGAGCCGAGTGCACCTCCAGTACGGCAGAGCTCCAGGTCTGCTCAGAGGCCTAATCTGGCAGAGTTGCTGGCGTGAGGCTGCTCTCCGTGGGCGAGCCTTGCCCAGACTTGCCTCGCGGCTTGGCTTCCAGTCCAGGAAGGAGCAGGCTGCGCGAGACTGGGAGATGCTACTGGCGCCTTCAAGGCCTAAGCTCCACTCCTGCCTTTCCTTTGCACCTAGTCCCCAGGCCTTCTTGTGGAGGGCTTAGTTGCCGGTGGGTTGCACACTGCCAAGCGCTCCAGCGTGAGGGCTCTATTAGAGGCAATGGGAGGGCAACTGCAGGGCTCCTCCAGCGGTTGCTTTACCGCCCAGACTCAGCACAGCACGGAGAGCACAAGACTCACAGGGCCCCTGGTTTGGGTCTGCAGCCCCACACACCCGGAGGCTGACTCCGTGAGCGCCCAGAAGGTGCCTAACAGACGTCATTTCCCTAGTGCTCTCCTCCCCAGCAGAGACGTGTGCAGGTAATTGGGGCCTGCCCCTGCGTGTCTGGGCTCTGGTCCACAGCCCCAGCTCAGGGAAGCAGCCCCTGAGCCAAGACCTGTAGGAGGCGCGGGGCGCCCCCGCCTGGAAGCCTAGTGCACAGCATGCGGGAAGCGAGCCTCCTCGGGAGAAGAGGAGGAAGCCCTGCTGCGTGCAGTTGCAATCACTTCTTGGGCGGAGCCGAGTGCGCCTCCAGTAAGACAGAGCTCCAGCTCTGCTCAGAGGACCGATGTGGCAGAGTTCCTGGCGTGAGGCTGCTGTGCCCTGGGCGAGCCTTGCCCAGAGTTGCCGAGAAGCAAGGGTTCCTGTCCAGGAAGGAGCAGGCTGCACGACACGGGGAGATGCTACTGGCGCCTCCCTGGCCTCAGCTCCACTTCTGCCTTGCCTTTGCACCTAGTCAAAAGGCGTCCTTTTGGAAGGCTTAGGGGCCGGTGGGTTGCACACTGCCAAGAGCTCCAGCAGTGAGGGCTCTATTAGAGGCAATGGGAGGGCAACTGCTTGGCTCCTCCAGCGGTTGCTAGACCGCCCTGACTCAGCACAGCACGGAGAGCACAAGGCTCACAGAGCCCCTGGCTAGGGTCTGCAGCCCCACACACCCGGCGGCTGACTCCGTGAGCGCCCAGAAGATGTTGACAGACATCATTTCCCTAGTGCTCTCCTCCCCAGCAGAGACGTGTGCAGGTGGTTGGGGTCTGCCCCTGCATGTCTGGACTCCCGTCCTCAGCCCCAGCTCAGGGAATCAGCTCCTGAGTCCAGACCTGAAGGAGGCGTGGGGCGCCCCCGCCTGGAAGCCTAGTGCACATCATGCGGGAAGCGAGCCTCCTCGGGAGAATAGGAGGCAACCCTGCTGCGTGCGGCTGCAATCACTTCTTGGGCGAAGCCGAGTGCGCCTCCAGTACGACAGAGCTCCAGCTCTGCTCAGAGGCCCGATTTGGCAGAGTTGCTGGCGTGAGGCTGCTCTGCCCTGGGCGAGCCTTGCCCAAACTTGGCTAGCGGCAAGGGTTCCTGTCCAGGAAGGAGCAGGCTGCACGAGACTGGGAGACGCTACTGGCGCCTCCCTGGCCTCAGCTCCATTCCTCCCTTGCCTTTGCACATAGTTCAAAGGCGTACTTTTGGAAGGCTTAGGGGCCGGTGGGTTGCACACTGCAAAGAGCTCCAGCAGTGAGGGCTCTATTCGAGGCAATGAGAGGGCAACTGCAGGGCTCCTCCATCGGTTGCTTGACCGCCCAGCCTCAGCACAGCACGGAGAGCACAAGTCTCACAGAGCCCCTGGCTAGGGTCTGCAGCCCCAAATACCCGGCGGGTGACTCCGTGAGCGCCCAGAAGGTGCCTGACAGACATCATTTCCCTAGTGCTCTCCTCCCAAGCAGAGACGTGTGCAAGTGGTTGGGGCCTGCCCCTGCGTGTCTGGGCTTCCGTCCTCAGCCCCAGCTCAGGGAAGCAGCTCCTCAGTCAAGACCTGTAGGGGGCGCGGGGCGCCCACGCCTGGAAGCCTAGTGCACAGCATGCGGGAAGCGAGCCTCCTCGGGAGAAGAGGAGGCAACCCAGCTGCGTAGGGCTGCAATCACTTCTTGGGCCGAGCCGAGTGCGCCTCCAGTACGGCAGAGCTCCAGGTCTGCTCAGAGGCCTAATCTGGCAGAGTTGCTGGCGTGAGGCTGCTCTACCCAGGGCGAGCGTTGCCCAGCCTTCCCTCGCGGCTAGGCTTCCAGTCCAGGAAGGAGCAGGCTGCGCGAGACTGGGAGATGCTACTGGCGCCTTCCTGGCCTCAGCTCCACTCTTGCCTTGCCTTTGCAACTAGTCCCCAGGCGTTCCTGTGGAGGGCTTAGTTGCCGGTGGGTTGCACACTGCCAAGCGCTCCAGCAGTGAGGGCTCTATTAGAAGCAATGGGACGGCAACTGCAGGTCTCCTCAAGCGGTTGCTTGACCGCCCAGACTCAGCACAGCACGGAGAGCACAAGGCTCACAGGGACCCTGGCTGGGGTCTGCATCCCCACACACCCGGAGGCTGACTCCGTGAGCGCCCAGAAGGTGCCTGACAGACGTCATTTCCCTAGTGCTCTCCTCCCAAGCAGAGACGTGTGCAAGTGGTTGGGGCCTGCCCCTGCGTGTCTGGGCTCCCGTCCTCAGCCCCAGCTCAGGGAAGCAGCTCCTGAGTCAAGACCTGTAGGTTGCGCGGGGCGCCCCCTCCTGGAAGCTTAGTGCAAAGCATGCGGGAAGCGAGCCTCCTCGGGAGAAGAGGAGGCAACCCAGCTGCGTGCGGCTGCAATCACTTCTTGGGCGGAGCCGAGTGCGCCTCCAGTACGGCAGAGCTCCAGGTCTGCTCAGAGGCCTAATCTGGCAGAGTTGCTGGCGTGAGGCTGCTCTGCCCTGGGCGAGCCTTGTCCAGACTTGCCTCGAGGCAAATGTTCCTGTCCAGGAAGGAGCAGGCTGCACGAGACTGGGAGATGCTACTGGCGCCTACCTGGCCTCAGCTCCATTCCTACCTTGCCTTTGCACATAGTTCAAAGGCGTCCTTTTGGAAGGCTTAGGAGTCGGTGGGTTGCACACTGCCAAGAGCTCCAGCAGTGAGGGCTCTATTAGAGGCAATGAGAGGGCAACTGCAGGGCTCCTCCAGCGGTTGCTTGACCGCCCAGGCTCAGCACAGCACGGAGAGCACAAGGCTCAGAGAGCCGCTGGCTAGTGCCTGCAGCCCCACACACCCGGCCTTTGACTCCGTGAGCGCCCAGAAGGTGCCTGACAGACGTCATTTCCCTAGTGCTCTTCTCCCCAGCAGAGACGTGTGCAGGTGGTTGGGGCCTGCCCCTGCATGTCTGGGCTCCCGTCCTCAGTCCCAGCTCAGGGAAGCAGCTCCTGAGTCAAGACGTGTAGGAGGCGCGTGGCGTCCTCGCCTGGAAGCCTAGTGCACAGCATGCGGGAAGCGAGCCTCCTCGGGAAAAGAGGAGGAAGACCTGCTGCTTGCAGTTGCAATCACTTCTTGGGCGGATCCGTGTGCGCCTCCAGTACGGCAGAGCTCCAGGTCTGCTCAGAGGCCTAATCTGGCAGAGTTGCTGGCGTGAGGCTGCTCTGCCCTTGGCGAGCCTTGCCCAGACTTGCCTCGCGGCTAGGCTACCAGTCCAGGAAGGAGCAGGTGTGCGAGACTGGGAGATGCTACTGGCGCCTTCCTGGCCTGAGCTCCACTCCTGCCTTGCCTTTGCACCAAGTCCCCAGGCCTTCTTGTGGAGGGCTTAGTTGCCTGTGGGTTGCACACTGCCAAGCGCTCCAGCAGTGAGGGCTCTATTAGAGGCAATGGGAGGGCAACTGCAGGGCTCCTCAAGCGGTTGCTTGACCGCCCAGACTCAGCACAGCACGGAGAGCACAAGGCTCACAGGGCCCCTGGCTGGGGTCTGCAGCCCCGCACACCCGGATGCTGACTCCGGGAGCGCCCAGAAGGTGCCTGACAGACGTCATTTCCCTAGTGCTCTCCTCCCAACCAGAGACGTGTGCAAGTGTTTGGGGCCTGCCCCTGCGTGTCTGGGCTCCCGTCCTCAGCCCCAGCTCAGGGAAGCAGCTACTGAGTCAAGACCTGTAGGGGGCACGGGGAGCCCACGCCTGGAAGCCTAGTGCACAGCATGCGGGAAGCGAGCCTCCTCGGGAGAAGAGGAGGAAGCCCTGCTGCGTGCAGTTGCAATCATTTCTTGGGCGAAGCCGAGTGCGTCTCCAGTACGACAGAGCTCCAGCTCTGCTCAGAGGCCCGATGTGTCAGAGTTGCTGGCGTGAGGCTGCTCTGCCCTGGGCCAGCGTTGCCCAGACTTGCCTCGCGGCTAGGCTTCCATTCCTGGAAGGAGCAGGCTGCGCGCGACTGGGAGATGCTACTGGCGCCTTCCTGGCCTCAGCTCCACTCCTGCTTTGCCTTTGCACCTAGTCCCCAGGCGTTCTTGTGTAGGGCTTAGTTACCGGTGGGTTGCACACTGCCAAGCGCTCCAGCAGTGAGGGCTCTATTAGAGGCAATGGAAGGGCAACTGCAGGTCTCCTCAAGCGGTTGCTTGACCGCCCAGACTCAGCACAGCAGTGAGAGCACAAGGCTCACAGGGACCCTGGCTGGGGTCTGCAGCCCCACACACCCGGAGGCTGACTCCGTGAGCGCCCAGAAGGTGCCTGACAGACGTCATTTCCCTAGTGCTCTCCTCCCAAGCAGAGACGTGTGCAAGTGGTTGGGGCCTGCCCCTGCGTGTCTGGGCTCCCGTCCTCAGCCCCAGCTCAGGGAAGCAGCTCCTGAGTCAAGACCTGTAGGTTGCGCGGGGCGCCCCCTCCTGGAAGCTTAGTGCACAGCATGCGGGAAGCGAGCCTCCTCGGGAGAAGAGGAGGCAACCCAGCTGCGTGCGGCTGCAATCACTTCTTGGGCGGAGCCGAGTGCGCCTCCAGTACGGCAGAGCTCCAGGTCTGCTCAGAGGCCTAATCTGGCAGAGTTGCTGGCGTGAGGCTGCTCTGCCCTGGGCGAGCCTTGCCCAGACTTGGCTCGCGGCAAGGGTTCCTGTCCAGGAAGGAGCAGGCTGCACGAGACTGGGAGATGCTACTGGCGCCTCCCTGGCCTCAGCTCCATTCCTACCTTGCCTTTGCACATAGTTCAAAGGCGTCCTTTTGGAAGGCTTAGGAGTCGGTGGGTTGCACACTGCCAAGAGCTCCAGCAGTGAGGGCTCTATTAGAGGCAATGAGAGGGCAACTGCAGGGCTCCTCCATCGGTTGCTTGACCGCCCAGACTCAGCACAGCACGGAGAGCACAAGTCTCACAGAGCCCCTGGCTAGGGTCTGCAGCCCCACACTCCCGGCCTTTGACTCCGTGAGCGCCCAGAACGTGCCTGAAAGACATCATTTCCCTAGTGCTCTCCTCCCAAGCAGAGACGTGTGCAAGTGGTTGGGGCCTGCCCCTGCGTGTCTGGGCTCCCGTCCTCAGCCCCAGCTCAGGGAAGCAGCTCCAGAGTCAAGACCTGTAGGGGGCGCGGGGCGCCCACGACTGGAAGCCTAGTGCACAGAATGCGGGAAGCGAGCCTCCTCGGGAGAAGAGGAGGCAACCCAGCTCCGTAGGGCTGCAATCACTTCTTGGGCCGAGCCGAGTGCGCCTCCAGTACGGCAGAGCTTCACGTCTGCTCAGAGGCCTAATCTGGCAGAGTTGCTGGCGTGAGGCTGCTCTACCCTTGGCGAGCGTTGCCCAGCCTTGCCTCGCGGCTAGGCTTCCAGTCCAGGAAGGAGCAGGCTGCGCGAGACTGGGAGATGCTACTGGCGCCTTCCTGGCCTCAGCTCCACTCTTGCCTTGCCTTTGCAACTAGTCCCCAGGCGTTCCTGTGGAGGGCTTAGTTGCCGGTGGGTTGCACACTGCCAAGCGCTCCAGCAGTGAGGGCTCTATTAGAGGCAATGGGACGGCAACTGCAGGGCTCCTCCAGCGGTTGCTTTACCGCCCAGACTCAGCACAGCACGGAGAGCACAAGGCTCACAGGGCCCCTGGCTGGGGTCTGCAGCCCCATACACCCGGAGGCTGACTCCGGGAGCGCCCAGAAGGTGCCTGACAGACGTCATTTCCCTAGTGCTCTCCTCCCCAGCATAGAAGAGTGCAGGTGATTGGGGCCTGCCCCTGCGTGTCTGGGCTCTCGTCCACAGCCCCAGCTCACGGAAGCAGCCCCTGAGTCAAGACCTGTGGGAGGGGCGGGGCGCCAACGCCTGGAAGCCTAGTGCACAGCATGCGGGAAGCGAGCCTCCTCGGGAGAAGAGGAGGCAACCCAGCTGCGTGCGGCAGCAATCACTTTTTGGGCGGAGTCGAGTGCGCCTCCAGTACGACAGAGCTCCAGCTCTGCTCAGAGGCCTAATCTGGCAGAGTTGCTGGCATGAGGCTGCTCTGCCCTGGGCGAGCCTTGCCCAGACTTGGCTAGCGGCAAGGGTTCCTGTCCAGGAAGGAGCAGGCTGCACGAGACTGGGAGACGCTACTGGCGCCTCCCTGGCCTCAGCTCCACTCCTACCTTGCCTTTTCACCTAGTTCAAAGGCGTCCTTTTGGAAGGCTTAGGGGCCGGTGGGTTGCACACTCCTAAGAGCTCCAGCTGTGAGAATTCCATTAGAGGCAATGGGAGGGCAAGTGCTTGGCTCCTCCAACGGTTGCTTGACCGCCCAGACTCAGCACAGCACGGAGAACACAAGGCTCACAGAGCCCCTGGCTAGGGTCTGCAGCTCCATACACCCGGCGGCTGACTCCGTGAGTGCCCAGAAGATGTTGACAGACATCATTTCCCTAGTGCTCTCCTCCCCAGCAGAGACGTGTGCAGCTGGTTGGGGCCTGCCCCTGCGTGTCTGGGCTCCCGTCCTCAGCCCCAGGTCAGGGAATCAGCTCCTGAGTCCAGACCTGTAGGAGGCGCGGAGCGTCCCCGCCTGGAAGCCTAGTGCACAGCATGTGGGAAGCGAGCCTCCTCAGGAGAAGAGGAGGAAGCCCTGATGCGTAAGTTGCAATCACTTCTTGGGCGAAGCCGAGTGCGCCTCCAGTACAACAGAGCTCCAGCTCTGCTCAGAGACCCGATGTGGCAGAGTTGCTGTCGTGAGGCTGCTCTGCCCTGGGCCAGCCTTGCCCAGACTTGCCTCGCGGCTAGGCTTCCATTCCTGGAAGGAGCAGGCTGCGCGCGGCTGGGATATGCTACTGGCGCCTTCCTGGCCTCAGCTCCACTCCTGCCTTGCCTTTGCACCTAGTCCCCAGGCGTTCTTGTGTAGGGCTTAGTTACCGGTGGGTTGCACACTGCCAAGCGCTCCAGCAGTGAGGGCTCTATTAGAGGCAATGGAAGGGCAACTGCAGGTTTCCTCAAGCGGTTGCTTGACCGCCCAGACTCAGCACAGCACGGAGAGCACAAGGCTCACAGGGACCCTGGCTGGGGTCTGCATCCCCACACACCCGGAGGCTGACTCCGTGAGCGCCCAGAAGGTGCCTGACAAACGTCATTTCCCTAGTGCTCTCCTCCCAAGCAGAGACGTGTGCAAGTGGTTGGGGCCTGCCCCTGTGTGTCTGGGCTCCCGTTCTCAGCCCCAGCTCAGGGAAGCAGCTCCTGAGTCAAGACCTGTAGGTTGCGAGGGGCGCCCCCTCCTGGAAGCTTAGTGCACAGCATGCGGGAAGCGAGCCTCCTCGGGAGAAGAGGAGGCAACCCAGCTGCGTGCGGCTGCAATCACTTCTTGGGCGGAGCCGAGTGCGCCTCCAGTACAACAGAGCTCCAGCTCTGCTCAGAGGCCTAATCTGGCAGAGTTGCTGGCGTGAGGCTGCTCTGCCCTGGGCGAGCCTTGCCCAGACTTGGCTAGCGGCAAGGGTTCCTGTCCAGGAAGGAGGAGGCTGCACGAGACTGGGAGATGCTACTGGCGCCTCCCTGGCCTCAGCTCCACTCCTACCTTGCCTTTGCACATAGTTCAAAGGCGTCCTTTTGGAAGGCTTAGGAGTCGGTGGGTTGCACACTGCCAAGATCTCCAGCAGTGAGGGCTCTATTAGAGGCAATGAGAGGGCAACTGCAGGGCTCCTCCATCGGTTGCTTGACCGCCCAGACTCAGCACAGCACGGAGAGCACAAGTCTCACAGAGCCTCTGGCTAGGGTCTGCAGCCCCACACACCCGGCCTTTGACTCCGTGAGCGCCCAGAAGGTGCCTGAAAGACATCATTTCCCTAGTGCTCTCCTCCCAAGCAGAGACGTGTGCAAGTGGTTGGGGCCTGCCCCTGCGTGTCTGGGCTCCCGTCCTCAGCCCCAGCTCAGGGAAGCAGCTCCAGAGTCAAGACCTGTAGGGGGCGCGGGGCGCCCACGACTGGAAGCCTAGTGCACAGAATGCGGGAAGCGAGCCTCCTCGGGAGAAGAGGAGGCAACCCGGCTCCGTAGGGCTGCAATCACTTCTTGGGCGGAGCCGAGTGCGCCTCCAGTACGGCAGAGCTCCAGGTCTGCTCAGAGGCCTAATCTGGCAGAGTTGCTGGCGTGAGGCTGCTCTGCCCTGGGCGAGCCTTGTCCAGACTTGGCTCGAGGCAAATGTTCCTGTCCAGGAAGGAGCAGGCTGCACGAGACTGGGAGATGCTACTGGCGCCTCCCTGGCCTCAGCTCCATTCCTACCTTGCCTTTGCACATAGTTCAAAGGCGTCCTTTTGGAAGGCTTAGGAGTCGGTGGGTTGCACACTGCCAAGAGCTCCAGCAGTGAGGGCTCTATTAGAGGCAATGAGAGGGCAACTGCAGGGCTTCTCCAGCGGTTGCTTGACCGCCCAGACTCAGCACAGCACGGAGAGCACAAGGCTCAGAGAGCCGCTGGCTAGTGTCTGCAGCCCCACACACCCGGCCTTTGACTCCGTGAGCGCCCAGAAGGTGCCTGACAGACGTCATTTCCCTAGTGCTCTCCTCCCCAGCAGAGACGTGTGCAGGTGGTTGGGGCCTGCCCCTGCATGTCTGGGCTCCCGTCCTCAGTCCCAGCTCAGGGAAGCAGCTCCTGAGTCAAGACGTGTAGGAGGCGCGGGGCGCCCCCGCCTGGAAACCTAGTGCACAGCATGCGGGAAGCGAGCCTCCTCGGGAGAAGAGGAGGAAGCCCTGCTGCGTGCAGTTGAAATCACTTCTTGGGCGAAGCCGAGTGCGCCTCCAGTACGGCAGAGCTCCAGGTCAGCTCAGAGGCCTAATCTGGCAGAGTTGCTGGCGTGAGGCTGCTCTGCCCTTGGCGAGCCTTGCCCAGACTTGCCTCGCGGCTAGGCTTCCAGTCCAGGAAGGAGCAGGCTGCGCGAGACTGGGAGATGCTACTGGCGCCTTCCTGGCCTCAGCTCCACTCCTGCCTTGCCTTTGCACCTAGTCCCCAGGCGTTCTTGTGGAGGGCTTAGTTGCCGGTGGGTTGCACACTGCCAAGCGCTCCAGCAGTGAGGGCTCTATTAGAGGCAATGGGAAGGCAACTTCAGGGCTCCTCCAGCGGTTGCTTGACCGCCCAGACTCAGCACAGCACGGAGAACACAAGGCTCACAGGGCCCCTGGCTGGGGTCTGCAGCCCCACACACCCGGAAGCTGACTCCGTGAGCGCCCAGAAGGTGCCTGACAGACGTCATTTCCCTAGTGCTCTCCTCCCCAGCAGAGACGTGTGCAGGTGATTGGGGCCTGCCCCTGCGTGTCTGGGCTCCCGTCCTCAGCCCCAGCTCAGGGAAGCAGCTCCTGAATCAAGACCTGTAGGAGGCGCGAAGCGCCCCCGGCTGGAAGCCTAGTGCACAGCATGCGGGAAGCGATCCTCCTCGGGAGAAGAGGAGGCAACCCAGCTGCATGCGGCTGCAATCACTTCTTGGGCGGAGCCGAGTGGGCCTACAGTACGACAGAGCTCCAGCTCTGCTCAGAGGCCCGATGTGGCAGAGTTGCTGGCGTGAGGCTGCTCTGCCCTGGGCGAGCCTTGCCCAGACTTGCCTAGCGGCCAGGGTTCCTGTCCAGGAAGGAGCAGGATGCACGAGACTGGGAGATGTTACTGGCGCCTCCCTGGCCTCTGCTCCACTCCTACCTAGCCTTTGCACCTAGTTCAAAGGCGTCCTTTTGGAAGGCTTAGGGGCCGGTGGGTTGCACACTGCCAAGAGCTCCATCAGTGAGGGCTCTATTAGAGGCAATGGGAGGGCAACTGCTTGGCTCCTCAAGCGGTTGCTTGACCGCCCTGACTCAGCACAGCACGGAGAGCACAAGGCTCACAGAGCCCCTGGCTAGGGTCTGCAGCCCCACACACCCGGCGGCTGACTCCGTGAGCGCCCAGAAGATGTTGACAGACATCATTTCCCTAGTGCTCTCCTCCCCAGCAGAGACGTGTGCAGGTGGTTGGGGCCTGCCCCTGCGTGTCTGGGCTCCCGTCCTCAGCCCCAGCTCATGGAATCAGCTCCTGAGTCCAGACCTGTAGGAGGCGCGGAGCGTCCCCGCCTGGAAGCCTAGTGCACAGCATGCGGGAAGAGAGCCTCCTCGGAAAAGAGGAGGAAGCCCTGCTGCGTGCAGTTGGTATCACTTCTTGGGCGAAGCCGAGTGCGCCTCCAGTACGACAGAGCTCCAGCTCTGCTCAGAGGCCCGATGTGGCAGAGTTGCTGGCGTGAGGCTGCTCTGCCCTGGGCCAGCTTTGCCCAGACGTGCCTCGCGGCTAGGCTTCCATTCCTGGAAGGAGCAGGCTGCGCGAGACTGGGAGATGCTACTGGCGCCTTCCTGGCCTCAGCTCCACTCCTGCCTTACCTTTGCACCTAGTCCCCAGGCGTTCTTGTGTAGGGCTTAGTTGCCGGTGGATTGCACACTGCCAAGCGCTCCAGCAGTGAGGGCTCTATTAGAGGCAATGGGAGGGCAACTGCAGGGCTCCTCAAGCGGTTGCTTGACCGCCCAGACTCAGCACAGACGGAGAGCACAAGGCTCACAGGGCCCCTGGCTGCGGTCTGCACCCCGCACACCCGGAGGCTGACTCAGGGAGCGCCCAGAAGGTGCCTGACAGACGTCATTTCCCTAGTGCTCTCCTCCCCAGCAGAGACGTGTGCAGGTGATTGGGGCCTGCCCCTGCGTGTCTGGGCTCTCTTCCACAGCCCCAGCTCTGGGAAGCAGCCCCTGAGCCAAGACCTGTAGGAGGCGCGGGGCGCCCCCGGCTGGAAGCCTAGTGTACAGCATGCGGGAAGCGAGCCTCTTCGGGAGAAGAGGAGGCAACCCAGTTGCGTGCGGCTGCAATCACTTCTTGGGCGGAGCCGAGTGGGCCTCCAGTACGACAGAGCTCCAACTCTGCTCAGAGGCCCGATGTGGCAGAGTTGCTGGCGTGAGGCTGCTCTGCCCTGGGCGAGCCTTGCCCAGACTTGCCTAGCGGCCAGGGTTCCTGTCCAGGAAGGAGCAGGCTGCACGAGACTGGGAGATGTTACTGGCGCCTCCCTGGCCTCTGCTCCACTCCTACCTTGCCTTTGCACCTAGTTCAAAGGCGTCCTTTTGGAAGGCTTAGGGGCCGGTGGGTTGCACACTGCCAAGAGCTCCAGCAGTGAGGGCTCTATTAGAGGCAATGGGAGGGCAACTGCTTGGCTCCTCAAGCGGTTGCTTGACCGCCCAGACTCAGCACAGCACAGAGAGCACAAGGCTCACAGAGCCCCTGGCTAGGGTCTGCAGCCCCACACACCCGGCGGCTGACTCCGTGAGCGCCCAGAAGATGTTGACAGACATCATTTCCCTAGTGCTCTCCTCCCCAGCAGAGACGTGTGCAGGTGGTTGGGGCCTGACCCTGCGTGTCTGGGCTCCCGTCCTCAGCCCCAGCTCAGGGAAGCAGCTCCTGAGTCCAGACCTGTAGGAGGCGCGGAGCGTCCCCGCCTGGAAGCCTAGTGCACAGCATGCGGGAAGCGAGCCTTCTCGGGAGAAGAGGAGGAAGCCCTGCTGCGTGCAGATGCAATCACTTCTTGGGCGAAGCCGAGTGCGCCTCCAGTACGGCAGAGCTCCAGGTCTGCTCAGAGGCCTAATCTGGCAGAGTTGCTGTCGTGAGGCTGCTCTGCCCTTGGCGAGCCTTGCCCAGACTTGCCTCGTGGCTAGGCTTCCAGTCCAGGAAGGAGCAGGCTGCGCGAGACTGGGAGATGCTACTGGCGCCTTCCTGGCCTCAGCTCCACTCCTGCCTTGCCTTTGCACCTAGTCCCCAGGCGTTCTTGTGGAGGGCTTAGTTGCCGGTGGGTTGCACACTGCCAAGCGCTCCAGCAGTGAGGGCTCTATTAGAGGCAATGGGAAGGCAACTTCATGGCTCCTCCAGCGGTTGCTTGACCGCCCAGACTCAGCACAGCACGGAGAGCACAAGGCTCACAGGGCCCCTGGCTGGGGTCTGCAGCCCCACACACCCGGAAGCTGACTCCGTGAGCGCCCAGAAGGTGTCTGACAGACGTCATTTCCCTAGTGCTCTCCTCCCCAGCAGAGACGTGTGCAGGTGATTGGGGCCTGCCCCTGCGTTTCTGGGCTCCCGTCCTCAGCCCCAGCTCAGGGAAGCAGCTCCTGAGTCAAGACCTGTAGGAGGCGCGAAGCGCCCCCGCCTGGAAGCCTAGTGCACAGCATGCGGGAAGCGAACCTCCTCGGGAGAAGAGGAGGCAACCCAGCTGCGTGCGGCTGCAATCACTTCTTGGGCGGAGCCGAGTGGGCCTCCAGTACGACAGAGCTCCAGCTCTGCTCAGAGGCCCGATGTGGCAGAGTTGCTGGTGTGAGGCTGCTCTGCCCTGGGCGAGCCTTGCCCAGACTTGCCTAGCGGCCAGGGTTCCTGTCCAGGAAGGAGCAGGATGTACAAGACTGGGAGATGTTACTGGCTCCTCCCTCGCCTCAGCTCCACTCCTACCTTGCCTTTGCACCTAGTTCAAAGGTGTCCTTTTGGAAGGCTTAGGGGCCGGTGGGTTGCAAACTGCCAAGAGCTCCAGCAGTGAGGGCTCTATAGAGGCAATGGGAGGGCAACTCTTGGCTCCTCCAGCGGTTGCTTGACCGCCCTGACTCAGCACAGCACGGAGAGCACAAGGCTCACAGAGCCCCTGGCTAGGGTCTGCAGCCCCACACACCCGGCGGCTGACTCCGTGAGCGCCCAGAAGATGTTGACAGACATCATTTCCCTAGTGCTCTCCTCCCCAGCAGAGACGTGTGCAGGTGGTTGGGGCCTGCCCCTGCGTGTCTGGGCTCCCGTCCTCAGCCCCAGCTCAGGGAAGCAGCTCCTGAGTCCAGACCTGTAGGAGGCGCGGAGCGTCCCCGCCTGGAAGCCTAGTGCACAGCATGCGGGAACCGAGCCTCCTCGGGAGAAGAGGAGGAAGCCCTGCTGCGTGCAGTTGCAATCACTTCTTGGGCGAAGCCGAGTGCGCCTCCAGTACGACAGAGCTCCAGCTCTGCTCAGAGGTCCGATGTGGCAGAGTTGCTGGCGTGAGGCTGCTCTGCCCTGGGCCAGCCTTGCCCAGACTTGCCTCGCGGCTAGGCTTCCATTCCTGGAAGGAGCAGTCTGCGCGAGACTGGGAGATGCTACTGGCGCCTTCCTGGCCTCAGCTCCACTCCTGCCTTGCCTTTGCACCTAGTCCCCAGGCGTTCTTGTGTAGGGCTTAGTTGCCGGTGGGTTGCACACTGCCAAGCGCTCCAGCAGTGAGGGCTCTATTAGAGGCAATGGGAGGGCAACTGCAGGGCTCCTCAAGCGGTTGCTTGACCGCCCAGACTCAGCACAGCACGGAGAGCACAAGGCTCACAGGGCCCCTGGCTGGGGTCTGCAGCCCCGCACACCCGGAGGCTGACTCCGGGAGCGCCCAGAAGGTGCCTGACAGACGTCATTTCCCTAGTGCTCTCCTCCCCAGCAGAGACGTGTGCAGGTGATTGGGGCCTGCCCCTGCGTGTCTGGGCTCTCTTCCACAGCCCCAGCTCAGGGAAGCAGCCCCTGAGCCAAGACCTGTAGGAGGCGCGGGGCGCCCCCGGCTGGAAGCCTAGTGTACAGCATGCGGGAAGCGAGCCTCTTCGGGAGAAGAGGAGGCAACCCAGCTGCGTGCGGCTGCAATCACTTCTTGGGCGGAGCCGAGTGCGCCTCCAGTACGACAGAGCTCCAGCTCTGCTCAGAGGCCTAATCTGGCAGAGTTGCTGGCGTGAGGCTGCTCTGCCCTGGGCGAGCCTTGTCCAGACTTGGCTCGAGGCAAATGTTCCTGTCCAGGAAGGAGCAGGCTGCACGAGACTGGGAGATGCTACTGGCGCCTCCCTGGCCTCAGCTCCATTCCTACCTTGCCTTTGCACATAGTTCAAAGGCGTCCTTTTGGAAGGCTTAGGAGTCGGTGGGTTGCACACTGCCAAGAGCTCCAGCAGTGAGGGCTCTATTAGAGGCAATGAGAGGGCAACTGCAGGGCTCCTCCAGCGGTTGCTTGACCGCCCAGACTCAGCACAGCACGGAGAGCACAAGGCTCAGAGAGCCGCTGGCTAGTGTCTGCAGCCCCACACACCCGGCCTTTGACTCCGTGTGCGCCCAGAAGGTGCCTGACAGACGTCATTTCCCTAGTGCTCTCCTCCGCAGCAGAGACGTGTGCAGGTGGTTGGGGCCTGCCCCTGCATGTCTGGGCTCCCGTCCTCAGTCCCAGCTCAGGGAAGCAGCTCCTGAGTCAAGACGTGTAGGAGGCGCGGGGCGCCCCCGCCTGGAAGCCTAGTGCACAGCATGCGGGAAGCGAGCCTCCTCGGGAGAAGAGGAGGAAGCCCTGCTGCGTGCAGTTGAAATCACTTCTTGGGCGAAGCCGAGTGCGCCTCCAGTACGGCAGAGCTCCAGGTCAGCTCAGAGGCCTAATCTGGCAGAGTTGCTGGCGTGAGGCTGCTCTGCCCTTGGCGAGCCTTGCCCAGACTTGCCTCGCGGCTAGGCTTCCAGTCCAGGAAGGAGCAGGCTGCGCGAGACTGGGAGATGCTACTGGCGCCTTCCTGGCCTCAGCTCCACTCCTGCCTTGCCTTTGCACCTAGTCCCCAGGCGTTCTTGTGGAGGGCTTAGTTGCCGGTGGGTTGCACACTGCCAAGCGCTCCAGCAGTGAGGGCTCTATTAGAGGCAATGGGAAGGCAACTTCAGGGCTCCTCCAGCGGTTGCTTGACCGCCCAGACTCAGCACAGCACGGAGAACACAAGGCTCACAGGGCCCCTGGCTGGGGTCTGCAGCCCCACACACCCGGAAGCTGACTCCGTGAGCGCCCAGAAGGTGCCTGACAGACGTCATTTCCCTAGTGCTCTCCTCCCCAGCAGAGACGTGTGCAGGTGATTGGGGCCTGCCCCTGCGTGTCTGGGCTCCCGTCCTCAGCCCCAGCTCAGGGAAGCAGCTCCTGAGTCAAGACCTGTAGGAGGCGCGAAGCGCCCCCGGCTGGAAGCCTAGTGCACAGCATGCGGGAAGCGATCCTCCTCGGGAGAAGAGGAGGCAACCCAGCTGCGTGCGGCTGCAATCACTTCTTGGGCGGAGCCGAGTGGGCCTACAGTACGACAGAGCTCCAGCTCTGCTCAGAGGCCCGATGTGGCAGAGTTGCTGGCGTGAGGCTGCTCTGCCCTGGGCGAGCCTTGCCCAGACTTGCCTAGCGGCCAGGGTTCCTGTCCAGGAAGGAGCAGGATGCACGAGACTGGGAGATGTTACTGGCGCCTCCCTGGCCTCTGCTCCACTCCTACCTTGCCTTTGCACCTAGTTCAAAGGCGTCCTTTTGGAAGGCTTAGGGGCCGGTGGGTTGCACACTGCCAAGAGCTCCATCAGTGAGGGCTCTATTAGAGGCAATGGGAGGGCAACTGCTTGGCTCCTCAAGCGGTTGCTTGACCGCCCTGACTCAGCACAGCACGGAGAGCACAAGGCTCACAGAGCCCCTGGCTAGGGTCTGCAGCCCCACACACCCGGCGGCTGACTCCGTGAGCGCCCAGAAGATGTTGACAGACATCATTTCCCTAGTGCTCTCCTCCCCAGCAGAGACGTGTGCAGGTGGTTTGGGCCTGCCCCTGCGTGTCTGGGCTCCCGTCCTCAGCCCCAGCTCATGGAATCAGCTCCTGAGTCCAGACCTGTAGGAGGCGCGGAGCGTCCCCGCCTGGAAGCCTAGTGCACAGCATGCGGGAAGAGAGCCTCCTCGGAAAAGAGGAGGAAGCCCTGCTGCGTGCAGTTGGTATCACTTCTTGGGCGAAGCCGAGTGCGCCTCCAGTACGACAGAGCTCCAGCTCTGCTCAGAGGCCCGATGTGGCAGAGTTGCTGGCGTGAGGCTGCTCTGCCCTGGGCCAGCTTTGCCCAGACGTGCCTCGCGGCTAGGCTTCCATTCCTGGAAGGAGCAGGCTGCGCGAGACTGGGAGATGCTACTGGCGCCTTCCTGGCCTCAGCTCCACTCCTGCCTTGCCTTTGCACCTAGTCCCCAGGCGTTCTTGTGTAGGGCTTAGTTGCCGGTGGATTGCACACTGCCAAGCGCTCCAGCAGTGAGGGCTCTATTAGAGGCAATGGGAGGGCAACTGCAGGGCTCCTCAAGCGGTTGCTTGACGGCCCAGACTCAGCACAGACGGAGAGCACAAGGCTCACAGGGCCCCTGGCTGCGGTCTGCAGCCCCGCACACCCGGAGGCTGACTCAGGGAGCGCCCAGAAGGTGCCTGACAGACGTCATTTCCCTAGTGCTCTCCTCCCCAGCAGAGACGTGTGCAGGTGATTGGGGCCTGCCCCTGCGTGTCTGGGCTCTCTTCCACAGCCCCAGCTCTGGGAAGCAGCCCCTGAGCCAAGACCTGTAGGAGGCGCGGGGCGCCCCCGGCTGGAAGCCTAGTGTACAGCATGCGGGAAGCGAGCCTCTTCGGGAGAAGAGGAGGCAACCCAGTTGCGTGCGGCTGCAATCACTTCTTGGGCGGAGCCGAGTGGGCCTCCAGTACGACAGAGCTCCAACTCTGCTCAGAGGCCCGATGTGGCAGAGTTGCTGGCGTGAGGCTGCTCTGCCCTGGGCGAGCCTTGCCCAGACTTGCCTAGCGGCCAGGGTTCCTGTCCAGGAAGGAGCAGGCTGCACGAGACTGGGAGATGTTACTGGCGCCTCCCTGGCCTCTGCTCCACTCCTACCTTGCCTTTGCACCTAGTTCAAAGGCGTCCTTTTGGAAGGCTTAGGGGCCGGTGGGTTGCACACTGCCAAGAGCTCCAGCAGTGAGGGCTCTATTAGAGGCAATGGGAAGGCAACTTCAGGGCTCCTCCAGCGGTTGCTTGACCGCCCAGACTCAGCACAGCACGGAGAACACAAGGCTCACAGGGCCCCTGGCTGGGGTCTGCAGCCCCACACACCCGGAAGCTGACTCCGTGAGCGCCCAGAAGGTGCCTGACAGACGTCATTTCCCTAGTGCTCTCCTCCCCAGCAGAGACGTGTGCAGGTGATTGGGCCCTGCCCCTGCGTGTCTGGGCTCCCGTCCTCAGCCCCAGCTCAGGGAAGCAGCTCCTGAGTCAAGACCTGTAGGAGGCGCGAAGCGCCCCCGGCTGGAAGCCTAGTGCACAGCATGCGGGAAGCGATCCTCCTCGGGAGAAGAGGAGGCAACCCAGCTGCGTGCGGCTGCAATCACTTCTTGGGCGGAGCCGAGTGGGCCTACAGTACGACAGAGCTCCAGCTCTGCTCAGAGGCCCGATGTGGCAGAGTTGCTGGCGTGAGGCTGCTCTGCCCTGGGCGAGCCTTGCCCAGACTTGCCTAGCGGCCAGGGTTCCTGTCCAGGAAGGAGCAGGATGCACGAGACTGGGAGATGTTACTGGCGCCTCCCTGGCCTCTGCTCCACTCCTACCTTGCCTTTGCACCTAGTTCAAAGGCGTCCTTTTGGAAGGCTTAGGGGCCGGTGGGTTGCACACTGCCAAGAGCTCCATCAGTGAGGGCTCTATTAGAGGCAATGGGAGGGCAACTGCTTGGCTCCTCAAGCGGTTGCTTGACCGCCCTGACTCAGCACAGCACGGAGAGCACAAGGCTCACAGAGCCCCTGGCTAGGGTCTGCAGCCCCACACACCCGGCGGCTGACTCCGTGAGCGCCCAGAAGATGTTGACAGACATCATTTCCCTAGTGCTCTCCTCCCCAGCAGAGACGTGTGCAGGTGGTTTGGGCCTGCCCCTGCGTGTCTGGGCTCCCGTCCTCAGCCCCAGCTCATGGAATCAGCTCCTGAGTCCAGACCTGTAGGAGGCGCGGAGCGTCCCCGCCTGGAAGCCTAGTGCACAGCATGCGGGAAGAGAGCCTCCTCGGAAAAGAGGAGGAAGCCCTGCTGCGTGCAGTTGGTATCACTTCTTGGGCGAAGCCGAGTGCGCCTCCAGTACGACAGAGCTCCAGCTCTGCTCAGAGGCCCGATGTGGCAGAGTTGCTGGCGTGAGGCTGCTCTGCCCTGGGCCAGCTTTGCCCAGACGTGCCTCGCGGCTAGGCTTCCATTCCTGGAAGGAGCAGGCTGCGCGAGACTGGGAGATGCTACTGGCGCCTTCCTGGCCTCAGCTCCACTCCTGCCTTGCCTTTGCACCTAGTCCCCAGGCGTTCTTGTGTAGGGCTTAGTTGCCGGTGGATTGCACACTGCCAAGCGCTCCAGCAGTGAGGGCTCTATTAGAGGCAATGGGAGGGCAACTGCAGGGCTCCTCAAGCGGTTGCTTGACGGCCCAGACTCAGCACAGACGGAGAGCACAAGGCTCACAGGGCCCCTGGCTGCGGTCTGCAGCCCCGCACACCCGGAGGCTGACTCAGGGAGCGCCCAGAAGGTGCCTGACAGACGTCATTTCCCTAGTGCTCTCCTCCCCAGCAGAGACGTGTGCAGGTGATTGGGGCCTGCCCCTGCGTGTCTGGGCTCTCTTCCACAGCCCCAGCTCTGGGAAGCAGCCCCTGAGCCAAGACCTGTAGGAGGCGCGGGGCGCCCCCGGCTGGAAGCCTAGTGTACAGCATGCGGGAAGCGAGCCTCTTCGGGAGAAGAGGAGGCAACCCAGTTGCGTGCGGCTGCAATCACTTCTTGGGCGGAGCCGAGTGGGCCTCCAGTACGACAGAGCTCCAACTCTGCTCAGAGGCCCGATGTGGCAGAGTTGCTGGCGTGAGGCTGCTCTGCCCTGGGCGAGCCTTGCCCAGACTTGCCTAGCGGCCAGGGTTCCTGTCCAGGAAGGAGCAGGCTGCACGAGACTGGGAGATGTTACTGGCGCCTCCCTGGCCTCTGCTCCACTCCTACCTTGCCTTTGCACCTAGTTCAAAGGCGTCCTTTTGGAAGGCTTAGGGGCCGGTGGGTTGCACACTGCCAAGAGCTCCAGCAGTGAGGGCTCTATTAGAGGCAATGGGAGGGCAACTGCTTGGCTCCTCAAGCGGTTGCTTGACCGCCCAGACTCAGCACAGCACAGAGAGCACAAGGCTCACAGAGCCCCTGGCTAGGGTCTGCAGCCCCACACACCCGGCGGCTGACTCCGTGAGCGCCCAGAAGATGTTGACAGACATCATTTCCCTAGTGCTCTCCTCCCCAGCAGAGACGTGTGCAGGTGGTTGGGGCCTGCCCCTGCGTGTCTGGGCTCCCGTCCTCAGCCCCAGCTCAGGGAAGCAGCTCCTGAGTCCAGACCTGTAGGAGGCGCGGAGCGTCCCCGCCTGGAAGCCTAGTGCACAGCATGCGGGAAGCGAGCCTTCTCGGGAGAAGAGGAGGAAGCCCTGCTGCGTGCAGATGCAATCACTTCTTGGGCGAAGCCGAGTGCGCCTCCAGTACGGCAGAGCTCCAGGTCTGCTCAGAGGCCTAATCTGGCAGAGTTGCTGGCGTGAGGCTGCTCTGCCCTTGGCGAGCCTTGCCCAGACTTGCCTCGCGGCTAGGCTTCCAGTCCAGGAAGGAGCAGGCTGCGCGAGACTGGGAGATGCTACTGGCGCCTTCCTGGCCTCAGCTCCACTCTTGCCTTGCCTTTGCAACTAGTCCCCAGGCGTTCCTGTGGAGGGCTTAGTTGCCGGTGGGTTGCACACTGCCAAGCGCTCCAGCAGTGAGGGCTCTATTAGAGGCAATGGGACGGCAACTGCAGGGCTCCTCCAGCGGTTGCTTTACCGCCCAGACTCAGCACAGCACGGAGAGCACAAGGCTCACAGGGCCCCTGGCTGGGGTCTGCAGCCCCATACACCCGGAGGCTGACTCCGGGAGCGCCCAGAAGGTGCCTGACAGACGTCATTTCCCTAGTGCTCTCCTCCCCAGCATAGAAGAGTGCAGGTGATTGGGGCCTGCCCCTGCGTGTCTGGGCTCTCGTCCACAGCCCCAGCTCAGGGAAGCAGACCCTGAGTCAAGACCTGTGGGAGGGGCGGGGCGCCAACGCCTGGAAGCCTAGTGCACAGCATGCGGGAAGCGAGCCTCCTCGGGAGAAGAGGAGGCAACCCAGCTGCGTGCGGCAGCAATCACTTTTTGGGCGGAGTCGAGTGCGCCTCCAGTACGACAGAGCTCCAGCTCTGCTCAGAGGCCTAATCTGGCAGAGTTGCTGGCATGAGGCTGCTCTGCCCTGGGCGAGCCTTGCCCAGACTTGGCTAGCGGCAAGGGTTCCTGTCCAGGAAGGAGCAGGCTGCACGAGACTGGGAGACGCTACTGGCGCCTCCCTGGCCTCAGCTCCACTCCTACCTTGCCTTTTCACCTAGTCAAAGGCGTCCTTTTGGAAGGCTTAGGGGCCGGTGGGTTGCACACTGCCAAGAGCTCCAGCAGTGAGAATTCCATTAGAGGCAATGGGAGGGCAAGTGCTTGGCTCCTCCAACGGTTGCTTGACCGCCCAGACTCAGCACAGCACGGAGAACACAAGGCTCACAGAGCCCCTGGCTAGGGTCTGCATCTCCACACACCCGGCGGCTGACTCCGTGAGCGCCCAGAAGATGTTGACAGACATCATTTCCCTAGTGCTCTCCTCCCAAGCAGAGACGTGTGCAAGTGGTTGGGGCCTGCCCCTGCGTGTCTGGGCTCCCGTCCTCAGCCCCAGCTCAGGGAAGCAGCTCCAGAGTCAAGACCTGTAGGGGGCGCGGGGCGCCCACGACTGGAAGCCTAGTGCACAGAATGCGGGAAGCGAGCCTCCTCGGGAGAAGAGGAGGCAACCCAGCTCCGTAGGGCTGCAATCACTTCTTGGGCTGAGCCGAGTGCGCCTCCAGTACGGCAGAGCTTCACGTCTGCTCAGAGGCCTAATCTGGCAGAGTTGCTGGCGTGAGGCTGCTCTACCCTTGGCGAGCGTTGCCCAGCCTTGCCTCGCGGCTAGGCTTCCAGTCCAGGAAGGAGCAGGCTGCGCGAGACTGGGAGATGCTACTGGCGCCTTCCTGGCCTCAGCTCCACTCTTGCCTTGCCTTTGCAACTAGTCCCCAGGCGTTCCTGTGGAGGGCTTAGTTGCCGGTGGGTTGCACACTGCCAAGCGCTCCAGCAGTGAGGGCTCTATTAGAGGCAATGGGAGGGCAACTGCAGGGCTCCTCCAGCGGTTGCTTTACCGCCCAGACTCAGCACAGCACGGAGAGCACAAGGCTCACAGGGCCCCTGGCTGGGGTCTGCAGCCCCATACACCCGGAGGCTGACTCCGGGAGCGCCCAGAAGGTGCCTGACAGACGTCATTTCCCTAGTGCTCTCCTCCCCAGCATAGAAGAGTGCAGGTGATTGGGGCCTGCCCCTGCGTGTCTGGGCTCTCGTCCACAGCCCCAGCTCACGGAAGCAGCCCCTGAGTCAAGACCTGTGGGAGGGGCGGGGCGCCAACGCCTGGAAGCCTAGTGCACAGCATGCGGGAAGCGAGCCTCCTCGGGAGAAGAGGAGGCAACCCAGCTGCGTGCGGCAGCAATCACTTTTTGGGCGGAGTCGAGTGCGCCTCCAGTACGACAGAGCTCCAGCTCTGCTCAGAGGCCTAATCTGGCAGAGTTGCTGGCATGAGGCTGCTCTGCCCTGGGCGAGCCTTGCCCAGACTTGGCTAGCGGCAAGGGTTCCTGTCCAGGAAGGAGCAGGCTGCACGAGACTGGGAGACGCTACTGGCGCCTCCCTGGCCTCAGCTCCACTCCTACCTTGCCTTTTCACCTAGTTCAAAGGCGTCCTTTTGGAAGGCTTAGGGGCCGGTGGGTTGCACACTGCCAAGAGCTCCAGCAGTGAGAATTCCATTAGAGGCAATGGGAGGGCAAGTGCTTGGCTCCTCCAACGGTTGCTTGACCGCCCAGACTCAGCACAGCACGGAGAACACAAGGCTCACAGAGCCCCTGGCTAGGGTCTGCAGCTCCACACACCCGGCGGCTGACTCCGTGAGCGCCCAGAAGATGTTGACAGACATCATTTCCCTAGTGCTCTCCTCCCCAGCAGAGACGTGTGCAGCTGGTTGGGGCCTGCCCCTGCGTGTCTGGGCTCCCGTCCTCAGCCCCAGCTCAGGGAATCAGCTCCTGAGTCCAGACCTGTAGGAGGCGCGGAGCGTCCCCGCCTGGAAGCCTAGTGCACAGCATGTGGGAAGCGAGCCTCCTCAGGAGAAGAGGAGGAAGCCCTGCTGCGTGCAGTTGCAATCACTTCTTGGGCGAAGCCGAGTGCGCCTCCAGTACAACAGAGCTCCAGCTCTGCTCAGAGACCCGATGTGGCAGAGTTGCTGTCGTGAGGCTGCTCTGCCCTGGGCCAGCCTTGCCCAGACTTGCCTCGCGGCTAGGCTTCCATTCCTGGAAGGAGCAGGCTGCGCGCGGCTGGGATATGCTACTGGCGCCTTCCTGGCCTCAGCTCCACTCCTGCCTTGCCTTTGCACCTAGTCCCCAGGCGTTCTTGTGTAGGGCTTAGTTACCGGTGGGTTGCACACAGCCAAGCGCTCCAGCAGTGAGGGCTCTATTAGAGGCAATGGAAGGGCAACTGCAGGTTTCCTCAAGCGGTTGCTTGACCGCCCAGACTCAGCACAGCACGGAGAGCACAAGGCTCACAGGGACCCTGGCTGGGGTCTGCATCCCCACACACCCGGAGGCTGACTCCGTGAGCGCCCAGAAGGTGCCTGACAGACGTCATTTCCCTAGTGCTCTCCTCCCAAGCAGAGACGTGTGCAAGTGGTTGGGGCCTGCCCCTGTGTGTCTGGGCTCCCGTCCTCAGCCCCAGCTCAGGGAAGCAGCTCCTGAGTCCAGACCTGTAGGAGGCGCGGAGCGTCCCCGCCTGGAAGCCTAGTGCACAGCATGCGGGAAGCGAGCCTCCTCGGGAGAAGAGGAGGCAACCCAGCTGCGTGCGGCTGCAATCACTTCTTGGGCGGAGCCGAGTGCGCCTCCAGTACAACAGAGCTCCAGCTCTGCTCAGAGGCCTAATCTGGCAGAGTTGCTGGCGTGAGGCTGCTCTGCCCTGGGCGAGCCTTGCCCAGACTTGGCTAGCGGCAAGGGTTCCTGTCCAGGAAGGAGCAGGCTGCACGAGACTGGGAGATGCTACTGGCGCCTCCCTGGCCTCAGCTCCACTCCTACCTTGCCTTTGCACATAGTTCAAAGGCGTCCTTTTGGAAGGCTTAGGAGTCGGTGGGTTGCACACTGCCAAGAGCTCCAGCAGTGAGGGCTCTATTAGAGGCAATGAGAGGGCAACTGCAGGGCTCCTCCATCGGTTGCTTGACCGCCCAGACTCAGCACAGCACGGAGAGCACAAGTCTCACAGAGCCCCTGGCTAGGGTCTGCAGCCCCACACACCCGGCCTTTGACTCCGTGAGCGCCCAGAAGGTGCCTGAAAGACATCATTTCCCTAGTGCTCTCCTCCCAAGCAGAGACGTGTGCAAGTGGTTGGGGCCTGCCCCAGCGTGTCTGGGCTCCCGTCCTCAGCCCCAGCTCAGGGAAGCAGCTCCAGAGTCAAGACCTGTAGGGGGCGCGGGGCGCCCACGACTGGAAGCCTAGTGCACAGAATGCGGGAAGCGAGCCTCCTCGGGAGAAGAGGAGGCAACCCGGCTCCGTAGGGCTGCAATCACTTCTTGGGCGGAGCCGAGTGCGCCTCCAGTACGGCAGAGCTCCAGGTCTGCTCAGAGGCCTAATCTGGCAGAGTTGCTGGCGTGAGGCTGCTCTGCCCTGGGCGAGCCTTGTCCAGACTTGGCTCGAGGCAAATGTTCCTGTCCAGGAAGGAGCAGGCTGCACGAGACTGGGAGATGCTACTGGCGCCTCCCTGGCCTCAGCTCCATTCCTACCTTGCCTTTGCACATAGTTCAAAGGCGTCCTTTTGGAAGGCTTAGGAGTCGGTGGGTTGCACACTGCCAAGAGCTCCAGCAGTGAGGGCTCTATTAGAGGCAATGAGAGGGCAACTGCAGGGCTCCTCCAGCGGTTGCTTGACCGCCCAGACTCAGCACAGCACGGAGAGCACAAGGCTCAGAGAGCCGCTGGCTAGTGTCTGCAGCCCCACACACCCGGCCTTTGACTCCGTGAGCGCCCAGAAGGTGCCTGACAGACGTCATTTCCCTAGTGCTCTCCTCCCCAGCAGAGACGTGTGCAGGTGGTTGGGGCCTGCCCCTGCATGTCTGGGCTCCCGTCCTCAGTCCCAGCTCAGGGAAGCAGCTCCTGAGTCAAGACGTGTAGGAGGCGCGGGGCGCCCCCGCCTGGAAGCCTAGTGCACAGCATGCGGGAAGCGAGCCTCCTCGGGAGAAGAGGAGGAAGCCCTGCTGCGTGCAGTTGAAATCACTTCTTGGGCGAAGCCGAGTGCGCCTCCAGTACGGCAGAGCTCCAGGTCAGCTCAGAGGCCTAATCTGGCAGAGTTGCTGGCGTGAGGCTGCTCTGCCCTTGGCGAGCCTTGCCCAGACTTGCCTCGCGGCTAGGCTTCCAGTCCAGGAAGGAGCAGGCTGCGCGAGACTGGGAGATGCTACTGGCGCCTTCCTGGCCTCAGCTCCACTCCTGCCTTGCCTTTGCACCTAGTCCCCAGGCGTTCTTGTGGAGGGCTTAGTTGCCGGTGGGTTGCACACTGCCAAGCGCTCCAGCAGTGAGGGCTCTATTAGAGGCAATGGGAAGGCAACTTCAGGGCTCCTCCAGCGGTTGCTTGACCGCCCAGACTCAGCACAGCACGGAGAACACAAGGCTCACAGGGCCCCTGGCTGGGGTCTGCAGCCCCACACACCCGGAAGCTGACTCCGTGAGCGCCCAGAAGGTGCCTGACAGACGTCATTTCCCTAGTGCTCTCCTCCCCAGCAGAGACGTGTGCAGGTGATTGGGGCCTGCCCCTGCGTGTCTGGGCTCCCGTCCTCAGCCCCAGCTCAGGGAAGCAGCTCCTGAGTCAAGACCTGTAGGAGGCGCGAAGCGCCCCCGGCTGGAAGCCTAGTGCACAGCATGCGGGAAGCGATCCTCCTCGGGAGAAGAGGAGGCAACCCAGCTGCGTGCGGCTGCAATCACTTCTTGGGCGGAGCCGAGTGGGCCTACAGTACGACAGAGCTCCTGCTCTGCTCAGAGGCCCGATGTGGCAGAGTTGCTGGCGTGAGGCTGCTCTGCCCTGGGCGAGCCTTGCCCAGACTTGCCTAGCGGCCAGGGTTCCTGTCCAGGAAGGAGCAGGATGCACGAGACTGGGAGATGTTACTGGCGCCTCCCTGGCCTCTGCTCCACTCCTACCTTGCCTTTGCACCTAGTTCAAAGGCGTCCTTTTGGAAGGCTTAGGGGCCGGTGGGTTGCACACTGCCAAGAGCTCCATCAGTGAGGGCTCTATTAGAGGCAATGGGAGGGCAACTGCTTGGCTCCTCAAGCGGTTGCTTGACCGCCCTGACTCAGCACAGCACGGAGAGCACAAGGCTCACAGAGCCCCTGGCTAGGGTCTGCAGCCCCACACACCCGGCGGCTGACTCCGTGAGCGCCCAGAAGATGTTGACAGACATCATTTCCCTAGTGCTCTCCTCCCCAGCAGAGACGTGTGCAGGTGGTTGGGGCCTGCCCCTGCGTGTCTGGGCTCCCGTCCTCAGCCCCAGCTCATGGAATCAGCTCCTGAGTCCAGACCTGTAGGAGGCGCGGAGCGTCCCCGCCTGGAAGCCTAGTGCACAGCATGCGGGAAGAGAGCCTCCTCGGAAAAGAGGAGGAAGCCCTGCTGCGTGCAGTTGGTATCACTTCTTGGGCGAAGCCGAGTGCGCCTCCAGTACGACAGAGCTCCAGCTCTGCTCAGAGGCCCGATGTGGCAGAGTTGCTGGCGTGAGGCTGCTCTGCCCTGGGCCAGCCTTGCCCAGACTTGCCTCGCGGCTAGGCTTCCATTCCTGGAAGGAGCAGTCTGCGCGAGACTGGGAGATGCTACTGGCGCCTTCCTGGCCTCAGCTCCACTCCTGCCTTGCCTTTGCACCTAGTCCCCAGGCGTTCTTGTGTAGGGCTTAGTTGCCGGTGGGTTGCACACTGCCAAGCGCTCCAGCAGTGAGGGCTCTATTAGAGGCAATGGGAGGGCAACAGCAGGGCTCCTCAAGCGGTTGCTTGACCGCCCAGACTCAGCACAGCACGGAGAGCACAAGGCTCACAGGGCCCCTGGCTGGGGTCTGCAGCCCCGCACACCCGGAGGCTGCCTCCGGGAGCGCCCAGAAGGTGCCTGACAGACGTCATTTCCCTAGTGCTCTCCTCCCCAGCAGAGACGTGTGCAGGTGATTGGGGCCTGCCCCTGCGTGTCTGGGCTCTCTTCCACAGCCCCAGCTCAGGGAAGCAGCCCCTGACCAAGACCTGTAGGAGGCGCGGGGCGCCCCCGGCTGGAAGCCTAGTGTACAGCATGCGGGAAGCGAGCCTCTTCGGGAGAAGAGGAGGCAACCCAGCTGCGTGCGGCTGCAATCACTTCTTGGGCGGAGCCGAGTGCGCCTCCAGTACGACAGAGCTCCAGCTCTGCTCAGAGGCCTAATCTGGCAGAGTTGCTGGCGTGAGGCTGCTCTGCCCTGGGCGAGCCTTGCCCAGACTTGGCTAGCGGCAAGGGTTCCTGTCCAGGAAGGAGCAGGCTGCACGAGACTAGGAGACGCTACTGGCGCCTCCCTGGCCTCAGCTCCTCTCCTACCTTGCCTTTGCACATAGTTCAAAGGCGTCCTTTTGGAAGGCTTAGGGGCCGGTGGGTTGCAAACTGCCAAGAGCTTCAGCAGTGAGGGCTCTATTAGAGGCAATGAGAGGGCAACTGCAGGGCTCCTCCAGCGGTTGCTTGACCGCCCAGACTCAGCACAGCACAGAGAGCACAAGGCTCACAGAGCCCCTGGCTAGGGTCTGCAGCCCCACACACCCGGCGGCTGACTCCGTGAGCGCCCAGAAGATGTTGAGAGACATCATTTCCCTAGTGCTCTCCTCCCCAGCAGAGACGTGTGCAGGTGGTTGGGGCCTGCCCCTGCGTGTCTGGGCTCCCGTCCTCAGCCCCAGCTGAGGGAATCAGCTCCTGAGTCCAGACCTGTAGGAGGCGCGGAGCGTCCCCCCCTGGAAGCCTAGTGCACAGCATGCGGGAAGCGAGCCTCCTCGGGAGAAGAGGAGGAAGCCCTGCTGCGTGCAGTTGAAATCACTTCTTGGGCGAAGCCGAGTGCGCCTCCAGTACGGCAGAGCTCCAGGTCTGCTCAGAGGCCTAATCTGGCAGAGTTGCTGGCGTGAGGCTGCTCTGCCCTTGGCGAGCCTTGCCCAGACTTGCCTCGCGGCTAGGCTTCCAGTCCAGGAAGGAACAGGCTGCGCGAGACTGGGAGATGCTACTGGCGCCTTCCTGGCCTCAGCTCCACTCCTGCCTTGCCTTTGCACCTAGTCCCCAGGCGTTCTTGTGGAGGGCTTAGTTGCCGGTGGGTTGCACACTGCCAAGCGCTCCAGCAGTGAGGGCTCTATTAGAGGCAATGGGAAGGCAACTTCATGGCTCCTCCAGCGGTTGCTTGACCGCCCAGACTCAGCACAGCACGGAGAGCACAAGGCTCACAGGGCCCCTGGCTGGGGTCTGCAGCCCCACACACCCGGAAGCTGACTCCGTGAGCGCCCAGAAGGTGTCTGACAGACGTCATTTCCCTAGTGCTCTCCTCCCCAGCAGAGACGTGTGCAGGTGATTGGGGCCTGCCCCTGCGTGTCTGGGCTCCCGTCCTCAGCCCCAGCTCAGGGAAGCAGCTCCTGAGTCAAGACCTGTAGGAGGCGCGAAGCGCCCCCGCCTGGAAGCCTAGTGCACAGCATGCGGGAAGCGAACCTCCTCGGGAGAAGAGGAGGCAACCCAGCTGCGTGCGGCTGCAATCACTTTTTGGGCGGAGCCGAGTGGGCCTCCAGTACGACAGAGCTCCAGCTCTGCTCAGAGGCCCGATGTGGCAGAGTTGCTGGCGTGAGGCTGCTCTGCCCTGGGCGAGCCTTGCCCAGACTTGCCTAGCGGCCAGGGTTCCTGTCCAGGAAGGAGCAGGATGCACGAGACTGGGAGATGTTACTGGCGCCTCCCTGGCCTCAGCTCCACTCCTACCTTGCCTTTGCACCTAGTTCAAAGGTGTCCTTTTGGAAGGCTTAGGGGCCGGTGGGTTGCAAACTGCCAAGAGCTCCAGCAGTGAGGGCTCTATAGAGGCAATGGGAGGGCAACTCTTGGCTCCTCCAGCGGTTGCTTGACCGCCCTGACTCAGCACAGCACGGAGAGCACAAGGCTCACAGAGCCCCTGGCTGGGGTCTGCAGCCCCGCACACCCGGAGGCTGACTCCGGGAGCCCCCAGAAGGTGCCTGACAGACGTCATTTCCCTAGTGCTCTCCTCCCCAGCAGAGACGTGTGCAGGTGATTGGGGCCTGCCCCTGCGTGTCTGGGCTCTCTTCCACAGCCCCAGCTCAGGGAAGCAGCCCCTGAGCCAAGACATGTAGGAGGCGCGGGGCGCCCCCGCCTGGAAGCCTAGTTCACAGCATGCGGGAAGCGAGCCTCCTCGGGAGAAGAGGAGGCAACCCAGCTGCGTGCGGCTGCACTCACTTCTTGGGCGGAGCCGAGTGCGCCTCCAGTACGACAGAGCTCCAGCTCTGCTCAGAGGCCTAATCTGGCAGAGTTGCTGGCGTGAGGCTCCTCTGCCTTGGGCGAGCCTTGCCCAGACTTGGCTAGCGGCAAGGGTTCCTGTCCAGGAAGGAGCAGGCTGCACGAGACTGGGAGACGCTACTGGCGCCTCCCTGGCCTCAGCTCCACTCCTACCTTGCCTTTGCACATAGTTCAAAGGCGTCCTTTTGGAAGGCTTACGGGCCGGTGGGTTGTAAACTGCCAAGAGCTTCAGCAGTGAGGGCTCTATTAGAGGCAATGAGAGGGCAACTGCAGGGCTCCTCCAGAGGTTGCTTGACCGCCCAGACTCAGCACAGCACAGAGAGCACAAGGCTCACAGAGCCCCTGGCTAGGGTCTGCAGCCCCACACACCCGGCGGCTGACTCCGTGAGCGCCCAGAAGATGTTGACAGACATCATTTCCCTAGTGCTCTCCTCCCCAGCAGAGACGTGTGCAGCTGGTTGGGGCCTGCCCCTGCGTGTCTGGGCTCCCGTCCTCAGCCCCAGCTCAGGGAAGCAGCTCCTGAGTCCAGACCTGTAGGAGGCGCGGAGCGTCCCCGCCTGGAAGCCTAGTGCACAGCATGCGGGAAGCGAGCCTCCTCGGGAGAAGAGGAGGAAGCCCTGCTGCGTGCAGATGCAATCACTTCTTGGGCGAAGCCGAGTGCGCCTCCAGTACGGCAGAGCTCCAGGTCTGCTCAGAGGCCTAATCTGGCAGAGTTGCTGGCGTGAGGCTGCTGTGCCCTTGGCGAGCCTTGCCCAGACTTGCCTCGCGGCTAGGCTTCCAGTCCAGGAAGGAGCAGGCTGCGCGAGACTGGGAGATGCTACTGGCGCCTTCCTGGCCTCAGCTCCACTCCTGCCTTGCCTTTGCACCTAGTCCCCAGGCGTTCTTGTGGAGGGCTTAGTTGCCGGTGGGTTGCACACTGCCAAGCGCTCCAGCAGTGAGGGCTCTATTAGAGGCAATGGGAAGGCAACTTCATGGCTCCTCCAGCGGTTGCTTGACCGCCCAGACTCAGCACAGCACGGAGAGCACAAGGCTCACAGGGCCCCTGGCTGGGGTCTGCAGCCCCACACACCCGGAAGCTGACTCCGTGAGCGCCCAGAAGGTGTCTGACAGACGTCATTTCCTTAGTGCTCTCCTCCCCAGCAGAGACGTGTGCAGGTGATTGGGGCCTGCCCCTGCGTGTCTGGGCTCCCGTCCTCAGCCCCAGCTCAGGGAAGCAGCTCCTGAGTCAAGACCTGTAGGAGGCGCGAAGCGCCCCCGCCTGGAAGCCTAGTGCACAGCATGCGGGAAGCGAACCTCCTCGGGAGAAGAGGAGGCAACCCAGCTGCGTGCGGCTGCAATCACTTCTTGGGCGGAGCCGAGTGGGCCTCCAGTACGACAGAGCTCCAGCTCTGCTCAGAGGCCCGATGTGGCAGAGTTGCTGGCGTGAGGCTGCTCTGCCCTGGGCGAGCCTTGCCCAGACTTGCCTAGCGGCCAGGGTTCCTGTCCAGGAAGGAGCAGGCTGCACGAGACTGGGAGATGTTACTGGCGCCTCCCTGGCCTCTGCTCCACTCCTACCTTGCCTTTGCACCTAGTTCAAAGGCGTCCTTTTGGAAGGCTTAGGGGCCGGTGGGTTGCACACTGCCAAGAGCTCCAGCAGTGAGGGCTCTATTAGAGGCAATGGGAGGGCAACTGCTTGGCTCCTCAAGCGGTTGCTTGACCGCCCTGACAGCACAGCACGGAGAGCACAAGGCTCACAGAGCCCCTGGCTAGGGTCTGCAGCCCCACACACCCGGCGGCTGACTCCGTGAGCGCCCAGAAGATGTTGACAGACATCATTTCCATAGTGCTCTCCTCCCCAGCAGAGACGTGTGCAGCTGGTTGGGGCCTGCCCCTGCGTGTCTGGGCTCCCGTCCTCAGCCCCAGCTCAGGGAAGCAGCTCCTGAGTCCAGACCTGTAGGAGGCGCGGAGCGTCCCCGCCTGGAAGCCTAGTGCACAGCATGCGGGAAGCGAGCCTCCTCGGGAGAAGAGGAGGAAGCCCTGCTGCGTGCAGTTGCAATCACTTCTTGGGCGAAGCCGAGTGCGCCTCCAGTACGACAGAGCTCCAGCTCTGCTCAGAGGCCCGATGTGGCAGAGTTGCTGGCGTGAGGCTGCTCTGCCCTGGGCGAGCCTTGCCCAGACTTGCCTAGCGGCCAGGGTTCCTGTCCAGGAAGGAGCAGGATGCACGAGACTGGGAGATGTTACTGGCGCCTCCCTGGCCTCTGCTCCACTCCTACCTTGCCTTTGCACCTAGTTCAAAGGCGTCCTTTTGGAAGGCTTAGGGGCCGGTGGGTTGCACACTGCCAAGAGCTCCATCAGTGAGGGCTCTATTAGAGGCAATGGGAGGGCAACTGCTTGGCTCCTCAAGCGGTTGCTTGACCGCCCTGACTCAGCACAGCACGGAGAGCACAAGGCTCACAGAGCCCCTGGCTAGGGTCTGCAGCCCCACACACCCGGCGGCTGACTCCGTGAGCGCCCAGAAGATGTTGACAGACATCATTTCCCTAGTGCTCTCCTCCCCAGCAGAGACGTGTGCAGGTGGTTGGGGCCTGCCCCTGCGTGTCTGGGCTCCCGTCCTCAGCCCCAGCTCATGGAATCAGCTCCTGAGTCCAGACCTGTAGGAGGCGCGGAGCGTCCCCGCCTGGAAGCCTAGTGCACAGCATGCGGGAAGAGAGCCTCCTCGGAAAAGAGGAGGAAGCCCTGCTGCGTGCAGTTGGTATCACTTCTTGGGCGAAGCCGAGTGCGCCTCCAGTACGACAGAGCTCCAGCTCTGCTCAGAGGCCCGATGTGGCAGAGTTGCTGGCGTGAGGCTGCTCTGCCCTGGGCCAGCCTTGCCC
The DNA here is from genome assembly GCF_032405125.1 of Capricornis sumatraensis. NCBI lineage: Eukaryota > Metazoa > Chordata > Mammalia > Artiodactyla > Bovidae > Capricornis > Capricornis sumatraensis. The sequence goes on from NC_091076.1 coordinate 49,963,699, forward strand.
AGACTTGCCTCGCGGCTAGGCTTCCATTCCTGGAAGGAGCAGTCTGCGCGAGACTGGGAGATGCTACTGGCGCCTTCCTGGCCTCAGCTCCACTCCTGCCTTGCCTTTGCACCTAGTCCCCAGGCGTTCTTGTGTAGGGCTTAGTTGCCGGTGGGTTGCACACTGCCAAGCGCTCCAGCAGTGAGGGCTCTATTAGAGGCAATGGGAGGGCAACAGCAGGGCTCCTCAAGCGGTTGCTTGACCGCCCAGACTCAGCACAGCACGGAGAGCACAAGGCTCACAGGGCCCCTGGCTGGGGTCTGCAGCCCCGCACACCCGGAGGCTGCCTCCGGGAGCGCCCAGAAGGTGCCTGACAGACGTCATTTCCCTAGTGCTCTCCTCCCCAGCAGAGACGTGTGCAGGTGATTGGGGCCTGCCCCTGCGTGTCTGGGCTCTCTTCCACAGCCCCAGCTCAGGGAAGCAGCCCCTGACCAAGACCTGTAGGAGGCGCGGGGCGCCCCCGGCTGGAAGCCTAGTGTACAGCATGCGGGAAGCGAGCCTCTTCGGGAGAAGAGGAGGCAACCCAGCTGCGTGCGGCTGCAATCACTTCTTGGGCGGAGCCGAGTGCGCCTCCAGTACGACAGAGCTCCAGCTCTGCTCAGAGGCCTAATCTGGCAGAGTTGCTGGCGTGAGGCTGCTCTGCCCTGGGCGAGCCTTGCCCAGACTTGGCTAGCGGCAAGGGTTCCTGTCCAGGAAGGAGCAGGCTGCACGAGACTAGGAGACGCTACTGGCGCCTCCCTGGCCTCAGCTCCTCTCCTACCTTGCCTTTGCACATAGTTCAAAGGCGTCCTTTTGGAAGGCTTAGGGGCCGGTGGGTTGCAAACTGCCAAGAGCTTCAGCAGTGAGGGCTCTATTAGAGGCAATGAGAGGGCAACTGCAGGGCTCCTCCAGCGGTTGCTTGACCGCCCAGACTCAGCACAGCACAGAGAGCACAAGGCTCACAGAGCCCCTGGCTAGGGTCTGCAGCCCCACACACCCGGCGGCTGACTCCGTGAGCGCCCAGAAGATGTTGAGAGACATCATTTCCCTAGTGCTCTCCTCCCCAGCAGAGACGTGTGCAGGTGGTTGGGGCCTGCCCCTGCGTGTCTGGGCTCCCGTCCTCAGCCCCAGCTGAGGGAATCAGCTCCTGAGTCCAGACCTGTAGGAGGCGCGGAGCGTCCCCCCCTGGAAGCCTAGTGCACAGCATGCGGGAAGCGAGCCTCCTCGGGAGAAGAGGAGGAAGCCCTGCTGCGTGCAGTTGAAATCACTTCTTGGGCGAAGCCGAGTGCGCCTCCAGTACGGCAGAGCTCCAGGTCTGCTCAGAGGCCTAATCTGGCAGAGTTGCTGGCGTGAGGCTGCTCTGCCCTTGGCGAGCCTTGCCCAGACTTGCCTCGCGGCTAGGCTTCCAGTCCAGGAAGGAACAGGCTGCGCGAGACTGGGAGATGCTACTGGCGCCTTCCTGGCCTCAGCTCCACTCCTGCCTTGCCTTTGCACCTAGTCCCCAGGCGTTCTTGTGGAGGGCTTAGTTGCCGGTGGGTTGCACACTGCCAAGCGCTCCAGCAGTGAGGGCTCTATTAGAGGCAATGGGAAGGCAACTTCATGGCTCCTCCAGCGGTTGCTTGACCGCCCAGACTCAGCACAGCACGGAGAGCACAAGGCTCACAGGGCCCCTGGCTGGGGTCTGCAGCCCCACACACCCGGAAGCTGACTCCGTGAGCGCCCAGAAGGTGTCTGACAGACGTCATTTCCCTAGTGCTCTCCTCCCCAGCAGAGACGTGTGCAGGTGATTGGGGCCTGCCCCTGCGTGTCTGGGCTCCCGTCCTCAGCCCCAGCTCAGGGAAGCAGCTCCTGAGTCAAGACCTGTAGGAGGCGCGAAGCGCCCCCGCCTGGAAGCCTAGTGCACAGCATGCGGGAAGCGAACCTCCTCGGGAGAAGAGGAGGCAACCCAGCTGCGTGCGGCTGCAATCACTTTTTGGGCGGAGCCGAGTGGGCCTCCAGTACGACAGAGCTCCAGCTCTGCTCAGAGGCCCGATGTGGCAGAGTTGCTGGCGTGAGGCTGCTCTGCCCTGGGCGAGCCTTGCCCAGACTTGCCTAGCGGCCAGGGTTCCTGTCCAGGAAGGAGCAGGATGCACGAGACTGGGAGATGTTACTGGCGCCTCCCTGGCCTCAGCTCCACTCCTACCTTGCCTTTGCACCTAGTTCAAAGGTGTCCTTTTGGAAGGCTTAGGGGCCGGTGGGTTGCAAACTGCCAAGAGCTCCAGCAGTGAGGGCTCTATAGAGGCAATGGGAGGGCAACTCTTGGCTCCTCCAGCGGTTGCTTGACCGCCCTGACTCAGCACAGCACGGAGAGCACAAGGCTCACAGAGCCCCTGGCTGGGGTCTGCAGCCCCGCACACCCGGAGGCTGACTCCGGGAGCCCCCAGAAGGTGCCTGACAGACGTCATTTCCCTAGTGCTCTCCTCCCCAGCAGAGACGTGTGCAGGTGATTGGGGCCTGCCCCTGCGTGTCTGGGCTCTCTTCCACAGCCCCAGCTCAGGGAAGCAGCCCCTGAGCCAAGACATGTAGGAGGCGCGGGGCGCCCCCGCCTGGAAGCCTAGTTCACAGCATGCGGGAAGCGAGCCTCCTCGGGAGAAGAGGAGGCAACCCAGCTGCGTGCGGCTGCACTCACTTCTTGGGCGGAGCCGAGTGCGCCTCCAGTACGACAGAGCTCCAGCTCTGCTCAGAGGCCTAATCTGGCAGAGTTGCTGGCGTGAGGCTCCTCTGCCTTGGGCGAGCCTTGCCCAGACTTGGCTAGCGGCAAGGGTTCCTGTCCAGGAAGGAGCAGGCTGCACGAGACTGGGAGACGCTACTGGCGCCTCCCTGGCCTCAGCTCCACTCCTACCTTGCCTTTGCACATAGTTCAAAGGCGTCCTTTTGGAAGGCTTACGGGCCGGTGGGTTGTAAACTGCCAAGAGCTTCAGCAGTGAGGGCTCTATTAGAGGCAATGAGAGGGCAACTGCAGGGCTCCTCCAGAGGTTGCTTGACCGCCCAGACTCAGCACAGCACAGAGAGCACAAGGCTCACAGAGCCCCTGGCTAGGGTCTGCAGCCCCACACACCCGGCGGCTGACTCCGTGAGCGCCCAGAAGATGTTGACAGACATCATTTCCCTAGTGCTCTCCTCCCCAGCAGAGACGTGTGCAGCTGGTTGGGGCCTGCCCCTGCGTGTCTGGGCTCCCGTCCTCAGCCCCAGCTCAGGGAAGCAGCTCCTGAGTCCAGACCTGTAGGAGGCGCGGAGCGTCCCCGCCTGGAAGCCTAGTGCACAGCATGCGGGAAGCGAGCCTCCTCGGGAGAAGAGGAGGAAGCCCTGCTGCGTGCAGATGCAATCACTTCTTGGGCGAAGCCGAGTGCGCCTCCAGTACGGCAGAGCTCCAGGTCTGCTCAGAGGCCTAATCTGGCAGAGTTGCTGGCGTGAGGCTGCTGTGCCCTTGGCGAGCCTTGCCCAGACTTGCCTCGCGGCTAGGCTTCCAGTCCAGGAAGGAGCAGGCTGCGCGAGACTGGGAGATGCTACTGGCGCCTTCCTGGCCTCAGCTCCACTCCTGCCTTGCCTTTGCACCTAGTCCCCAGGCGTTCTTGTGGAGGGCTTAGTTGCCGGTGGGTTGCACACTGCCAAGCGCTCCAGCAGTGAGGGCTCTATTAGAGGCAATGGGAAGGCAACTTCATGGCTCCTCCAGCGGTTGCTTGACCGCCCAGACTCAGCACAGCACGGAGAGCACAAGGCTCACAGGGCCCCTGGCTGGGGTCTGCAGCCCCACACACCCGGAAGCTGACTCCGTGAGCGCCCAGAAGGTGTCTGACAGACGTCATTTCCTTAGTGCTCTCCTCCCCAGCAGAGACGTGTGCAGGTGATTGGGGCCTGCCCCTGCGTGTCTGGGCTCCCGTCCTCAGCCCCAGCTCAGGGAAGCAGCTCCTGAGTCAAGACCTGTAGGAGGCGCGAAGCGCCCCCGCCTGGAAGCCTAGTGCACAGCATGCGGGAAGCGAACCTCCTCGGGAGAAGAGGAGGCAACCCAGCTGCGTGCGGCTGCAATCACTTCTTGGGCGGAGCCGAGTGGGCCTCCAGTACGACAGAGCTCCAGCTCTGCTCAGAGGCCCGATGTGGCAGAGTTGCTGGCGTGAGGCTGCTCTGCCCTGGGCGAGCCTTGCCCAGACTTGCCTAGCGGCCAGGGTTCCTGTCCAGGAAGGAGCAGGCTGCACGAGACTGGGAGATGTTACTGGCGCCTCCCTGGCCTCTGCTCCACTCCTACCTTGCCTTTGCACCTAGTTCAAAGGCGTCCTTTTGGAAGGCTTAGGGGCCGGTGGGTTGCACACTGCCAAGAGCTCCAGCAGTGAGGGCTCTATTAGAGGCAATGGGAGGGCAACTGCTTGGCTCCTCAAGCGGTTGCTTGACCGCCCTGACAGCACAGCACGGAGAGCACAAGGCTCACAGAGCCCCTGGCTAGGGTCTGCAGCCCCACACACCCGGCGGCTGACTCCGTGAGCGCCCAGAAGATGTTGACAGACATCATTTCCATAGTGCTCTCCTCCCCAGCAGAGACGTGTGCAGCTGGTTGGGGCCTGCCCCTGCGTGTCTGGGCTCCCGTCCTCAGCCCCAGCTCAGGGAAGCAGCTCCTGAGTCCAGACCTGTAGGAGGCGCGGAGCGTCCCCGCCTGGAAGCCTAGTGCACAGCATGCGGGAAGCGAGCCTCCTCGGGAGAAGAGGAGGAAGCCCTGCTGCGTGCAGTTGCAATCACTTCTTGGGCGAAGCCGAGTGCGCCTCCAGTACGACAGAGCTCCAGCTCTGCTCAGAGGCCCGATGTGGCAGAGTTGCTGGCGTGAGGCTGCTCTGCCCTGGGCCAGCCTTGCCCAGACTTGCCTCGCGGCTAGGCTTCCATTCCTGGAAGGATCAGGCTGCGCGAGACTGGGAGATGCTACTGGCGCCTTCCTGGCCTCAGCTCCACTCCTGCCTTGCCTTTGCACCTAGTCCCCAGGCGTTCTTGTGTAGGGCTTAGTTGCCGGTGGGTTGCACACTGCCAAGCGCTCCAGCAGTGAGGGCTCTATTAGAGGCAATGGGAGGGCAACTGCAGGGCTCCTCAAGCGGTTGCTTGACCGCCCAGACTCAGCACAGCACGGAGAGCACAAGGCTCACAGGGCCCCTGGCTGGGGTCTGCAGCCCCGCACACCCGGAGGCTGACTCCGGAAGCCCCCAGAAGGTGCCTGACAGACGTCATTTCCCTAGTGCTCTCCTCCCCAGCAGAGACGTGTGCAGGTGATTGGGGCCTGCCCCTGCGTGTCTGGGCTCTCTTCCACAGCCCCAGCTCAGGGAAGCAGCCCCTGAGCCAAGACATGTAGGAGGCGCGGGGCGCCCACGCCTGGAAGCCTAGTTCACAGCATGCGGGAAGCGAGCCTCCTCGGGAGAAGAGGAGGCAACCCAGCTGAGTGCGGCTGCACTCACTTCTTGGGCGGAGCCGAGTGCGCCTCCAGTACGACAGAGCTCCAGCTCTGCTCAGAGGCCTAATCTGGCAGAGTTGCTGGCGTGAGGCTCCTCTGCCCTGGGCGAGCCTTGCCCAGACTTGGCTAGCGGCAAGGGTTCCTGTCCAGGAAGGAGCAGGCTGCACGAGACTGGGAGACGCTACTGGCGCCTCCCTGGCCTCAGCTCCACTCCTACCTTGCCTTTGCACATAGTTCAAAGGCGTCCTTTTGGAAGGCTTACGGGCCGGTGGGTTGCAAACTGCCAAGAGCTTCAGCAGTGAGGGCTCTATTAGAGGCAATGAGAGGGCAACTGCAGGGCTCCTCCAGCGGTTGCTTGACCGCCCAGACTCAGCACAGCACAGAGAGCACAAGGCTCACAGAGCCCCTGGCTAGGGTCTGCAGCCCCACACACCCGGCGGCTGACTCCGTGAGCGCCCAGAAGATGTTGACAGACATCATTTCCCTAGTGCTCTCCTCCCCAGCAGAGACGTGTGCAGCTGGTTGGGGCCTGCCCCTGCGTGTCTGGGCTCCCGTCCTCAGCCCCAGCTCAGGGAAGCAGCTCCTGAGTCCAGACCTGTAGGAGGCGCGGAGCGTCCCCGCCTGGAAGCCTAGTGCACAGCATGCGGGAAGCGAGCCTCCTCGGGAGAAGAGGAGGAAGCCCTGCTGCGCGCAGATGCAATCACTTCTTGGGCGAAGCCGAGTGCGCCTCCAGTACGGCAGAGCTCCAGGTCTGCTCAGAGGCCTAATCTGGCAGAGTTGCTGGCGTGAGGCTGCTCTGCCCTTGGCGAGCCTTGCCCAGACTTGCCTCGCGGCTAGGCTTCCAGTCCAGGAAGGAGCAGGCTGCGCGAGACTGGGAGATGCTACTGGCGCCTTCCTGGCCTCAGCTCCACTCCTGCCTTGCCTTTGCACCTAGTCCCCAGGCGTTCTTGTGGAGGGCTTAGTTGCCGGTGGGTTGCACACTGCCAAGCGCTCCAGCAGTGAGGGCTCTATTAGAGGCAATGGGAAGGCAACTTCATGGCTCCTCCAGCGGTTGCTTGACCGCCCAGACTCAGCACAGCACGGAGAGCACAAGGCTCACAGGGCCCCTGGCTGGGGTCTGCAGCCCCACACACCCGGAAGCTGACTCCGTGAGCGCCCAGAAGGTGTCTGACAGACGTCATTTCCTTAGTGCTCTCCTCCCCAGCAGAGACGTGTGCAGGTGATTGGGGCCTGCCCCTGCGTGTCTGGGCTCCCGTCCTCAGCCCCAGCTCAGGGAAGCAGCTCCTGAGTCAAGACCTGTAGGAGGCGCGAAGCGCCCCCGCCTGGAAGCCTAGTGCACAGCATGCGGGAAGCGAACCTCCTCGGGAGAAGAGGAGGCAACCCAGCTGCGTGCGGCTGCAATCACTTCTTGGGCGGAGCCGAGTGGGCCTCCAGTACGACAGAGCTCCAGCTCTGCTCAGAGGCCCGATGTGGCAGAGTTGCTGGCGTGAGGCTGCTCTGCCCTGGGCGAGCCTTGCCCAGACTTGCCTAGCGGCCAGGGTTCCTGTCCAGGAAGGAGCAGGATGCACGAGACTGGGAGATGTTACTGGCGCCTCCCTGGCCTCAGCTCCACTCCTACCTTGCCTTTGCACCTAGTTCAAAGGTGTCCTTTTGGAAGGCTTAGGGGCCGGTGGGTTGCAAACTGCCAAGAGCTCCAGCAGTGAGGGCTCTATAGAGGCAATGGGAGGGCAACTCTTGGCTCCTCCAGCGGTTGCTTGACCGCCCTGACTCAGCACAGCACGGAGAGCACAAGGCTCACAGAGCCCCTGGCTGGGGTCTGCAGCCCCGCACACCCGGAGGCTGACTCCGGGAGCCCCCAGAAGGTGCCTGACAGACGTCATTTCCCTAGTGCTCTCCTCCCCAGCAGAGACGTGTGCAGGTGATTGGGGCCTGCCCCTGCGTGTCTGGGCTCTCTTCCACAGCCCCAGCTCAGGGAAGCAGCCCCTGAGCCAAGACATGTAGGAGGCGCGGGGCGCCCCCGCCTGGAAGCCTAGTTCACAGCATGCGGGAAGCGAGCCTCCTCGGGAGAAGAGGAGGCAACCCAGCTGCGTGCGGCTGCACTCACTTCTTGGGCGGAGCCGAGTGCGCCTCCAGTACGACAGAGCTCCAGCTCTGCTCAGAGGCCTAATCTGGCAGAGTTGCTGGCGTGGGGCTCCTCTGCCTTGGGCGAGCCTTGCCCAGACTTGGCTAGCGGCAAGGGTTCCTGTCCAGGAAGGAGCAGGCTGCACGAGACTGGGAGACGCTACTGGCGCCTCCCTGGCCTGAGCTCCACTCCTACCTTGCCTTTGCACATAGTTCAAAGGCGTCCTTTTGGAAGGCTTACGGGCCGGTGGGTTGTAAACTGCCAAGAGCTTCAGCAGTGAGGGCTCTATTAGAGGCAATGAGAGGGCAACTGCAGGGCTCCTCCAGCGGTTGCTTGACCGCCCAGACTCAGCACAGCACAGAGAGCACAAGGCTCACAGAGCCCCTGGCTAGGGTCTGCAGCCCCACACACCCGGCGGCTGACTCCGTGAGCGCCCAGAAGATGTTGACAGACATCATTTCCCTAGTGCTCTCCTCCCCAGCAGAGACGTGTGCAGCTGGTTGGGGCCTGCCCCTGCGTGTCTGGGCTCCCGTCCTCAGCCCCAGCTCAGGGAAGCAGCTCCTGAGTCCAGACCTGTAGGAGGCGCGGAGCGTCCCCGCCTGGAAGCCTAGTGCACAGCATGCGGGAAGCGAGCCTCCTCGGGAGAAGAGGAGGAAGCCCTGCTGCGCGCAGATGCAATCACTTCTTGGGCGAAGCCGAGTGCGCCTCCAGTACGGCAGAGCTCCAGGTCTGCTCAGAGGCCTAATCTGGCAGAGTTGCTGGCGTGAGGCTGCTGTGCCCTTGCGAGCCTTGCCCAGACTTGCCTCGCGGCTAGGCTTCCAGTCCAGGAAGGAGCAGGCTGCGCGAGACTGGGAGATGCTACTGGCGCCTTCCTGGCCTCAGCTCCACTCCTGCCTTGCCTTTGCACCTAGTCCCCAGGCGTTCTTGTGGAGGGCTTAGTTGCCGGTGGGTTGCACACTGCCAAGCGCTCCAGCAGTGAGGGCTCTATTAGAGGCAATGGGAAGGCAACTTCATGGCTCCTCCAGCGGTTGCTTGACCGCCCAGACTCAGCACAGCACGGAGAGCACAAGGCTCACAGGGCCCCTGGCTGGGGTCTGCAGCCCCACACACCCGGAAGCTGACTCCGTGAGCGCCCAGAAGGTGTCTGACAGACGTCATTTCCTTAGTGCTCTCCTCCCCAGCAGAGACGTGTGCAGGTGATTGGGGCCTGCCCCTGCGTGTCTGGGCTCCCGTCCTCAGCCCCAGCTCAGGGAAGCAGCTCCTGAGTCAAGACCTGTAGGAGGCGCGAAGCGCCCCCGCCTGGAAGCCTAGTGCACAGCATGCGGGAAGCGAACCTCCTCGGGAGAAGAGGAGGCAACCCAGCTGCGTGCGGCTGCAATCACTTCTTGGGCGGAGCCGAGTGGGCCTCCAGTACGACAGAGCTCCAGCTCTGCTCAGAGGCCCGATGTGGCAGAGTTGCTGGCGTGAGGCTGCTCTGCCCTGGGCGAGCCTTGCCCAGACTTGCCTAGCGGCCAGGGTTCCTGTCCAGGAAGGAGCAGGATGCACGAGACTGGGAGATGTTACTGGCGCCTCCCTGGCCTCAGCTCCACTCCTACCTTGCCTTTGCACCTAGTTCAAAGGTGTCCTTTTGGAAGGCTTAGGGGCCGGTGGGTTGCAAACTGCCAAGAGCTCCAGCAGTGAGGGCTCTATAGAGGCAATGGGAGGGCAACTCTTGGCTCCTCCAGCGGTTGCTTGACCGCCCTGACTCAGCACAGCACGGAGAGCACAAGGCTCACAGAGCCCCTGGCTGGGGTCTGCAGCCCCGCACACCCGGAGGCTGACTCCGGGAGCCCCCAGAAGGTGCCTGAGAGACGTCATTTCCCTAGTGCTCTCCTCCCCAGCAGAGACGTGTGCAGGTGATTGGGGCCTGCCCCTGCGTGTCTGGGCTCTCTTCCACAGCCCCAGCTCAGGGAAGCAGCCCCTGAGCCAAAACATGTAGGAGGCGCGGGGCGCCCCCGCCTGGAAGCCTAGTTCACAGCATGCGGGAAGCGAGCCTCCTCGGGAGAAGAGGAGGCAACCCAGCTGCGTGCGGCTGCACTCACTTCTTGGGCGGAGCCGAGTGCGCCTCCAGTACGACAGAGCTCCAGCTCTGCTCAGAGGCCTAATCTGGCAGAGTTGCTGGCGTGAGGCTGCTGTGCCCTTGGCGAGCCTTGCCCAGACTTGCCTCGCGGCTAGGCTTCCAGTCCAGGAAGGAGCAGGCTGCGCGAGACTGGGAGATGCTACTGGCGCCTCCCTGGCCTCTGCTCCACTCCTACCTTGCCTTTGCACCTAGTTCAAAGGCGTCCTTTTGGAAGGCTTAGGGGCCGGTGGGTTGCACACTGCCAAGAGCTCCAGCAGTGAGGGCTCTATTAGAGGCAATGGGAGGGCAACTGCTTGGCTCCTCTAGCGGTTGCTTGACCGCCCTGACAGCACAGCACGGAGAGCACAAGGCTCACAGAGCCCCTGGCTAGGGTCTGCAGCCCCACACACCCGGCGGCTGACTCCGTGAGCGCCCAGAAGATGTTGACAGACATCATTTCCATAGTGCTCTCCTCCCCAGCAGAGACGTGTGCAGCTGGTTGGGGCCTGCCCCTGCGTGTCTGGGCTCCCGTCCTCAGTCCCAGCTCAGGGAAGCAGCTCCTGAGTCCAGACCTGTAGGAGGCGCGGAGCGTCCCCGCCTGGAAGCCTAGTGCACAGCATGCGGGAAGCGAGCCTCCTCGGGAGAAGAGGAGGAAGCCCTGCTGCGTGCAGTTGCAATCACTTCTTGGGCGAAGCCGAGTGCGCCTCCAGTACGACAGAGCTCCAGCTCTGCTCAGAGGCCCGATGTGGCAGAGTTGCTGGCGTGAGGCTGCTCTGCCCTGGGCCAGCCTTGCCCAGACTTGCCTCGCGGCTAGGCTTCCATTCCTGGAAGGATCAGGCTGCGCGAGACTGGGAGATGCTACTGGCGCCTTCCTGGCCTCAGCTCCACTCCTGCCTTGCCTTTGCACCTAGTCCCCAGGCGTTCTTGTGTAGGGCTTAGTTGCCGGTGGGTTGCACACTGCCAAGCGCTCCAGCAGTGAGGGCTCTATTAGAGGCAATGGGAGGGCAACTGCAGGGCTCCTCAAGCGGTTGCTTGACCGCCCAGACTCAGCACAGCACGGAGAGCACAAGGCTCACAGGGCCCCTGGCTGGGGTCTGCAGCCCCGCACACCCGGAGGCTGACTCCGGAAGCCCCCAGAAGGTGCCTGACAGACGTCATTTCCCTAGTGCTCTCCTCCCCAGCAGAGACGTGTGCAGGTGATTGGGGCCTGCCCCTGCGTGTCTGGGCTCTCTTCCACAGCAACAGCTCAGGGAAGCAGCCCCTGAGCCAAGACATGTAGGAGGCGCGGGGCGCCCACGCCTGGAAGCCTAGTTCACAGCATGCGGGAAGCGAGCCTCCTCGGGAGAAGAGGAGGCAACCCAGCTGCGTGCGGCTGCACTCACTTCTTGGGCGGAGCCGAGTGCGCCTCCAGTACGACAGAGCTCCAGCTCTGCTCAGAGGCCTAATCTGGCAGAGTTGCTGGCGTGAGGCTCCTCTGCCCTGGGCGAGCCTTGCCCAGACTTGGCTAGCGGCAAGGGTTCCTGTCCAGGAAGGAGCAGGCTGCACGAGACTGGGAGACGCTACTGGCGCCTCCCTGGCCTCAGCTCCACTCCTACCTTGCCTTTGCACATAGTTCAAAGGCGTCCTTTTGGAAGGCTTACGGGCCGGTGGGTTGCAAACTGCCAAGAGCTTCAGCAGTGAGGGCTCTATTAGAGGCAATGAGAGGGCAACTGCAGGGCTCCTCCAGCGGTTGCTTGACCGCCCAGACTCAGCACAGCACAGAGAGCACAAGGCTCACAGAGCCCCTGGCTAGGGTCTGCAGCCCCACACACCCGGCGGCTGACTCCGTGAGCGCCCAGAAGATGTTGACAGACATCATTTCCCTAGTGCTCTCCTCCCCAGCAGAGACGTGTGCAGCTGGTTGGGGCCTGCCCCTGCGTGTCTGGGCTCCCGTCCTCAGCCCCAGCTCAGGGAAGCAGCTCCTGAGTCCAGACCTGTAGGAGGCGCGGAGCGTCCCCGCCTGGAAGCCTAGTGCACAGCATGCGGGAAGCGAGCCTCCTCGGGAGAAGAGGAGGAAGCCCTGCTGCGCGCAGATGCAATCACTTCTTGGGCGAAGCCGAGTGCGCCTCCAGTACGGCAGAGCTCCAGGTCTGCTCAGAGGCCTAATCTGGCAGAGTTGCTGGCGTGAGGCTGCTGTGCCCTTGGCGAGCCTTGCCCAGACTTGCCTCGCGGCTAGGCTTCCAGTCCAGGAAGGAGCAGGCTGCGCGAGACTGGGAGATGCTACTGGCGCCTTCCTGGCCTCAGCTCCACTCCTGCCTTGCCTTTGCACCTAGTCCCCAGGCGTTCTTGTGGAGGGCTTAGTTGCCGGTGGGTTGCACACTGCCAAGCGCTCCAGCAGTGAGGGCTCTATTAGAGGCAATGGGAAGGCAACTTCATGGCTCCTCCAGCGGTTGCTTGACCGCCCAGACTCAGCACAGCACGGAGAGCACAAGGCTCACAGGGCCCCTGGCTGGGGTCTGCAGCCCCACACACCCGGAAGCTGACTCCGGGAGCGCCCAGAAGGTGTCTGACAGACGTCATTTCCTTAGTGCTCTCCTCCCCAGCAGAGACGTGTGCAGGTGATTGGGGCCTGCCCCTGCGTGTCTGGGCTCCCGTCCTCAGCCCCAGCTCAGGGAAGCAGCTCCTGAGTCAAGACCTGTAGGAGGCGCGAAGCGCCCCCGCCTGGAAGCCTAGTGCACAGCATGCGGGAAGCGAACCTCCTCGGGAGAAGAGGAGGCAACCCAGCTGCGTGCGGCTGCAATCACTTCTTGGGCGGAGCCGAGTGGGCCTCCAGTACGACAGAGCTCCAGCTCTGCTCAGAGGCCCGATGTGGCAGAGTTGCTGGCGTGAGGCTGCTCTGCCCTGGGCGAGCCTTGCCCAGACTTGCCTAGCGGCCAGGGTTCCTGTCCAGGAAGGAGCAGGATGCACGAGACTGGGAGATGTTACTGGCGCCTCCCTGGCCTCAGCTCCACTCCTACCTTGCCTTTGCACCTAGTTCAAAGGTGTCCTTTTGGAAGGCTTAGGGGCCGGTGGGTTGCAAACTGCCAAGAGCTCCAGCAGTGAGGGCTCTATAGAGGCAATGGGAGGGCAACTCTTGGCTCCTCCAGCGGTTGCTTGACCGCCCTGACTCAGCACAGCACGGAGAGCACAAGGCTCACAGAGCCCCTGGCTAGGGTCTGCAGCCCCACACACCCGGCGGCTGACTCCGTGAGCGCCCAGAAGATGTTGACAGACATCATTTCCCTAGTGCTCTCCTCCCCAGCAGAGACGTGTGCAGCTGGTTGGGGCTTGCCCCTGCGTGTCTGGGCTCCCGTCCTCAGCCCCAGCTCAGGGAAGCAGCTCCTGAGTCCAGACCTGTAGGAGGCGCGGAGCGTCCCCGCCTGGAAGCCTAGTGCACAGCATGCGGGAAGCGAGCCTCCTCGGGAGAAGAGGAGGAAGCCCTGCTGCGTGCAGTTGCAATCACTTCTTGGGCGAAGCCGAGTGCGCCTCCAGTACGACAGAGCTCCAGCTCTGCTCAGAGGCCCGATGTGGCAGAGTTGCTGGCGTGAGGCTGCTCTGCCCTGGGACTGCTTTGCCCAGACGTGCCTCGAGGCTAGGCTTCCATTCCTGGAAGGAGCAGGCTGCGCGAGACTGGGAGATGCTACTGGCGCCTTCCTGGCCTCAGCTCCACTTCTGCCTTGCCTTTGCACCTAGTCCCCAGGCGTTCTTGTGTAGGGCTTAGTTGCCGGTGGGTTGCACACTGCCAAGCGCTCCAGCAGTGAGGGCTCTATTAGAGGCAATGGGAGGGCAACTGCAGGGCTCCTCAAGCGGTTGCTTGACCGCCCAGACTCAGCACAGACGGAGAGCACAAGGCTCACAGGGCCCCTGGCTGCGGTCTGCAGCCCCGCACACCCGGAGGCTGACTCCGGGAGCGCCCAGAAAGTGCCTGACAGACGTCATTTCCCTAGTGCTCTCCTCCCCAGCAGAGACGTGTGCAGGTGATTGGGGCCTGCCCCTGCGTGTCTGGGCTCTCTTCCACAGCCCCAGCTCAGGGAAGCAGCCCCTGAGCCAAGACATGTAGGAGGCGCGGGGCGCCCACGCCTGGAAGCCTAGTTCACAGCATGCGGGAAGCGAGCCTCCTCGGGAGAAGAGGAGGCAACCCAGCTGAGTGCGGCTGCACTCACTTCTTGGGCGGAGCCGAGTGCGCCTCCAGTACGACAGAGCTCCAGCTCTGCTCAGAGGCCTAATCTGGCAGAGTTGCTGGCGTGAGGCTCCTCTGCCCTGGGCGAGCCTTGCCCAGACTTGGCTAGCGGCAAGGGTTCCTGTCCAGGAAGGAGCAGGCTGCACGAGACTGGGAGACGCTACTGGCGCCTCCCTGGCCTCAGCTCCACTCCTACCTTGCCTTTGCACATAGTTCAAAGGCGTCCTTTTGGAAGGCTTACGGGCCGGTGGGTTGCAAACTGCCAAGAGCTTCAGCAGTGAGGGCTCTATTAGAGGCAATGAGAGGGCAACTGCAGGGCTCCTCCAGCGGTTGCTTGACCGCCCAGACTCAGCACAGCACAGAGAGCACAAGGCTCACAGAGCCCCTGGCTAGGGTCTGCAGCCCCACACACCCGGCGGCTGACTCCGTGAGCGCCCAGAAGATGTTGACAGACATCATTTCCCTAGTGCTCTCCTCCCCAGCAGAGACGTGTGCAGCTGGTTGGGGCCTGCCCCTGCGTGTCTGGGCTCCCGTCCTCAGCCCCAGCTCAGGGAAGCAGCTCCTGAGTCCAGACCTGTAGGAGGCGCGGAGCGTCCCCGCCTGGAAGCCTAGTGCACAGCATGCGGGAAGCGAGCCTCCTCGGGAGAAGAGGAGGAAGCCCTGCTGCGCGCAGATGCAATCACTTCTTGGGCGAAGCCGAGTGCGCCTCCAGTACGGCAGAGCTCCAGGTCTGCTCAGAGGCCTAATCTGGCAGAGTTGCTGGCGTGAGGCTGCTCTGCCCTTGGCGAGCCTTGCCCAGACTTGCCTCGCGGCTAGGCTTCCAGTCCAGGAAGGAGCAGGCTGCGCGAGACTGGGAGATGCTACTGGCGCCTTCCTGGCCTCAGCTCCACTCCTGCCTTGCCTTTGCACCTAGTCCCCAGGCGTTCTTGTGGAGGGCTTAGTTGCCGGTGGGTTGCACACTGCCAAGCGCTCCAGCAGTGAGGGCTCTATTAGAGGCAATGGGAAGGCAACTTCATGGCTCCTCCAGCGGTTGCTTGACCGCCCAGACTCAGCACAGCACGGAGAGCACAAGGCTCACAGGGCCCCTGGCTGGGGTCTGCAGCCCCACACACCCGGAAGCTGACTCCGTGAGCGCCCAGAAGGTGTCTGACAGACGTCATTTCCTTAGTGCTCTCCTCCCCAGCAGAGACGTGTGCAGGTGATTGGGGCCTGCCCCTGCGTGTCTGGGCTCCCGTCCTCAGCCCCAGCTCAGGGAAGCAGCTCCTGAGTCAAGACCTGTAGGAGGCGCGAAGCGCCCCCGCCTGGAAGCCTAGTGCACAGCATGCGGGAAGCGAACCTCCTCGGGAGAAGAGGAGGCAACCCAGCTGCGTGCGGCTGCAATCACTTCTTGGGCGGAGCCGAGTGGGCCTCCAGTACGACAGAGCTCCAGCTCTGCTCAGAGGCCCGATGTGGCAGAGTTGCTGGCGTGAGGCTGCTCTGCCCTGGGCGAGCCTTGCCCAGACTTGCCTAGCGGCCAGGGTTCCTGTCCAGGAAGGAGCAGGATGCACGAGACTGGGAGATGTTACTGGCGCCTCCCTGGCCTCAGCTCCACTCCTACCTTGCCTTTGCACCTAGTTCAAAGGTGTCCTTTTGGAAGGCTTAGGGGCCGGTGGGTTGCAAACTGCCAAGAGCTCCAGCAGTGAGGGCTCTATAGAGGCAATGGGAGGGCAACTCTTGGCTCCTCCAGCGGTTGCTTGACCGCCCTGACTCAGCACAGCACGGAGAGCACAAGGCTCACAGAGCCCCTGGCTGGGGTCTGCAGCCCCGCACACCCGGAGGCTGACTCCGGGAGCCCCCAGAAGGTGCCTGACAGACGTCATTTCCCTAGTGCTCTCCTCCCCAGCAGAGACGTGTGCAGGTGATTGGGGCCTGCCCCTGCGTGTCTGGGCTCTCTTCCACAGCCCCAGCTCAGGGAAGCAGCCCCTGAGCCAAGACATGTAGGAGGCGCGGGGCGCCCCCGCCTGGAAGCCTAGTTCACAGCATGCGGGAAGCGAGCCTCCTCGGGAGAAGAGGAGGCAACCCAGCTGCGTGCGGCTGCACTCACTTCTTGGGCGGAGCCGAGTGCGCCTCCAGTACGACAGAGCTCCAGCTCTGCTCAGAGGCCTAATCTGGCAGAGTTGCTGGCGTGGGGCTCCTCTGCCTTGGGCGAGCCTTGCCCAGACTTGGCTAGCGGCAAGGGTTCCTGTCCAGGAAGGAGCAGGCTGCACGAGACTGGGAGACGCTACTGGCGCCTCCCTGGCCTGAGCTCCACTCCTACCTTGCCTTTGCACATAGTTCAAAGGCGTCCTTTTGGAAGGCTTACGGGCCGGTGGGTTGTAAACTGCCAAGAGCTTCAGCAGTGAGGGCTCTATTAGAGGCAATGAGAGGGCAACTGCAGGGCTCCTCCAGCGGTTGCTTGACCGCCCAGACTCAGCACAGCACAGAGAGCACAAGGCTCACAGAGCCCTTGGCTAGGGTCTGCAGCCCCACACACCCGGCGGCTGACTCCGTGAGCGCCCAGAAGATGTTGACAGACATCATTTCCCTAGTGCTCTCCTCCCCAGCAGAGACGTGTGCAGCTGGTTGGGGCCTGCCCCTGCGTGTCTGGGCTCCCGTCCTCAGCCCCAGCTCAGGGAAGCAGCTCCTGAGTCCAGACCTGTAGGAGGCGCGGAGCGTCCCCGCCTGGAAGCCTAGTGCACAGCATGCGGGAAGCGAGCCTCCTCGGGAGAAGAGGAGGAAGCCCTGCTGCGCGCAGATGCAATCACTTCTTGGGCGAAGCCGAGTGCGCCTCCAGTACGGCAGAGCTCCAGGTCTGCTCAGAGGCCTAATCTGGCAGAGTTGCTGGCGTGAGGCTGCTGTGCCCTTGCGAGCCTTGCCCAGACTTGCCTCGCGGCTAGGCTTCCAGTCCAGGAAGGAGCAGGCTGCGCGAGACTGGGAGATGCTACTGGCGCCTTCCTGGCCTCAGCTCCACTCCTGCCTTGCCTTTGCACCTAGTCCCCAGGCGTTCTTGTGGAGGGCTTAGTTGCCGGTGGGTTGCACACTGCCAAGCGCTCCAGCAGTGAGGGCTCTATTAGAGGCAATGGGAAGGCAACTTCATGGCTCCTCCAGCGGTTGCTTGACCGCCCAGACTCAGCACAGCACGGAGAGCACAAGGCTCACAGGGCCCCTGGCTGGGGTCTGCAGCCCCACACACCCGGAAGCTGACTCCGTGAGCGCCCAGAAGGTGTCTGACAGACGTCATTTCCTTAGTGCTCTCCTCCCCAGCAGAGACGTGTGCAGGTGATTGGGGCCTGCCCCTGCGTGTCTGGGCTCCCGTCCTCAGCCCCAGCTCAGGGAAGCAGCTCCTGAGTCAAGACCTGTAGGAGGCGCGAAGCGCCCCCGCCTGGAAGCCTAGTGCACAGCATGCGGGAAGCGAACCTCCTCGGGAGAAGAGGAGGCAACCCAGCTGCGTGCGGCTGCAATCACTTCTTGGGCGGAGCCGAGTGGGCCTCCAGTACGACAGAGCTCCAGCTCTGCTCAGAGGCCCGATGTGGCAGAGTTGCTGGCGTGAGGCTGCTCTGCCCTGGGCGAGCCTTGCCCAGACTTGCCTAGCGGCCAGGGTTCCTGTCCAGGAAGGAGCAGGATGCACGAGACTGGGAGATGTTACTGGCGCCTCCCTGGCCTCAGCTCCACTCCTACCTTGCCTTTGCACCTAGTTCAAAGGTGTCCTTTTGGAAGGCTTAGGGGCCGGTGGGTTGCAAACTGCCAAGAGCTCCAGCAGTGAGGGCTCTATAGAGGCAATGGGAGGGCAACTCTTGGCTCCTCCAGCGGTTGCTTGACCGCCCTGACTCAGCACAGCACGGAGAGCACAAGGCTCACAGAGCCCCTGGCTGGGGTCTGCAGCCCCGCACACCCGGAGGCTGACTCCGGGAGCCCCCAGAAGGTGCCTGAGAGACGTCATTTCCCTAGTGCTCTCCTCCCCAGCAGAGACGTGTGCAGGTGATTGGGGCCTGCCCCTGCGTGTCTGGGCTCTCTTCCACAGCCCCAGCTCAGGGAAGCAGCCCCTGAGCCAAAACAT
Source organism: Capricornis sumatraensis (assembly GCF_032405125.1). NCBI lineage: Eukaryota > Metazoa > Chordata > Mammalia > Artiodactyla > Bovidae > Capricornis > Capricornis sumatraensis. The sequence continues at coordinate 49,981,674 of NC_091076.1, forward strand.
GTAGGAGGCGCGGGGCGCCCCCGCCTGGAAGCCTAGTTCACAGCATGCGGGAAGCGAGCCTCCTCGGGAGAAGAGGAGGCAACCCAGCTGCGTGCGGCTGCACTCACTTCTTGGGCGGAGCCGAGTGCGCCTCCAGTACGACAGAGCTCCAGCTCTGCTCAGAGGCCTAATCTGGCAGAGTTGCTGGCGTGAGGCTGCTGTGCCCTTGGCGAGCCTTGCCCAGACTTGCCTCGCGGCTAGGCTTCCAGTCCAGGAAGGAGCAGGCTGCGCGAGACTGGGAGATGCTACTGGCGCCTCCCTGGCCTCTGCTCCACTCCTACCTTGCCTTTGCACCTAGTTCAAAGGCGTCCTTTTGGAAGGCTTAGGGGCCGGTGGGTTGCACACTGCCAAGAGCTCCAGCAGTGAGGGCTCTATTAGAGGCAATGGGAGGGCAACTGCTTGGCTCCTCTAGCGGTTGCTTGACCGCCCTGACAGCACAGCACGGAGAGCACAAGGCTCACAGAGCCCCTGGCTAGGGTCTGCAGCCCCACACACCCGGCGGCTGACTCCGTGAGCGCCCAGAAGATGTTGACAGACATCATTTCCATAGTGCTCTCCTCCCCAGCAGAGACGTGTGCAGCTGGTTGGGGCCTGCCCCTGCGTGTCTGGGCTCCCGTCCTCAGTCCCAGCTCAGGGAAGCAGCTCCTGAGTCCAGACCTGTAGGAGGCGCGGAGCGTCCCCGCCTGGAAGCCTAGTGCACAGCATGCGGGAAGCGAGCCTCCTCGGGAGAAGAGGAGGAAGCCCTGCTGCGTGCAGTTGCAATCACTTCTTGGGCGAAGCCGAGTGCGCCTCCAGTACGACAGAGCTCCAGCTCTGCTCAGAGGCCCGATGTGGCAGAGTTGCTGGCGTGAGGCTGCTCTGCCCTGGGCCAGCCTTGCCCAGACTTGCCTCGCGGCTAGGCTTCCATTCCTGGAAGGATCAGGCTGCGCGAGACTGGGAGATGCTACTGGCGCCTTCCTGGCCTCAGCTCCACTCCTGCCTTGCCTTTGCACCTAGTCCCCAGGCGTTCTTGTGTAGGGCTTAGTTGCCGGTGGGTTGCACACTGCCAAGCGCTCCAGCAGTGAGGGCTCTATTAGAGGCAATGGGAGGGCAACTGCAGGGCTCCTCAAGCGGTTGCTTGACCGCCCAGACTCAGCACAGCACGGAGAGCACAAGGCTCACAGGGCCCCTGGCTGGGGTCTGCAGCCCCGCACACCCGGAGGCTGACTCCGGAAGCCCCCAGAAGGTGCCTGACAGACGTCATTTCCCTAGTGCTCTCCTCCCCAGCAGAGACGTGTGCAGGTGATTGGGGCCTGCCCCTGCGTGTCTGGGCTCTCTTCCACAGCAACAGCTCAGGGAAGCAGCCCCTGAGCCAAGACATGTAGGAGGCGCGGGGCGCCCACGCCTGGAAGCCTAGTTCACAGCATGCGGGAAGCGAGCCTCCTCGGGAGAAGAGGAGGCAACCCAGCTGCGTGCGGCTGCACTCACTTCTTGGGCGGAGCCGAGTGCGCCTCCAGTACGACAGAGCTCCAGCTCTGCTCAGAGGCCTAATCTGGCAGAGTTGCTGGCGTGAGGCTCCTCTGCCCTGGGCGAGCCTTGCCCAGACTTGGCTAGCGGCAAGGGTTCCTGTCCAGGAAGGAGCAGGCTGCACGAGACTGGGAGACGCTACTGGCGCCTCCCTGGCCTCAGCTCCACTCCTACCTTGTCTTTGCACATAGTTCAAAGGCGTCCTTTTGGAAGGCTTACGGGCCGGTGGGTTGCAAACTGCCAAGAGCTTCAGCAGTGAGGGCTCTATTAGAGGCAATGAGAGGGCAACTGCAGGGCTCCTCCAGCGGTTGCTTGACCGCCCAGACTCAGCACAGCACAGAGAGCACAAGGCTCACAGAGCCCCTGGCTAGGGTCTGCAGCCCCACACACCCGGCGGCTGACTCCGTGAGCGCCCAGAAGATGTTGACAGACATCATTTCCCTAGTGCTCTCCTCCCCAGCAGAGACGTGTGCAGCTGGTTGGGGCCTGCCCCTGCGTGTCTGGGCTCCCGTCCTCAGCCCCAGCTCAGGGAAGCAGCTCCTGAGTCCAGACCTGTAGGAGGCGCGGAGCGTCCCCGCCTGGAAGCCTAGTGCACAGCATGCGGGAAGCGAGCCTCCTCGGGAGAAGAGGAGGAAGCCCTGCTGCGCGCAGATGCAATCACTTCTTGGGCGAAGCCGAGTGCGCCTCCAGTACGGCAGAGCTCCAGGTCTGCTCAGAGGCCTAATCTGGCAGAGTTGCTGGCGTGAGGCTGCTGTGCCCTTGGCGAGCCTTGCCCAGACTTGCCTCGCGGCTAGGCTTCCAGTCCAGGAAGGAGCAGGCTGCGCGAGACTGGGAGATGCTACTGGCGCCTTCCTGGCCTCAGCTCCACTCCTGCCTTGCCTTTGCACCTAGTCCCCAGGCGTTCTTGTGGAGGGCTTAGTTGCCGGTGGGTTGCACACTGCCAAGCGCTCCAGCAGTGAGGGCTCTATTAGAGGCAATGGGAAGGCAACTTCATGGCTCCTCCAGCGGTTGCTTGACCGCCCAGACTCAGCACAGCACGGAGAGCACAAGGCTCACAGGGCCCCTGGCTGGGGTCTGCAGCCCCACACACCCGGAAGCTGACTCCGGGAGCGCCCAGAAGGTGTCTGACAGACGTCATTTCCTTAGTGCTCTCCTCCCCAGCAGAGACGTGTGCAGGTGATTGGGGCCTGCCCCTGCGTGTCTGGGCTCCCGTCCTCAGCCCCAGCTCAGGGAAGCAGCTCCTGAGTCAAGACCTGTAGGAGGCGCGAAGCGCCCCCGCCTGGAAGCCTAGTGCACAGCATGCGGGAAGCGAACCTCCTCGGGAGAAGAGGAGGCAACCCAGCTGCGTGCGGCTGCAATCACTTCTTGGGCGGAGCCGAGTGGGCCTCCAGTACGACAGAGCTCCAGCTCTGCTCAGAGGCCCGATGTGGCAGAGTTGCTGGCGTGAGGCTGCTCTGCCCTGGGCGAGCCTTGCCCAGACTTGCCTAGCGGCCAGGGTTCCTGTCCAGGAAGGAGCAGGATGCACGAGACTGGGAGATGTTACTGGCGCCTCCCTGGCCTCAGCTCCACTCCTACCTTGCCTTTGCACCTAGTTCAAAGGTGTCCTTTTGGAAGGCTTAGGGGCCGGTGGGTTGCAAACTGCCAAGAGCTCCAGCAGTGAGGGCTCTATAGAGGCAATGGGAGGGCAACTCTTGGCTCCTCCAGCGGTTGCTTGACCGCCCTGACTCAGCACAGCACGGAGAGCACAAGGCTCACAGAGCCCCTGGCTAGGGTCTGCAGCCCCACACACCCGGCGGCTGACTCCGTGAGCGCCCAGAAGATGTTGACAGACATCATTTCCCTAGTGCTCTCCTCCCCAGCAGAGACGTGTGCAGCTGGTTGGGGCTTGCCCCTGCGTGTCTGGGCTCCCGTCCTCAGCCCCAGCTCAGGGAAGCAGCTCCTGAGTCCAGACCTGTAGGAGGCGCGGAGCGTCCCCGCCTGGAAGCCTAGTGCACAGCATGCGGGAAGCGAGCCTCCTCGGGAGAAGAGGAGGAAGCCCTGCTGCGTGCAGTTGCAATCACTTCTTGGGCGAAGCCGAGTGCGCCTCCAGTACGACAGAGCTCCAGCTCTGCTCAGAGGCCCGATGTGGCAGAGTTGCTGGCGTGAGGCTGCTCTGCCCTGGGACTGCTTTGCCCAGACGTGCCTCGAGGCTAGGCTTCCATTCCTGGAAGGAGCAGGCTGCGCGAGACTGGGAGATGCTACTGGCGCCTTCCTGGCCTCAGCTCCACTTCTGCCTTGCCTTTGCACCTAGTCCCCAGGCGTTCTTGTGTAGGGCTTAGTTGCCGGTGGGTTGCACACTGCCAAGCGCTCCAGCAGTGAGGGCTCTATTAGAGGCAATGGGAGGGCAACTGCAGGGCTCCTCAAGCGGTTGCTTGACCGCCCAGACTCAGCACAGACGGAGAGCACAAGGCTCACAGGGCCCCTGGCTGCGGTCTGCAGCCCCGCACACCCGGAGGCTGACTCCGGGAGCGCCCAGAAAGTGCCTGACAGACGTCATTTCCCTAGTGCTCTCCTCCCCAGCAGAGACGTGTGCAGGTGATTGGGGCCTGCCCCTGCGTGTCTGGGCTCTCTTCCACAGCCCCAGCTCTGGGAAGCAGCCCCTGAGCCAAGACCTGTAGGAGGCGCGGGGCGCCCCCGGCTGGAAGCCTAGTGTACAGCATGCGGGAAGCGAGCCTCTTCGGGAGAAGAGGAGGCAACCCAGCTGCGTGCGGCTGCCATCACTTCTTGGGCGGAGCCGAGTGGGCCTCCAGTACGACAGTCTCCAGCTCTGCTCAGAGGCCCGATGTGGCAGAGTTGCTGGCGTGAGGCTGCTCTGTCCTGGGCGAGCCTTGCCCAGACTTGCCTAGCGGCCAGGGTTCCTGTCCAGGAAGGAGCAGGCTGCACGAGACTGGGAGATGTTACTGGCGCCTCCCTGGCCTCTGCTCCACTCCTACCTTGCCTTTGCACCTAGTTCAAAGGCGTCCTTTTGGAAGGCTTAGGGGCCGGTGGGTTGCACACTGCCAAGAGCTCCAGCAGTGAGGGCTCTATTAGAGGCAATGGGAGGGCAACTGCTTGGCTCCTCAAGCGGTTGCTTGACCGCCCTGACAGCACAGCACGGAGAGCACAAGGCTCACAGAGCCCCTGGCTAGGGTCTGCAGCCCCACACACCCGGCGGCTGACTCCGTGAGCGCCCAGAAGATGTTGACTGACATCATTTCCATAGTGCTCTCCTCCCCAGCAGAGACGTGTGCAGCTGGTTGGGGCCTGCCCCTGCGTGTCTGGGCTCCCGTCCTCAGTCCCAGCTCAGGGAAGCAGCTCCTGAGTCCAGACCTGTAGGAGGCGCGGAGCGTCCCCGCCTGGAAGCCTAGTGCACAGCATGCGGGAAGCGAGCCTCCTCGGGAGAAGAGGAGGAAGCCCTGCTGCGTGCAGTTGCAATCACTTCTTGGGCGAAGCCGAGTGCGCCTCCAGTACGACAGAGCTCCAGCTCTGCTCAGAGGCCCGATGTGGCAGAGTTGCTGGCGTGAGGCTGCTCTGCCCTGGGCCAGCCTTGCCCAGACTTGCCTCGCGGCTAGGCTTCCATTCCTGGAAGGATCAGGCTGCGCGAGACTGGGAGATGCTACTGGCGCCTTCCTGGCCTCAGCTCCACTCCTGCCTTGCCTTTGCACCTAGTCCCCAGGCGTTCTTGTGTAGGGCTTAGTTGCCGGTGGGTTGCACACTGCCAAGCGCTCCAGCAGTGAGGGCTCTATTAGAGGCAATGGGAGGGCAACTGCAGGGCTCCTCAAGCGGTTGCTTGACCGCCCAGACTCAGCACAGCACGGAGAGCACAAGGCTCACAGGGCCCCTGGCTGGGGTCTGCAGCCCCGCACACCCGGAGGCTGACTCCGGGAGCCCCCAGAAGGTGCCTGACAGACGTCATTTCCCTAGTGCTCTCCTCCCCAGCAGAGATGTGTGCAGGTGATTGGGGCCTGCCCCTGCGTGTCTGGGCTCTCTTCCACAGCCCCAGCTCAGGGAAGCAGCCCCTGAGCCAAGACATGTAGGAGGCGCGGGGCGCCCCCGCCTGGAAGCCTAGTTCACAGCATGCGGGAAGCGAGCCTCCTCGGGAGAAGAGGAGGCAACCCAGCTGCGTGCGGCTGCACTCACTTCTTGGGCGGAGCCGAGTGCGCCTCCAGTACGACAGAGCTCCAGCTCTGCTCAGAGGCCTAATCTGGCAGAGTTGCTGGCGTGAGGCTCCTCTGCCCTGGGCGAGCCTTGCCCAGACTTGGCTAGCGGCAAGGGTTCCTGTCCAGGAAGGAGCAGGCTGCACGAGACTGGGAGACGCTACTGGCGCCTCCCTGGCCTGAGCTCCACTCCTACCTTGCCTTTGCACATAGTTCAAAGGCGTCCTTTTGGAAGGCTTACGGGCCGGTGGGTTGTAAACTGCCAAGAGCTTCAGCAGTGAGGGCTCTATTAGAGGCAATGAGAGGGCAACTGCAGGGCTCCTCCAGCGGTTGCTTGACCGCCCAGACTCAGCACAGCACAGAGAGCACAAGGCTCACAGAGCCCCTGGCTAGGGTCTGCAGCCCCACACACCCGGCGGCTGACTCCGTGAGCGCCCAGAAGATGTTGACAGACATCATTTCCATAGTGCTCTCCTCCCCAGCAGAGACGTGTGCAGCTGGTTGGGGCCTGCCCCTGCGTGTCTGGGCTCCCGTCCTCAGCCCCAGCTCAGGGAAGCAGCTCCTGAGTCCAGACCTGTAGGAGGCGCGGAGCGTCCCCGCCTGGAAGCCTAGTGCACAGCATGCGGGAAGCGAGCCTCCTCGGGAGAAGAGGAGGAAGCCCTGCTGCGTGCAGATGCAATCACTTCTTGGGCGAAGCCGAGTGCGCCTCCAGTACGGCAGAGCTCCAGGTCTGCTCAGAGTCCTAATCTGGCAGAGTTGCTGGCGTGAGGCTGCTGTGCCCTTGGCGAGCCTTGCCCAGACTTGCCTCGCGGCTAGGCTTCCAGTCCAGGAAGGAGCAGGCTGCGCGAGACTGGGAGATGCTACTGGCGCCTTCCTGGCCTCAGCTCCACTCCTGCCTTGCCTTTGCACCTAGTCCCCAGGCGTTCTTGTGGAGGGCTTAGTTGCCGGTGGGTTGCACACTGCCAAGCGCTCCAGCAGTGAGGGCTCTATTAGAGGCAATGGGAAGGCAACTTCATGGCTCCTCCAGCGGTTGCTTGACCGCCCAGACTCAGCACAGCACGGAGAGCACAAGGCTCACAGGGCCCCTGGCTGGGGTCTGCAGCCCCACACACCCGGAAGCTGACTCCGTGAGCGCCCAGAAGGTGTCTGACAGACGTCATTTCCTTAGTGCTCTCCTCCCCAGCAGAGACGTGTGCAGGTGATTGGGGCCTGCCCCTGCGTGTCTGGGCTCCCGTCCTCAGCCCCAGCTCAGGGAAGCAGCTCCTGAGTCAAGACCTGTAGGAGGCGCGAAGCGCCCCCGCCTGGAAGCCTAGTGCACAGCATGCGGGAAGCGAACCTCCTCGGGAGAAGAGGAGGCAACCCAGCTGCGTGCGGCTGCAATCACTTCTTGGGCGGAGCCGAGTGGGCCTCCAGTACGACAGAGCTCCAGCTCTGCTCAGAGGCCCGATGTGGCAGAGTTGCTGGCGTGAGGCTGCTCTGCCCTGGGCGAGCCTTGCCCAGACTTGCCTAGCGGCCAGGGTTCCTGTCCAGGAAGGAGCAGGATGCACGAGACTGGGAGATGTTACTGGCGCCTCCCTGGCCTCAGCTCCACTCCTACCTTGCCTTTGCACCTAGTTCAAAGGTGTCCTTTTGGAAGGCTTAGGGGCCGGTGGGTTGCAAACTGCCAAGAGCTCCAGCAGTGAGGGCTCTATAGAGGCAATGGGAGGGCAACTGCTTGGCTCCTCCAGCGGTTGCTTGACCGCCCTGACTCAGCACAGCACGGAGAGCACAAGGCTCACAGAGCCCCTGGCTAGGGTCTGCAGCCCCACACACCCGGCGGCTGACTCCGTGAGCGCCCAGAAGATGTTGACAGACATCATTTCCATAGTGCTCTCCTCCCCAGCAGAGACGTGTGCAGCTGGTTGGGGCCTGCCCCTGCGTGTCTGGGCTCCCGTCCTCAGCCCCAGCTCAGGGAAGCAGCTCCTGAGTCCAGACCTGTAGGAGGCGCGGAGCGTCCCCGCCTGGAAGCCTAGTGCACAGCATGCGGGAAGCGAGCCTCCTCGGGAGAAGAGGAGGAAGCCCTGCTGCGTGCAGTTGCAATCACTTCTTGGGCGAAGCCGAGTGCGCCTCCAGTACGACAGAGCTCCAGCTCTGCTCAGAGGCCCGATGTGGCAGAGTTGCTGGCGTGAGGCTGCTCTGCCCTGGGCCTGCTTTGCCCAGACGTGCCTCGAGGCTTGGCTTCCATTCCTGGAAGGAGCAGGCTGCGCGAGACTGGGAGATGCTACTGGCACCTTCCTGGCCTCAGCTCCACTTCTGCCTTGCCTTTGCACCTAGTCCCCAGGCGTTCTTGTGTAGGGCTTAGTTGCCGGTGGGTTGCACACTGCCAAGCGCTCCAGCAGTGAGGGCTCTATTAGAGGCAATGGGAGGGCAACTGCAGGGCTCCTCAAGCGGTTGCTTGACCGCCCAGACTCAGCACAGACGGAGAGCACAAGGCTCACAGGGCCCCTGGCTGCGGTCTGCAGCCCCGCACACCCGGAGGCTGACTCCGGGAGCGCCCAGAAAGTGCCTGACAGACGTCATTTCCCTAGTGCTCTCCTCCCCAGCAGAGACGTGTGCAGGTGATTGGGGCCTGCCCCTGCGTGTCTGGGCTCTCTTCCACAGCCCCAGCTCTGGGAAGCAGCCCCTGAGCCAAGACCTGTAGGAGGCGCGGGGCGCCCCCGGCTGGAAGCCTAGTGTACAGCATGCGGGAAGCGAGCCTCTTCGGGAGAAGAGGAGGCAACCCAGCTGCGTGCGGCTGCAATCACTTCTTGGGCGGAGCCGAGTGGGCCTCCAGTACGACAGAGCTCCAGCTCTGCTCAGAGGCCCGATGTGGCAGAGTTGCTGGCGTGAGGCTGCTCTGCCCTGGGCGAGCCTTGCCCAGACTTGCCTAGCGGCCAGGGTTCCTGTCCAGGAAGGAGCAGGCTGCACGAGACTGGGAGATGTTACTGGCGCCTCCCTGGCCTCTGCTCCACTCCTACCTTGCCTTTGCACCTAGTTCAAAGGCGTCCTTTTGGAAGGCTTAGGGGCCGGTGGGTTGCACACTGCCAAGAGCTCCAGCAGTGAGGGCTCTATTAGAGGCAATGGGAGGGCAACTGCTTGGCTCCTCAAGCGGTTGCTTGACCGCCCTGACAGCACAGCACGGAGAGCACAAGGCTCACAGAGCCCCTGGCTAGGGTCTGCAGCCCCACACACCCGGCGGCTGACTCCGTGAGCGCCCAGAAGATGTTGACAGACATCATTTCCATAGTGCTCTCCTCCCCAGCAGAGACGTGTGCAGCTGGTTGGGGCCTGCCCCTGCGTGTCTGGGCTCCCGTCCTCAGTCCCAGCTCAGGGAAGCAGCTCCTGAGTCCAGACCTGTAGGAGGCGCGGAGCGTCCCCGCCTGGAAGCCTAGTGCACAGCATGCGGGAAGCGAGCCTCCTCGGGAGAAGAGGAGGAAGCCCTGCTGCGTGCAGTTGCAATCACTTCTTGGGCGAAGCCGAGTGCGCCTCCAGTACGACAGAGCTCCAGCTCTGCTCAGAGGCCCGATGTGGCAGAGTTGCTGGCGTGAGGCTGCTCTGCCCTGGGCCAGCCTTGCCCAGACTTGCCTCGCGGCTAGGCTTCCATTCCTGGAAGGATCAGGCTGCGCGAGACTGGGAGATGCTACTGGCGCCTTCCTGGCCTCAGCTCCACTCCTGCCTTGCCTTTGCACCTAGTCCCCAGGCGTTCTTGTGTAGGGCTTAGTTGCCGGTGGGTTGCACACTGCCAAGCGCTCCAGCAGTGAGGGCTCTATTAGAGGCAATGGGAGGGCAACTGCAGGGCTCCTCAAGCGGTTGCTTGACCGCCCAGACTCAGCACAGCACGGAGAGCACAAGGCTCACAGGGCCCCTGGCTGGGGTCTGCAGCCCCGCACACCCGGAGGCTGACTCCGGGAGCCCCCAGAAGGTGCCTGACAGACGTCATTTCCCTAGTGCTCTCCTCCCCAGCAGAGATGTGTGCAGGTGATTGGGGCCTGCCCCTGCGTGTCTGGGCTCTCTTCCACAGCCCCAGCTCAGGGAAGCAGCCCCTGAGCCAAGACATGTAGGAGGCGCGGGGCGCCCCCGCCTGGAAGCCTAGTTCACAGCATGCGGGAAGCGAGCCTCCTCGGGAGAAGAGGAGGCAACCCAGCTGCGTGCGGCTGCACTCACTTCTTGGGCGGAGCCGAGTGCGCCTCCAGTACGACAGAGCTCCAGCTCTGCTCAGAGGCCTAATCTGGCAGAGTTGCTGGCGTGAGGCTCCTCTGCCTTGGGCGAGCCTTGCCCAGACTTGGCTAGCGGCAAGGGTTCCTGTCCAGGAAGGAGCAGGCTGCACGAGACTGGGAGACGCTACTGGCGCCTCCCTGGCCTCAGCTCCACTCCTACCTTGCCTTTGCACATAGTTCAAAGGCGTCCTTTTGGAAGGCTTACGGGCTGGTGGGTTGTAAACTGCCAAGAGCTTCAGCAGTGAGGGCTCTATTAGAGGCAATGAGAGGGCAACTGCAGGGCTCCTCCAGCGGTTGCTTGACCGCCCAGACTCAGCACAGCACAGAGAGCACAAGGCTCACAGAGCCCCTGGCTAGGGTCTGCAGCCCCACACACCCGGCGGCTGACTCCGTGAGCGCCCAGAAGATGTTGACAGACATCATTTCCCTAGTGCTCTCCTCCCCAGCAGAGACGTGTGCAGCTGGTTGGGGCCTGCCCCTGCGTGTCTGGGCTCCCGTCCTCAGCCCCAGCTCAGGGAAGCAGCTCCTGAGTCCAGACCTGTAGGAGGCGCGGAGCGTCCCCGCCTGGAAGCCTAGTGCACAGCATGCGGGAAGCGAGCCTCCTCGGGAGAAGAGGAGGAAGCCCTGCTGCGTGCAGATGCAATCACTTCTTGGGCGAAGCCGAGTGCGCCTCCAGTACGGCAGAGCTCCAGGTCTGCTCAGAGGCCTAATCTGGCAGAGTTGCTGGCGTGAGGCTGCTGTGCCCTTGGCGAGCCTTGCCCAGACTTGCCTCGCGGCTAGGCTTCCAGTCCAGGAAGGAGCAGGCTGCGCGAGACTGGGAGATGCTACTGGCGCCTTCCTGGCCTCAGCTCCACTCCTGCCTTGCCTTTGCACCTAGTCCCCAGGCGTTCTTGTGGAGGGCTTAGTTGCCGGTGGGTTGCACACTGCCAAGCGCTCCAGCAGTGAGGGCTCTATTAGAGGCAATGGGAAGGCAACTTCATGGCTCCTCCAGCGGTTGCTTGACCGCCCAGACTCAGCACAGCACGGAGAGCACAAGGCTCACAGGGCCCCTGGCTGGGGTCTGCAGCCCCACACACCCGGAAGCTGACTCCGTGAGCGCCCAGAAGGTGTCTGATAGACGTCATTTCCTTAGTGCTCTCCTCCCCAGCAGAGACGTGTGCAGGTGATTGGGGCCTGCCCCTGCGTGTCTGGGCTCCCGTCCTCAGCCCCAGCTCAGGGAAGCAGCTCCTGAGTCAAGACCTGTAGGAGGCGCGAAGCGCCCCCGCCTGGAAGCCTAGTGCACAGCATGCGGGAAGCGAACCTCCTCGGGAGAAGAGGAGGCAACCCAGCTGCGTGCGGCTGCAATCACTTCTTGGGCGGAGCCGAGTGGGCCTCCAGTACGACAGAGCTCCAGCTCTGCTCAGAGGCCCGATGTGGCAGAGTTGCTGGCGTGAGGCTGCTCTGCCCTGGGCGAGCCTTGCCCAGACTTGCCTAGCGGCCAGGGTTCCTGTCCAGGAAGGAGCAGGCTGCACGAGACTGGGAGATGTTACTGGCGCCTCCCTGGCCTCTGCTCCACTCCTACCTTGCCTTTGCACCTAGTTCAAAGGCGTCCTTTTGGAAGGCTTAGGGGCCGGTGGGTTGCACACTGCCAAGAGCTCCAGCAGTGAGGGCTCTATTAGAGGCAATGGGAGGGCAACTGCTTGGCTCCTCAAGCGGTTGCTTGACCGCCCTGACAGCACAGCACGGAGAGCACAAGGCTCACAGAGCCCCTGGCTAGGGTCTGCAGCCCCACACACCCGGCGGCTGACTCCGTGAGCGCCCAGAAGATGTTGACAGACATCATTTCCATAGTGCTCTCCTCCCCAGCAGAGACGTGTGCAGCTGGTTGGGGCCTGCCCCTGCGTGTCTGGGCTCCCGTCCTCAGTCCCAGCTCAGGGAAGCAGCTCCTGAGTCCAGACCTGTAGGAGGCGCGGAGCGTCCCCGCCTGGAAGCCTAGTGCACAGCATGCGGGAAGCGAGCCTCCTCGGGAGAAGAGGAGGAAGCCCTGCTGCGTGCAGTTGCAATCACTTCTTGGGCGAAGCCGAGTGCGCCTCCAGTACGACAGAGCTCCAGCTCTGCTCAGAGGCCCGATGTGGCAGAGTTGCTGGCGTGAGGCTGCTCTGCCCTGGGCCAGCCTTGCCCAGACTTGCCTCGCGGCTAGGCTTCCATTCCTGGAAGGATCAGGCTGCGCGAGACTGGGAGATGCTACTGGCGCCTTCCTGGCCTCAGCTCCACTCCTGCCTTGCCTTTGCACCTAGTCCCCAGGCGTTCTTGTGTAGGGCTTAGTTGCCGGTGGGTTGCACACTGCCAAGCGCTCCAGCAGTGAGGGCTCTATTAGAGGCAATGGGAGGGCAACTGCAGGGCTCCTCAAGCGGTTGCTTGACCGCCCAGACTCAGCACAGCACGGAGAGCACAAGGCTCACAGGGCCCCTGGCTGGGGTCTGCAGCCCCGCACACCCGGAGGCTGACTCCGGGAGCGCCCAGAAGGTGCCTGACAGACGTCATTTCCCTAGTGCTCTCCTCCCCAGCAGAGACGTGTGCAGGTGATTGGGGCCTGCCCCTGCGTGTCTGGGCTCTCTTCCACAGCCCCAGCTCAGGGAAGCAGCCCCTGAGCCAAGACATGTAGGAGGCGCGGGGCGCCCCCGCCTGGAAGCCTAGTTCACAGCATGCAGGAAGCGAGCCTCCTCGGGAGAAGAGGAGGCAACCCAGCTGCGTGCGGCTGCACTCACTTCTTGGGCGGAGCCGAGTGCGCCTCCAGTACGACAGAGCTCCAGCTCTGCTCAGAGGCCTAATCTGGCAGAGTTGCTGGCGTGAGGCTCCTCTGCCCTGGGCGAGCCTTGCCCAGACTTGGCTAGCGGCAAGGGTTCCTGTCCAGGAAGGAGCAGGCTGCACGAGACTGGGAGACGCTACTGGCGCCTCCCTGGCCTCAGCTCCACTCCTACCTTGCCTTTGCACATAGTTCAAAGGCGTCCTTTTGGAAGGCTTACGGGCCGGTGGGTTGCAAACTGCCAAGAGCTTCAGCAGTGGGGGCTCTATTAGAGGCAATGAGAGGGCAACTGCAGGGCTCCTCCAGCGGTTGCTTGACCGCCCAGACTCAGCACAGCACAGAGAGCACAAGGCTCACAGAGCCCCTGGCTAGGGTCTGCAGCCCCACACACCCGGCGGCTGACTCCGTGAGCGCCCAGAAGATGTTGACAGACATCATTTCCCTAGTGCTCTCCTCCCCAGCAGAGACGTGTGCAGCTGGTTGGGGCCTGCCCCTGCGTGTCTGGGCTCCCGTCCTCAGCCCCAGCTCAGGGAAGCAGCTCCTGAGTCCAGACCTGTAGGAGGCGCGGAGCGTCCCCGCCTGGAAGCCTAGTGCACAGCATGCGGGAAGCGAGCCTCCTCGGGAGAAGAGGAGGAAGCCCTGCTGCGCGCAGATGCAATCACTTCTTGGGCGAAGCCGAGTGCGCCTCCAGTACGGCAGAGCTCCAGGTCTGCTCAGAGGCCTAATCTGGCAGAGTTGCTGGCGTGAGGCTGCTGTGCCCTTGGCGAGCCTTGCCCAGACTTGCCTCGCGGCTAGGCTTCCAGTCCAGGAAGGAGCAGGCTGCGCGAGACTGGGAGATGCTACTGGCGCCTTCCTGGCCTCAGCTCCACTCCTGCCTTGCCTTTGCACCTAGTCCCCAGGCGTTCTTGTGGAGGGCTTAGTTGCCGGTGGGTTGCACACTGCCAAGCGCTCCAGCAGTGAGGGCTCTATTAGAGGCAATGGGAAGGCAACTTCATGGCTCCTCCAGCGGTTGCTTGACCGCCCAGACTCAGCACAGCACGGAGAGCACAAGGCTCACAGGGCCCCTGGCTGGGGTCTGCAGCCCCACACACCCGGAAGCTGACTCCGTGAGCGCCCAGAAGGTGTCTGACAGACGTCATTTCCTTAGTGCTCTCCTCCCCAGCAGAGACGTGTGCAGGTGATTGGGGCCTGCCCCTGCGTGTCTGGGCTCCCGTCCTCAGCCCCAGCTCAGGGAAGCAGCTCCTGAGTCAAGACCTGTAGGAGGCGCGAAGCGCCCCCGCCTGGAAGCCTAGTGCACAGCATGCGGGAAGCGAACCTCCTCGGGAGAAGAGGAGGCAACCCAGCTGCGTGCGGCTGCAATCACTTCTTGGGCGGAGCCGAGTGGGCCTCCAGTACGACAGAGCTCCAGCTCTGCTCAGAGGCCCGATGTGGCAGAGTTGCTGGCGTGAGGCTGCTCTGCCCTGGGCGAGCCTTGCCCAGACTTGCCTAGCGGCCAGGGTTCCTGTCCAGGAAGGAGCAGGATGCACGAGACTGGGAGATGTTACTGGCGCCTCCCTGGCCTCAGCTCCACTCCTACCTTGCCTTTGCACCTAGTTCAAAGGTGTCCTTTTGGAAGGCTTAGGGGCCGGTGGGTTGCAAACTGCCAAGAGCTCCAGCAGTGAGGGCTCTATAGAGGCAATGGGAGGGCAACTCTTGGCTCCTCCAGCGGTTGCTTGACCGCCCTGACTCAGCACAGCACGGAGAGCACAAGGCTCACAGAGCCCCTGGCTAGGGTCTGCAGCCCCACACACCCGGCGGCTGACTCCGTGAGCGCCCAGAAGATGTTGACAGACATCATTTCCATTGTGCTCTCCTCCCCAGCAGAGACGTGTGCAGCTGGTTGGGGCTTGCCCCTGCGTGTCTGGGCTCCCGTCCTCAGCCCCAGCTCAGGGAAGCAGCTCCTGAGTCCAGACCTGTAGGAGGCGCGGAGCGTCCCCGCCTGGAAGCCTAGTGCACAGCATGCGGGAAGCGAGCCTCCTCGGGAGAAGAGGAGGAAGCCCTGCTGCGTGCAGTTGCAATCACTTCTTGGGCGAAGCCGAGTGCGCCTCCAGTACGACAGAGCTCCAGCTCTGCTCAGAGGCCCGATGTGGCAGAGTTGCTGGCGTGAGGCTGCTCTGCCCTGGGCCTGCTTTTCCCAGACGTGCCTCGAGGCTAGGCTTCCATTCCTGGAAGGAGCAGGCTGCGCGAGACTGGGAGATGCTACTGGCGCCTTCCTGGCCTCAGCTCCACTTCTGCCTTGCCTTTGCACCTAGTCCCCAGGCGTTCTTGTGTAGGGCTTAGTTGCCGGTGGGTTGCACACTGCCAAGCGCTCCAGCAGTGAGGGCTCTATTAGAGGCAATGGGAGGGCAACTGCAGGGCTCCTCAAGCGGTTGCTTGACCGCCCAGACTCAGCACAGACGGAGAGCACAAGGCTCACAGGGCCCCTGGCTGCGGTCTGCAGCCCCGCACACCCGGAGGCTGACTCCGGGAGCGCCCAGAAAGTGCCTGACAGACGTCATTTCCCTAGTGCTCTCCTCCCCAGCAGAGACGTGTGCAGGTGATTGGGGCCTGCCCCTGCGTGTCTGGGCTCTCTTCCACAGCCCCAGCTCTGGGAAGCAGCCCCTGAGCCAAGACCTGTAGGAGGCGCGGGGCGCCCCCGGCTGGAAGCCTAGTGTACAGCATGCGGGAAGCGAGCCTCTTCGGGAGAAGAGGAGGCAACCCAGCTGCGTGCGGCTGCCATCACTTCTTGGGCGGAGCCGAGTGGGCCTCCAGTACGACAGTCTCCAGCTCTGCTCAGAGGCCCGATGTGGCAGAGTTGCTGGCGTGAGGCTGCTCTGCCCTGGGCGAGCCTTGCCCAGACTTGCCTAGCGGCCAGGGTTCCTGTCCAGGAAGGAGCAGGCTGCACGAGACTGGGAGATGTTACTGGCGCCTCCCTGGCCTCTGCTCCACTCCTACCTTGCCTTTGCACCTAGTTCAAAGGCGTCCTTTTGGAAGGCTTAGGGGCCGGTGGGTTGCACACTGCCAAGAGCTCCAGCAGTGAGGGCTCTATTAGAGGCAATGGGAGGGCAACTGCTTGGCTCCTCAAGCGGTTGCTTGACCGCCCTGACAGCACAGCACGGAGAGCACAAGGCTCACAGAGCCCCTGGCTAGGGTCTGCAGCCCCACACACCCGGCGGCTGACTCCGTGAGCGCCCAGAAGATGTTGACAGACATCATTTCCATAGTGCTCTCCTCCCCAGCAGAGACGTGTGCAGCTGGTTGGGGCCTGCCCCTGCGTGTCTGGGCTCCCGTCCTCAGTCCCAGCTCAGGGAAGCAGCTCCTGAGTCCAGACCTGTAGGAGGCGCGGAGCGTCCCCGCCTGGAAGCCTAGTGCACAGCATGCGGGAAGCGAGCCTCCTCGGGAGAAGAGGAGGAAGCCCTGCTGCGTGCAGTTGCAATCACTTCTTGGGCGAAGCCGAGTGCGCCTCCAGTACGACAGAGCTCCAGCTCTGCTCAGAGGCCCGATGTGGCAGAGTTGCTGGCGTGAGGCTGCTCTGCCCTGGGCCAGCCTTGCCCAGACTTGCCTCGCGGCTAGGCTTCCATTCCTGGAAGGATCAGGCTGCGCGAGACTGGGAGATGCTACTGGCGCCTTCCTGGCCTCAGCTCCACTCCTGCCTTGCCTTTGCACCTAGTCCCCAGGCGTTCTTGTGTAGGGCTTAGTTGCCGGTGGGTTGCACACTGCCAAGCGCTCCAGCAGTGAGGGCTCTATTAGAGGCAATGGGAGGGCAACTGCAGGGCTCCTCAAGCGGTTGCTTGACCGCCCAGACTCAGCACAGCACGGAGAGCACAAGGCTCACAGGGCCCCTGGCTGGGGTCTGCAGCCCCGCACACCCGGAGGCTGACTCCGGGAGCCCCCAGAAGGTGCCTGACAGACGTCATTTCCCTAGTGCTCTCCTCCCCAGCAGAGATGTGTGCAGGTGATTGGGGCCTGCCCCTGCGTGTCTGGGCTCTCTTCCACAGCCCCAGCTCAGGGAAGCAGCCCCTGAGCCAAGACATGTAGGAGGCGCGGGGCGCCCCCGCCTGGAAGCCTAGTTCACAGCATGCGGGAAGCGAGCCTCCTCGGGAGAAGAGGAGGCAACCCAGCTGCGTGCGGCTGCACTCACTTCTTGGGCGGAGCCGAGTGCGCCTCCAGTACGACAGAGCTCCAGCTCTGCTCAGAGGCCTAATCTGGCAGAGTTGCTGGCGTGAGGCTCCTCTGCCCTGGGCGAGCCTTGCCCAGACTTGGCTAGCGGCAAGGGTTCCTGTCCAGGAAGGAGCAGGCTGCACGAGACTGGGAGACGCTACTGGCGCCTCCCTGGCCTCAGCTCCACTCCTACCTTGCCTTTGCACATAGTTCAAAGGCGTCCTTTTGGAAGGCTTACGGGCCGGTGGGTTGTAAACTGCCAAGAGCTTCAGCAGTGAGGGCTCTATTAGAGGCAATGAGAGGGCAACTGCAGGGCTCCTCCAGCGGTTGCTTGACCGCCCAGACTCAGCACAGCACAGAGAGCACAAGGCTCACAGAGCCCCTGGCTAGGGTCTGCAGCCCCACACACCCGGCGGCTGACTCCGTGAGCGCCCAGAAGATGTTGACAGACATCATTTCCATTGTGCTCTCCTCCCCAGCAGAGACGTGTGCAGCTGGTTGGGGCCTGCCCCTGCGTGTCTGGGCTCCCGTCCTCAGGCCCAGCTCAGGGAAGCAGCTCCTGAGTCCAGACCTGTAGGAGGCGCGGAGCGTCCCCGCCTGGAAGCCTAGTGCACAGCATGCGGGAAGCGAGCCTCCTCGGGAGAAGAGGAGGAAGCCCTGCTGCGTGCAGATGCAATCACTTCTTGGGCGAAGCCGAGTGCGCCTCCAGTACGGCAGAGCTCCAGGTCTGCTCAGAGTCCTAATCTGGCAGAGTTGCTGGCGTGAGGCTGCTGTGCCCTTGGCGAGCCTTGCCCAGACTTGCCTCGCGGCTAGGCTTCCAGTCCAGGAAGGAGCAGGCTGCGCGAGACTGGGAGATGCTACTGGCGCCTTCCTGGCCTCAGCTCCACTTCTGCCTTGCCTTTGCACCTAGTCCCCAGGCGTTCTTGTGTAGGGCTTAGTTGCCGGTGGGTTGCACACTGCCAAGCGCTCCAGCAGTGAGGGCTCTATTAGAGGCAATGGGAGGGCAACTGCAGGGCTCCTCAAGCGGTTGCTTGACCGCCCAGACTCAGCACAGACGGAGAGCACAAGGCTCACAGGGCCCCTGGCTGCGGTCTGCAGCCCCGCACACCCGGAGGCTGACTCCGGGAGCGCCCAGAAAGTGCCTGACAGACGTCATTTCCCTAGTGCTCTCCTCCCCAGCAGAGACGTGTGCAGGTGATTGGGGCCTGCCCCTGCGTGTCTGGGCTCTCTTCCACAGCCCCAGCTCTGGGAAGCAGCCCCTGAGCCAAGACCTGTAGGAGGCGCGGGGCGCCCCCGGCTGGAAGCCTAGTGTACAGCATGCGGGAAGCGAGCCCCTTCGGGAGAAGAGGAGGCAACCCAGCTGCGTGCGGCTGCAATCACTTCTTGGGCGGAGCCGAGTGGGCCTCCAGTACGACAGAGCTCCAGCTCTGCTCAGAGGCCCGATGTGGCAGAGTTGCTGGCGTGAGGCTGCTCTGTCCTGGGCGAGCCTTGCCCAGACTTGCCTAGCGGCCAGGGTTCCTGTCCAGGAAGGAGCAGGCTGCACGAGACTGGGAGATGTTACTGGCGCCTCCCTGGCCTCTGCTCCACTCCTACCTTGCCTTTGCACCTAGTTCAAAGGCGTCCTTTTGGAAGGCTTAGGGGCCGGTGGGTTGCACACTGCCAAGAGCTCCAGCAGTGAGGGCTCTATTAGAGGCAATGGGAGGGCAACTGCTTGGCTCCTCAAGCGGTTGCTTGACCGCCCTGACAGCACAGCACGGAGAGCACAAGGCTCACAGAGCCCCTGGCTAGGGTCTGCAGCCCCACACACCCGGCGGCTGACTCCGTGAGCGCCCAGAAGATGTTGACAGACATCATTTCCATAGTGCTCTCCTCCCCAGCAGAGACGTGTGCAGTTGGTTGGGGCCTGCCCCTGCGTGTCTGGGCTCCCGTCCTCAGTCCCAGCTCAGGGAAGCAGCTCCTGAGTCCAGACCTGTAGGAGGCGCGGAGCGTCCCCGCCTGGAAGCCTAGTGCACAGCATGCGGGAAGCGAGCCTCCTCGGGAGAAGAGGAGGAAGCCCTGCTGCGTGCAGTTGCAATCACTTCTTGGGCGAAGCCGAGTGCGCCTCCAGTACGACAGAGCTCCAGCTCTGCTCAGAGGCCCGATGTGGCAGAGTTGCTGGCGTGAGGCTGCTCTGCCCTGGGCCAGCCTTGCCCAGACTTGCCTCGCGGCTAGGCTTCCATTCCTGGAAGGATCAGGCTGCGCGAGACTGGGAGATGCTACTGGCGCCTTCCTGGCCTCAGCTCCACTCCTGCCTTGCCTTTGCACCTAGTCCCCAGGCGTTCTTGTGTAGGGCTTAGTTGCCGGTGGGTTGCACACTGCCAAGCGCTCCAGCAGTGAGGGCTCTATTAGAGGCAATGGGAGGGCAACTGCAGGGCTCCTCAAGCGGTTGCTTGACCGCCCAGACTCAGCACAGCACGGAGAGCACAAGGCTCACAGGGCCCCTGGCTGGGGTCTGCAGCCCCGCACACCCGGAGGCTGACTCCGGGAGCCCCCAGAAGGTGCCTGACAGACGTCATTTCCCTAGTGCTCTCCTCCCCAGCAGAGACGTGTGCAGGTGATTGGGGCCTGCCCCTGCGTGTCTGGGCTCTCTTCCACAGCCCCAGCTCAGGGAAGCAGCCCCTGAGCCAAGACATGTAGGAGGCGCGGGGCGCCCCCGCCTGGAAGCCTAGTTCACAGCATGCGGGAAGCGAGCCTCCTCGGGAGAAGAGGAGGCAACCCAGCTGCGTGCGGCTGCACTCACTTCTTGGGCGAGCCGAGTGCGCCTCCAGTACGACAGAGCTCCAGCTCTGCTCAGAGGCCTAATCTGGCAGAGTTGCTGGCGTGAGGCTCCTCTGCCTTGGGCGAGCCTTGCCCAGACTTGGCTAGCGGCAAGGGTTCCTGTCCAGAAGGAGCAGGCTGCACGAGACTGGGAGACGCTACTGGCGCCTCCCTGGCCTCAGCTCCACTCCTACCTTGCCTTTGCACATAGTTCAAAGGCGTCCTTTTGGAAGGCTTACGGGCCGGTGGGTTGTAAACTGCCAAGAGCTTCAGCAGTGAGGGCTCTATTAGAGGCAATGAGAGGGCAACTGCAGGGCTCCTCCAGCGGTTGCTTGACCGCCCAGACTCAGCACAGCACAGAGAGCACAAGGCTCACAGAGCCCCTGGCTAGGGTCTGCAGCCCCACACACCCGGCGGCTGACTCCGTGAGCGCCCAGAAGATGTTGACAGACATCATTTCCCTAGTGCTCTCCTCCCAGCAGAGACGTGTGCAGCTGGTTGGGGCCTGCCCCTGCGTGTCTGGGCTCCCGTCCTCAGCCCCAGCTCAGGAAGCAGCTCTGAGTCCAGACCTGTAGGAGGCGCGGAGCGTCCCCGCCTGGAAGCCTAGTGCACAGCATGCGGGAAGCGAGCCTCCTCGGGAGAAGAGGAGGAAGCCCTGCTGCGTGCAGATGCAATCACTTCTTGGGCGAAGCCGAGTGCGCCTCCAGTACGGCAGAGCTCCAGGTCTGCTCAGAGGCCTAATCTGGCAGAGTTGCTGGCGTGAGGCTGCTGTGCCCTTGGCGAGCCTTGCCCAGACTTGCCTCGCGGCTAGGCTTCCAGTCCAGGAAGGAGCAGGCTGCGCGAGACTGGGAGATGCTACTGGCGCCTTCCTGGCCTCAGCTCCACTCCTGCCTTGCCTTTGCACCTAGTCCCCAGGCGTTCTTGTGGAGGCTTAGTTGCCGGTGGGTTGCACACTGCCAAGCGCTCCAGCAGTGAGGGCTCTATTAGAGGCAATGGGAAGGCAACTTCATGGCTCCTCCAGCGTTGCTTGACCGCCCAGACTCAGCACAGCACGGAGAGCACAAGGCTCACAGGGCCCCTGGCTGGGGTCTGCAGCCCCACACACCCGGAAGCTGACTCCGTGAGCGCCCAGAAGGTGTCTGACAGACGTCATTTCCTTAGTGCTCTCCTCCCCAGCAGAGACGTGTGCAGGTGATTGGGGCCTGCCCCTGCGTGTCTGGGCTCCCGTCCTCAGCCCCAGCTCAGGGAAGCAGCTCCTGAGTCAAGACCTGTAGGAGGCGCGAAGCGCCCCCGCCTGGAAGCCTAGTGCACAGCATGCGGGAAGCGAACCTCCTCGGGAGAAGAGGAGGCAACCCAGCTGCGTGCGGCTGCAATCACTTCTTGGGCGGAGCCGAGTGGGCCTCAGTACGACAGAGCTCCAGCTCTGCTCAGAGGCCCGATGTGGCAGAGTTGCTGGCGTGAGGCTGCTCTGCCCTGGGCGAGCCTTGCCCAGACTTGCCTAGCGGCCAGGGTTCCTGTCCAGGAAGGAGCAGGCTGCACGAGACTGGGAGATGTTACTGGCGCCTCCCTGGCCTCTGCTCCACTCCTACCTTGCCTTTGCACCTAGTTCAAAGGCGTCCTTTTGGAAGGCTTAGGGCCGGTGGGTTGCACACTGCAAGAGCTCCAGCAGTGAGGGCTCTATTAGAGGCAATGGGAGGGCAACTGCTTGGCTCCTCAAGCGGTTGCTTGACCGCCCTGACAGCACAGCACGGAGAGCACAAGGCTCACAGAGCCCCTGGCTAGGGTCTGCAGCCCCACACACCCGGCGGCTGACTCCGTGAGCGCCCAGAAGATGTTGACAGACATCATTTCCATAGTGCTCTCCTCCCAGCAGAGACGTGTGCAGCTGGTTGGGGCCTGCCCTGCGTGTCTGGGCTCCCGTCCTCAGTCCCAGCTCAGGGAAGCAGCTCCTGAGTCCAGACCTGTAGGAGGCGCGGAGCGTCCCCGCCTGGAAGCCTAGTGCACAGCATGCGGGAAGCGAGCCTCCTCGGGAGAAGAGGAGGAAGCCCTGCTGCGTGCAGTTGCAATCACTTCTTGGGCGAAGCCGAGTGCGCCTCCAGTACGACAGAGCTCCAGCTCTGCTCAGAGGCCCGATGTGGCAGAGTTGCTGGCGTGAGGCTGCTCTGCCCTGGGCCAGCCTTGCCCAGACTTGCCTCGCAGCTAGGCTTCCATTCCTGGAAGGATCAGGCTGCGCGAGACTGGGAGATGCTACTGGCGCCTTCCTGGCCTCAGCTCCACTCCTGCCTTGCCTTTGCACCTAGTCCCCAGGCGTTCTTGTGTAGGGCTTAGTTGCCGGTGGGTTGCACACTGCCAAGCGCTCCAGCAGTGAGGGCTCTATTAGAGGCAATGGGAGGGCACTGCAGGGCTCCTCAAGCGTTGCTTGACCGCCCAGATCAGCACAGCACGGAGAGCACAAGGCTCACAGGGCCCCTGGCTGGGGTCTGCAGCCCCGCACACCCGGAGGCTGACTCCGGGAGCGCCCAGAAGGTGCCTGACAGACGTCATTTCCCTAGTGCTCTCCTCCCAGCAGAGACGTGTGCAGGTGATTGGGGCCTGCCCCTGCGTGTCTGGGCTCTCTTCCACAGCCCAGCTCAGGAAGCAGCCCCTGAGCCAAGACATGTAGGAGGCGCGGGGCGCCCCCGCCTGGAAGCCTAGTTCACAGCATGCAGGAAGCGAGCCTCCTCGGGAGAAGAGGTGGCAACCCAGCTGCGTGCGGCTGCACTCACTTCTTGGGCGGAGCGAGTGCGCCTCCAGTACGACAGAGCTCCAGCTCTGCTCAGAGGCCTAATCTGGCAGAGTTGCTGGCGTGAGGCTCCTCTGCCCTGGGCGAGCCTTGCCCAGACTTGGCTAGCGGCAAGGGTTCCTGTCCAGGAAGGAGCAGGCTGCACGAGACTGGGAGACGCTACTGGCGCCTCCCTGGCCTCAGCTCCACTCCTACCTTGCCTTTGCACATAGTTCAAAGGCGTCCTTTTGGAAGGCTTACGGGCCAAGGCTTACGGGCCGGTGGGTTGCAAACTGCCAAGAGCTTCAGCAGTGGGGGCTCTATTAGAGGCAATGAGAGGGCAACTGCAGGGCTCCTCCAGCGGTTGCTTGACCGCCCAGACTCAGCACAGCACAGAGAGCACAAGGCTCACAGAGCCCCTGGCTAGGGTCTGCAGCCCCACACACCCGGCGGCTGACTCCGTGAGCGCCCAGAAGATGTTGACAGACATCATTTCCCTAGTGCTCTCCTCCCCAGCAGAGACGTGTGCAGCTGGTTGGGGCCTGCCCCTGCGTGTCTGGGCTCCCGTCCTCAGCCCCAGCTCAGGGAAGCAGCTCCTGAGTCCAGACCTGTAGGAGGCGCGGAGCGTCCCCGCCTGGAAGCCTAGTGCACAGCATGCGGGAAGCGAGCCTCCTCGGGAGAAGAGGAGGAAGCCCTGCTGCGCGCAGATGCAATCACTTCTTGGGCGAAGCCGAGTGCGCCTCCAGTACGGCAGAGCTCCAGGTCTGCTCAGAGGCCTAATCTGGCAGAGTTGCTGGCGTGAGGCTGCTGTGCCCTTGGCGAGCCTTGCCCAGACTTGCCTCGCGGCTAGGCTTCCAGTCCAGGAAGGAGCAGGCTGCGCGAGACTGGGAGATGCTACTGGCGCCTTCCTGGCCTCAGCTCCACTCCTGCCTTGCCTTTGCACCTAGTCCCCAGGCGTTCTTGTGGAGGGCTTAGTTGCCGGTGGGTTGCACACTGCCAAGCGCTCCAGCAGTGAGGGCTCTATTAGAGGCAATGGGAAGGCAACTTCATGGCTCCTCCAGCGGTTGCTTGACCGCCCAGACTCAGCACAGCACGGAGAGCACAAGGCTCACAGGGCCCCTGGCTGGGGTCTGCAGCCCCACACACCCGGAAGCTGACTCCGTGAGCGCCCAGAAGGTGTCTGACAGACGTCATTTCCTTAGTGCTCTCCTCCCCAGCAGAGACGTGTGCAGGTGATTGGGGCCTGCCCCTGCGTGTCTGGGCTCCCGTCCTCAGCCCCAGCTCAGGGAAGCAGCTCCTGAGTCAAGACCTGTAGGAGGCGCGAAGCGCCCCCGCCTGGAAGCCTAGTGCACAGCATGCGGGAAGCGAACCTCCTCGGGAGAAGAGGAGGCAACCCAGCTGCGTGCGGCTGCAATCACTTCTTGGGCGGAGCCGAGTGGGCCTCCAGTACGACAGAGCTCCAGCTCTGCTCAGAGGCCCGATGTGGCAGAGTTGCTGGCGTGAGGCTGCTCTGCCCTGGGCGAGCCTTGCCCAGACTTGCCTAGCGGCCAGGGTTCCTGTCCAGGAAGGAGCAGGATGCACGAGACTGGGAGATGTTACTGGCGCCTCCCTGGCCTCAGCTCCACTCCTACCTTGCCTTTGCACCTAGTTCAAAGGTGTCCTTTTGGAAGGCTTAGGGGCCGGTGGGTTGCAAACTGCCAAGAGCTCCAGCAGTGAGGGCTCTATAGAGGCAATGGGAGGGCAACTCTTGGCTCCTCCAGCGGTTGCTTGACCGCCCTGACTCAGCACAGCACGGAGAGCACAAGGCTCACAGAGCCCCTGGCTAGGGTCTGCAGCCCCACACACCCGGCGGCTGACTCCGTGAGCGCCCAGAAGATGTTGACAGACATCATTTCCATTGTGCTCTCCTCCCCAGCAGAGACGTGTGCAGCTGGTTGGGGCTTGCCCCTGCGTGTCTGGGCTCCCGTCCTCAGCCCCAGCTCAGGGAAGCAGCTCCTGAGTCCAGACCTGTAGGAGGCGCGGAGCGTCCCCGCCTGGAAGCCTAGTGCACAGCATGCGGGAAGCGAGCCTCCTCGGGAGAAGAGGAGGAAGCCCTGCTGCGTGCAGTTGCAATCACTTCTTGGGCGAAGCCGAGTGCGCCTCCAGTACGACAGAGCTCCAGCTCTGCTCAGAGGCCCGATGTGGCAGAGTTGCTGGCGTGAGGCTGCTCTGCCCTGGGCCTGCTTTTCCCAGACGTGCCTCGAGGCTAGGCTTCCATTCCTGGAAGGAGCAGGCTGCGCGAGACTGGGAGATGCTACTGGCGCCTTCCTGGCCTCAGCTCCACTTCTGCCTTGCCTTTGCACCTAGTCCCCAGGCGTTCTTGTGTAGGGCTTAGTTGCCGGTGGGTTGCACACTGCCAAGCGCTCCAGCAGTGAGGGCTCTATTAGAGGCAATGGGAGGGCAACTGCAGGGCTCCTCAAGCGGTTGCTTGACCGCCCAGACTCAGCACAGACGGAGAGCACAAGGCTCACAGGGCCCCTGGCTGCGGTCTGCAGCCCCGCACACCCGGAGGCTGACACCGGGAGCGCCCAGAAAGTGCCTGACAGACGTCATTTCCCTAGTGCTCTCCTCCCCAGCAGAGACGTGTGCAGGTGATTGGGGCCTGCCCCTGCGTGTCTGGGCTCTCTTCCACAGCCCCAGCTCTGGGAAGCAGCCCCTGAGCCAAGACCTGTAGGAGGCGCGGGGCGCCCCCGGCTGGAAGCCTAGTGTACAGCATGCGGGAAGCGAGCCTCTTCGGGAGAAGAGGAGGCAACCCAGCTGCGTGCGGCTGCCATCACTTCTTGGGCGGAGCCGAGTGGGCCTCCAGTACGACAGTCTCCAGCTCTGCTCAGAGGCCCGATGTGGCAGAGTTGCTGGCGTGAGGCTGCTCTGCCCTGGGCGAGCCTTGCCCAGACTTGCCTAGCGGCCAGGGTTCCTGTCCAGGAAGGAGCAGGCTGCACGAGACTGGGAGATGTTACTGGCGCCTCCCTGGCCTCTGCTCCACTCCTACCTTGCCTTTGCACCTAGTTCAAAGGCGTCCTTTTGGAAGGCTTAGGGGCCGGTGGGTTGCACACTGCCAAGAGCTCCAGCAGTGAGGGCTCTATTAGAGGCAATGGGAGGGCAACTGCTTGGCTCCTCAAGCGGTTGCTTGACCGCCCTGACAGCACAGCACGGAGAGCACAAGGCTCACAGAGCCCCTGGCTAGGGTCTGCAGCCCCACACACCCGGCGGCTGACTCCGTGAGCGCCCAGAAGATGTTGACAGACATCATTTCCATAGTGCTCTCCTCCCCAGCAGAGACGTGTGCAGCTGGTTGGGGCCTGCCCCTGCGTGTCTGGGCTCCCGTCCTCAGTCCCAGCTCAGGGAAGCAGCTCCTGAGTCCAGACCTGTAGGAGGCGCGGAGCGTCCCCGCCTGGAAGCCTAGTGCACAGCATGCGGGAAGCGAGCCTCCTCGGGAGAAGAGGAGGAAGCCCTGCTGCGTGCAGTTGCAATCACTTCTTGGGCGAAGCCGAGTGCGCCTCCAGTACGACAGAGCTCCAGCTCTGCTCAGAGGCCCGATGTGGCAGAGTTGCTGGCGTGAGGCTGCTCTGCCCTGGGCCAGCCTTGCCCAGACTTGCCTCGCGGCTAGGCTTCCATTCCTGGAAGGATCAGGCTGCGCGAGACTGGGAGATGCTACTGGCGCCTTCCTGGCCTCAGCTCCACTCCTGCCTTGCCTTTGCACCTAGTCCCCAGGCGTTCTTGTGTAGGGCTTAGTTGCCGGTGGGTTGCACACTGCCAAGCGCTCCAGCAGTGAGGGCTCTATTAGAGGCAATGGGAGGGCAACTGCAGGGCTCCTCAAGCGGTTGCTTGACCGCCCAGACTCAGCACAGCACGGAGAGCACAAGGCTCACAGGGCCCCTGGCTGGGGTCTGCAGCCCCGCACACCCGGAGGCTGACTCCGGGAGCCCCCAGAAGGTGCCTGACAGACGTCATTTCCCTAGTGCTCTCCTCCCCAGCAGAGATGTGTGCAGGTGATTGGGGCCTGCCCCTGCGTGTCTGGGCTCTCTTCCACAGCCCCAGCTCAGGGAAGCAGCCCCTGAGCCAAGACATGTAGGAGGCGCGGGGCGCCCCCGCCTGGAAGCCTAGTTCACAGCATGCGGGAAGCGAGCCTCCTCGGGAGAAGAGGAGGCAACCCAGCTGCGTGTGGCTGCACTCACTTCTTGGGCGGAGCCGAGTGCGCCTCCAGTACGACAGAGCTCCAGCTCTGCTCAGAGGCCTAATCTGGCAGAGTTGCTGGCGTGAGGCTCCTCTGCCCTGGGCGAGCCTTGCCCAGACTTGGCTAGCGGCAAGGGTTCCTGTCCAGGAAGGAGCAGGCTGCACGAGACTGGGAGACGCTACTGGCGCCTCCCTGGCCTCAGCTCCACTCCTACCTTGCCTTTGCACATAGTTCAAAGGCGTCCTTTTGGAAGGCTTACGGGCCGGTGGGTTGTAAACTGCCAAGAGCTTCAGCAGTGAGGGCTCTATTAGAGGCAATGAGAGGGCAACTGCAGGGCTCCTCCAGCGGTTGCTTGACCGCCCAGACTCAGCACAGCACAGAGAGCACAAGGCTCACAGAGCCCCTGGCTAGGGTCTGCAGCCCCACACACCCGGCGGCTGACTCCGTGAGCGCCCAGAAGATGTTGACAGACATCATTTCCATTGTGCTCTCCTCCCCAGCAGAGACGTGTGCAGCTGGTTGGGGCCTGCCCCTGCGTGTCTGGGCTCCCGTCCTCAGGCCCAGCTCAGGGAAGCAGCTCCTGAGTCCAGACCTGTAGGAGGCGCGGAGCGTCCCCGCCTGGAAGCCTAGTGCACAGCATGCGGGAAGCGAGCCTCCTCGGGAGAAGAGGAGGAAGCCCTGCTGCGTGCAGATGCAATCACTTCTTGGGCGAAGCCGAGTGCGCCTCCAGTACGGCAGAGCTCCAGGTCTGCTCAGAGTCCTAATCTGGCAGAGTTGCTGGCGTGAGGCTGCTGTGCCCTTGGCGAGCCTTGCCCAGACTTGCCTCGCGGCTAGGCTTCCAGTCCAGGAAGGAGCAGGCTGCGCGAGACTGGGAGATGCTACTGGCGCCTTCCTGGCCTCAGCTCCACTTCTGCCTTGCCTTTGCACCTAGTCCCCAGGCGTTCTTGTGTAGGGCTTAGTTGCCGGTGGGTTGCACACTGCCAAGCGCTCCAGCAGTGAGGGCTCTATTAGAGGCAATGGGAGGGCAACTGCAGGGCTCCTCAAGCGGTTGCTTGACCGCCCAGACTCAGCACAGACGGAGAGCACAAGGCTCACAGGGCCCCTGGCTGCGGTCTGCAGCCCCGCACACCCGGAGGCTGACTCCGGGAGCGCCCAGAAAGTGCCTGACAGACGTCATTTCCCTAGTGCTCTCCTCCCCAGCAGAGACGTGTGCAGGTGATTGGGGCCTGCCCCTGCGTGTCTGGGCTCTCTTCCACAGCCCCAGCTCTGGGAAGCAGCCCCTGAGCCAAGACCTGTAGGAGGCGCGGGGCGCCCCCGGCTGGAAGCCTAGTGTACAGCATGCGGGAAGCGAGCCCCTTCGGGAGAAGAGGAGGCAACCCAGCTGCGTGCGGCTGCAATCACTTCTTGGGCGGAGCCGAGTGGGCCTCCAGTACGACAGAGCTCCAGCTCTGCTCAGAGGCCCGATGTGGCAGAGTTGCTGGCGTGAGGCTGCTCTGCCCTGGGCGAGCCTTGCCCAGACTTGCCTAGCGGCCAGGGTTCCTGTCCAGGAAGGAGCAGGCTGCACGAGACTGGGAGATGTTACTGGCGCCTCCCTGGCCTCTGCTCCACTCCTACCTTGCCTTTGCACCTAGTTCAAAGGCGTCCTTTTGGAAGGCTTAGGGGCCGGTGGGTTGCACACTGCCAAGAGCTCCAGCAGTGAGGGCTCTATTAGAGGCAATGGGAGGGCAACTGCTTGGCTCCTCAAGCGGTTGCTTGACCGCCCTGACAGCACAGCACGGAGAGCACAAGGCTCACAGAGCCCCTGGCTAGGGTCTGCAGCCCCACACACCCGGCGGCTGACTCCGTGAGCGCCCAGAAGATGTTGACAGACATCATTTCCATAGTGCTCTCCTCCCCAGCAGAGACGTGTGCAGTTGGTTGGGGC
The DNA here is from genome assembly GCF_032405125.1 of Capricornis sumatraensis. Taxonomy (NCBI): domain Eukaryota; kingdom Metazoa; phylum Chordata; class Mammalia; order Artiodactyla; family Bovidae; genus Capricornis; species Capricornis sumatraensis. The sequence continues at coordinate 50,010,287 of NC_091076.1, forward strand.
CTGCCCCTGCGTGTCTGGGCTCCCGTCCTCAGTCCCAGCTCAGGGAAGCAGCTCCTGAGTCCAGACCTGTAGGAGGCGCGGAGCGTCCCCGCCTGGAAGCCTAGTGCACAGCATGCGGGAAGCGAGCCTCCTCGGGAGAAGAGGAGGAAGCCCTGCTGCGTGCAGTTGCAATCACTTCTTGGGCGAAGCCGAGTGCGCCTCCAGTACGACAGAGCTCCAGCTCTGCTCAGAGGCCCGATGTGGCAGAGTTGCTGGCGTGAGGCTGCTCTGCCCTGGGCCAGCCTTGCCCAGACTTGCCTCGCGGCTAGGCTTCCATTCCTGGAAGGATCAGGCTGCGCGAGACTGGGAGATGCTACTGGCGCCTTCCTGGCCTCAGCTCCACTCCTGCCTTGCCTTTGCACCTAGTCCCCAGGCGTTCTTGTGTAGGGCTTAGTTGCCGGTGGGTTGCACACTGCCAAGCGCTCCAGCAGTGAGGGCTCTATTAGAGGCAATGGGAGGGCAACTGCAGGGCTCCTCAAGCGGTTGCTTGACCGCCCAGACTCAGCACAGCACGGAGAGCACAAGGCTCACAGGGCCCCTGGCTGGGGTCTGCAGCCCCGCACACCCGGAGGCTGACTCCGGGAGCCCCCAGAAGGTGCCTGACAGACGTCATTTCCCTAGTGCTCTCCTCCCCAGCAGAGACGTGTGCAGGTGATTGGGGCCTGCCCCTGCGTGTCTGGGCTCTCTTCCACAGCCCCAGCTCAGGGAAGCAGCCCCTGAGCCAAGACATGTAGGAGGCGCGGGGCGCCCCCGCCTGGAAGCCTAGTTCACAGCATGCGGGAAGCGAGCCTCCTCGGGAGAAGAGGAGGCAACCCAGCTGCGTGCGGCTGCACTCACTTCTTGGGCGGAGCCGAGTGCGCCTCCAGTACGACAGAGCTCCAGCTCTGCTCAGAGTCCTAATCTGGCAGAGTTGCTGGCGTGAGGCTCCTCTGCCCTGGGCGAGCCTTGCCCAGACTTGGCTAGCGGCAAGGGTTCCTGTCCAGGAAGGAGCAGGCTGCACGAGACTGGGAGACGCTACTGGCGCCTCCCTGGCCTCAGCTCCACTCCTACCTTGCCTTTGCACATAGTTCAAAGGCGTCCTTTTGGAAGGCTTACGGGCCGGTGGGTTGTAAACTGCCAAGAGCTTCAGCAGTGAGGGCTCTATTAGAGGCAATGAGAGGGCAACTGCAGGGCTCCTCCAGCGGTTGCTTGACCGCCCAGACTCAGCACAGCACAGAGAGTACAAGGCTCACAGAGCCCCTGGCTAGGGTCTGCAGCCCCACACACCCGGCGGCTGACTCCGTGAGCGCCCAGAAGATGTTGACAGACATCATTTCCATTGTGCTCTCCTCCCCAGCAGAGACGTGTGCAGCTGGTTGGGGCTTGCCCCTGCGTGTCTGGGCTCCCGTCCTCAGCCCCAGCTCAGGGAAGCAGCTCCTGAGTCCAGACCTGTAGGAGGCGCGGAGCGTCCCCGCCTGGAAGCCTAGTGCACAGCATGCGGGAAGCGAGCCTCCTCGGGAGAAGAGGAGGAAGCCCTGCTGCGTGCAGTTGCAATCACTTCTTGGGCGAAGCCGAGTGCGCCTCCAGTACGACAGAGCTCCAGCTCTGCTCAGAGGCCCGATGTGGCAGAGTTGCTGGCGTGAGGCTGCTCTGCCCTGGGCCTGCTTTGCCCAGACGTGCCTCGAGGCTAGGCTTCCATTCCTGGAAGGAGCAGGCTGCGCGAGACTGGGAGATGCTACTGGCGCCTTCCTGGCCTCAGCTCCACTTCTGCCTTGCCTTTGCACCTAGTCCCCAGGCGTTCTTGTGTAGGGCTTAGTTGCCGGTGGGTTGCACACTGCCAAGCGCTCCAGCAGTGAGGGCTCTATTAGAGGCAATGGGAGGGCAACTGCAGGGCTCCTCAAGCGGTTGCTTGACCGCCCAGACTCAGCACAGACGGAGAGCACAAGGCTCACAGGGCCCCTGGCTGCGGTCTGCAGCCCCGCACACCCGGAGGCTGACTCCGGGAGCGCCCAGAAAGTGCCTGACAGACGTCATTTCCCTAGTGCTCTCCTCCCCAGCAGAGACGTGTGCAGGTGATTGGGGCCTGCCCCTGCGTGTCTGGGCTCTCTTCCACAGCCCCAGCTCTGGGAAGCAGTCCCTGAGCCAAGACCTGTAGGAGGCGCGGGGCGCCCCCGGCTGGAAGCCTAGTGTACAGCATGCGGGAAGCGAGCCCCTTCGGGAGAAGAGGAGGCAACCCAGCTGCGTGCAGCTGCCATCACTTCTTGGGCGGAGCCGAGTGGGCCTCCAGTACGACAGTCTCCAGCTCTGCTCAGAGGCCCGATGTGGCAGAGTTGCTGGCGTGAGGCTGCTCTGCCCTGGGCGAGCCTTGCCCAGACTTGCCTAGCGGCCAGGGTTCCTGTCCAGGAAGGAGCAGGCTGCACGAGACTGGGAGATGTTACTGGCGCCTCCCTGGCCTCTGCTCCACTCCTACCTTGCCTTTGCACCTAGTTCAAAGGCGTCCTTTTGGAAGGCTTAGGGGCCGGTGGGTTGCACACTGCCAAGAGCTCCAGCAGTGAGGGCTCTATTAGAGGCAATGGGAGGGCAACTGCTTGGCTCCTCAAGCGGTTGCTTGACCGCCCTGACAGCACAGCACGGAGAGCACAAGGCTCACAGAGCCCCTGGCTAGGGTCTGCAGCCCCACACACCCGGCGGCTGACTCCGTGAGCGCCCAGAAGATGTTGACAGACATCATTTCCATAGTGCTCTCCTCCCCAGCAGAGACGTGTGCAGCTGGTTGGGGCCTGCCCCTGCGTGTCTGGGCTCCCGTCCTCAGTCCCAGCTCAGGGAAGCAGCTCCTGAGTCCAGACCTGTAGGAGGCGCGGAGCGTCCCCGCCTGGAAGCCTAGTGCACAGCATGCGGGAAGCGAGCCTCCTCGGGAGAAGAGGAGGAAGCCCTGCTGCGTGCAGTTGCAATCACTTCTTGGGCGAAGCCGAGTGCGCCTCCAGTACGACAGAGCTCCAGCTCTGCTCAGAGGCCCGATGTGGCAGAGTTGCTGGCGTGAGGCTGCTCTGCCCTGGGCCAGCCTTGCCCAGACTTGCCTCGCGGCTAGGCTTCCATTCCTGGAAGGATCAGGCTGCGCGAGACTGGGAGATGCTACTGGCGCCTTCCTGGCCTCAGCTCCACTCCTGCCTTGCCTTTGCACCTAGTCCCCAGGCGTTCTTGTGTAGGGCTTAGTTGCCGGTGGGTTGCACACTGCCAAGCGCTCCAGCAGTGAGGGCTCTATTAGAGGCAATGGGAGGGCAACTGCAGGGCTCCTCAAGCGGTTGCTTGACCGCCCAGACTCAGCACAGCACGGAGAGCACAAGGCTCACAGGGCCCCTGGCTGGGGTCTGCAGCCCCGCACACCCGGAGGCTGACTCCGGGAGCCCCCAGAAGGTGCCTGACAGACGTCATTTCCCTAGTGCTCTCCTCCCCAGCAGAGATGTGTGCAGGTGATTGGGGCCTGCCCCTGCGTGTCTGGGCTCTCTTCCACAGCCCCAGCTCAGGGAAGCAGCCCCTGAGCCAAGACATGTAGGAGGCGCGGGGCGCCCCCGCCTGGAAGCCTAGTTCACAGCATGCGGGAAGCGAGCCTCCTCGGGAGAAGAGGAGGCAACCCAGCTGCGTGCGGCTGCACTCACTTCTTGGGCGGAGCCGAGTGCGCCTCCAGTACGACAGAGCTCCAGCTCTGCTCAGAGGCCTAATCTGGCAGAGTTGCTGGCGTGAGGCTCCTCTGCCCTGGGCGAGCCTTGCCCAGACTTGGCTAGCGGCAAGGGTTCCTGTCCAGGAAGGAGCAGGCTGCACGAGACTGGGAGACGCTACTGGCGCCTCCCTGGCCTCAGCTCCACTCCTACCTTGCCTTTGCACATAGTTCAAAGGCGTCCTTTTGGAAGGCTTACGGGCCGGTGGGTTGTAAACTGCCAAGAGCTTCAGCAGTGAGGGCTCTATTAGAGGCAATGAGAGGGCAACTGCAGGGCTCCTCCAGCGGTTGCTTGACCGCCCAGACTCAGCACAGCACAGAGAGCACAAGGCTCACAGAGCCCCTGGCTAGGGTCTGCAGCCCCACACACCCGGCGGCTGACTCCGTGAGCGCCCAGAAGATGTTGACAGACATCATTTCCATTGTGCTCTCCTCCCCAGCAGAGACGTGTGCAGCTGGTTGGGGCCTGCCCCTGCGTGTCTGGGCTCCCGTCCTCAGGCCCAGCTCAGGGAAGCAGCTCCTGAGTCCAGACCTGTAGGAGGCGCGGAGCGTCCCCGCCTGGAAGCCTAGTGCACAGCATGCGGGAAGCGAGCCTCCTCGGGAGAAGAGGAGGAAGCCCTGCTGCGTGCAGATGCAATCACTTCTTGGGCGAAGCCGAGTGCGCCTCCAGTACGGCAGAGCTCCAGGTCTGCTCAGAGTCCTAATCTGGCAGAGTTGCTGGCGTGAGGCTGCTGTGCCCTTGGCGAGCCTTGCCCAGACTTGCCTCGCGGCTAGGCTTCCAGTCCAGGAAGGAGCAGGCTGCGCGAGACTGGGAGATGCTACTGGCGCCTTCCTGGCCTCAGCTCCACTTCTGCCTTGCCTTTGCACCTAGTCCCCAGGCGTTCTTGTGTAGGGCTTAGTTGCCGGTGGGTTGCACACTGCCAAGCGCTCCAGCAGTGAGGGCTCTATTAGAGGCAATGGGAGGGCAACTGCAGGGCTCCTCAAGCGGTTGCTTGACCGCCCAGACTCAGCACAGGCGGAGAGCACAAGGCTCACAGGGCCCCTGGCTGCGGTCTGCAGCCCCGCACACCCGGAGGCTGACTCCGGGAGCGCCCAGAAAGTGCCTGACAGACGTCATTTCCCTAGTGCTCTTCTCCCCAGCAGAGACGTGTGCAGGTGATTGGGGCCTGCCCCTGCGTGTCTGGGCTCTCTTCCACAGCCCCAGCTCTGGGAAGCAGCCCCTGAGCCAAGACCTGTAGGAGGCGCGGGGCGCCCCCGGCTGGAAGCCTAGTGTACAGCATGCGGGAAGCGAGCCTCTTCGGGAGAAGAGGAGGCAACCCAGCTGCGTGCGGCTGCAATCACTTCTTGGGCGGAGCCGAGTGGGCCTCCAGTACGACAGAGCTCCAGCTCTGCTCAGAGGCCCGATGTGGCAGAGTTGCTGGCGTGAGGCTGCTCTGCCCTGGGCGAGCCTTGCCCAGACTTGCCTAGCGGCCAGGGTTCCTGTCCAGGAAGGAGCAGGCTGCACGAGACTGGGAGATGTTACTGGCGCCTCCCTGGCCTCTGCTCCACTCCTACCTTGCCTTTGCACCTAGTTCAAAGGCGTCCTTTTGGAAGGCTTAGGGGCCGGTGGGTTGCACACTGCCAAGAGCTCCAGCAGTGAGGGCTCTATTAGAGGCAATGGGAGGGCAACTGCTTGGCTCCTCAAGCGGTTGCTTGACCGCCCTGACAGCACAGCACGGAGAGCACAAGGCTCACAGAGCCCCTGGCTAGGGTCTGCAGCCCCACACACCCGGCGGCTGACTCCGTGAGCGCCCAGAAGATGTTGACAGACATCATTTCCATAGTGCTCTCCTCCCCAGCAGAGACGTGTGCAGCTGGTTGGGGCCTGCCCCTGCGTGTCTGGGCTCCCGTCCTCAGTCCCAGCTCAGGGAAGCAGCTCCTGAGTCCAGACCTGTAGGAGGCGCGGAGCGTCCCCGCCTGGAAGCCTAGTGCACAGCATGCAGGAAGCGAGCCTCCTCGGGAGAAGAGGAGGAAGCCCTGCTGCGTGCAGTTGCAATCACTTCTTGGGCGAAGCCGAGTGCGCCTCCAGTACGACAGAGCTCCAGCTCTGCTCAGAGGCCCGATGTGGCAGAGTTGCTGGCGTGAGGCTGCTCTGCCCTGGGCCAGCCTTGCCCAGACTTGCCTCGCGGCTAGGCTTCCATTCCTGGAAGGATCAGGCTGCGCGAGACTGGGAGATGCTACTGGCGCCTTCCTGGCCTCAGCTCCACTCCTGCCTTGCCTTTGCACCTAGTCCCCAGGCGTTCTTGTGTAGGGCTTAGTTGCCGGTGGGTTGCACACTGCCAAGCGCTCCAGCAGTGAGGGCTCTATTAGAGGCAATGGGAGGGCAACTGCAGGGCTCCTCAAGCGGTTGCTTGACCGCCCAGACTCAGCACAGCACGGAGAGCACAAGGCTCACAGGGCCCCTGGCTGGGGTCTGCAGCCCCGCACACCCGGAGGCTGACTCCGGGAGCCCCCAGAAGGTGCCTGACAGACGTCATTTCCCTAGTGCTCTCCTCCCCAGCAGAGATGTGTGCAGGTGATTGGGGCCTGCCCCTGCGTGTCTGGGCTCTCTTCCACAGCCCCAGCTCAGGGAAGCAGCCCCTGAGCCAAGACATGTAGGAGGCGCGGGGCGCCCCCGCCTGGAAGCCTAGTTCACAGCATGCGGGAAGCGAGCCTCCTCGGGAGAAGAGGAGGCAACCCAGCTGCGTGCGGCTGCACTCACTTCTTGGGCGGAGCCGAGTGCGCCTCCAGTACGACAGAGCTCCAGCTCTGCTCAGAGGCCTAATCTGGCAGAGTTGCTGGCGTGAGGCTCCTCTGCCCTGGGCGAGCCTTGCCCAGACTTGGCTAGCGGCAAGGGTTCCTGTCCAGGAAGGAGCAGGCTGCACGAGACTGGGAGACGCTACTGGCGCCTCCCTGGCCTCAGCTCCACTCCTACCTTGCCTTTGCACATAGTTCAAAGGCGTCCTTTTGGAAGGCTTACGGGCCGGTGGGTTGTAAACTGCCAAGAGCTTCAGCAGTGAGGGCTCTATTAGAGGCAATGAGAGGGCAACTGCAGGGCTCCTCCAGCGGTTGCTTGACCGCCCAGACTCAGCACAGCACAGAGAGCACAAGGCTCACAGAGCCCCTGGCTAGGGTCTGCAGCCCCACACACCCGGCGGCTGACTCCGTGAGCGCCCAGAAGATGTTGACAGACATCATTTCCATTGTGCTCTCCTCCCCAGCAGAGACGTGTGCAGCTGGTTGGGGCCTGCCCCTGCGTGTCTGGGCTCCCGTCCTCAGGCCCAGCTCAGGGAAGCAGCTCCTGAGTCCAGACCTGTAGGAGGCGCGGAGCGTCCCCGCCTGGAAGCCTAGTGCACAGCATGCGGGAAGCGAGCCTCCTCGGGAGAAGAGGAGGAAGCCCTGCTGCGTGCAGATGCAATCACTTCTTGGGCGAAGCCGAGTGCGCCTCCAGTACGGCAGAGCTCCAGGTCTGCTCAGAGTCCTAATCTGGCAGAGTTGCTGGCGTGAGGCTGCTGTGCCCTTGGCGAGCCTTGCCCAGACTTGCCTCGCGGCTAGGCTTCCAGTCCAGGAAGGAGCAGGCTGCGCGAGACTGGGAGATGCTACTGGCGCCTTCCTGGCCTCAGCTCCACTTCTGCCTTGCCTTTGCACCTAGTCCCCAGGCGTTCTTGTGTAGGGCTTAGTTGCCGGTGGGTTGCACACTGCCAAGCGCTCCAGCAGTGAGGGCTCTATTAGAGGCAATGGGAGGGCAACTGCAGGGCTCCTCAAGCGGTTGCTTGACCGCCCAGACTCAGCACAGACGGAGAGCACAAGGCTCACAGGGCCCCTGGCTGCGGTCTGCAGCCCCGCACACCCGGAGGCTGACTCCGGGAGCGCCCAGAAAGTGCCTGACAGACGTCATTTCCCTAGTGCTCTCCTCCCCAGCAGAGACGTGTGCAGGTGATTGGGGCCTGCCCCTGCGTGTCTGGGCTCTCTTCCACAGCCCCAGCTCTGGGAAGCAGCCCCTGAGCCAAGACCTGTAGGAGGCGCGGGGCGCCCCCGGCTGGAAGCCTAGTGTACAGCATGCGGGAAGCGAGCCCCTTCGGGAGAAGAGGAGGCAACCCAGCTGCGTGCGGCTGCAATCACTTCTTGGGCGGAGCCGAGTGGGCCTCCAGTACGACAGAGCTCCAGCTCTGCTCAGAGGCCCGATGTGGCAGAGTTGCTGGCGTGAGGCTGCTCTGCCCTGGGCGAGCCTTGCCCAGACTTGCCTAGCGGCCAGGGTTCCTGTCCAGGAAGGAGCAGGCTGCACGAGACTGGGAGACGCTACTGGCGCCTCCCTGGCCTCAGCTCCACTCCTACCTTGCCTTTGCACATAGTTCAAAGGCGTCCTTTTGGAAGGCTTACGGGCCGGTGGGTTGTAAACTGCCAAGAGCTTCAGCAGTGAGGGCTCTATTAGAGGCAATGAGAGGGCAACTGCAGGGCTCCTCCAGCGGTTGCTTGACCGCCCAGACTCAGCACAGCACGGAGAGCACAAGGCTCACAGAGCCCCTGGCTAGGGTCTGCAGCCCCGCACACCCGGCGGCTGACTCCGTGAGCGCCCAGAAGATGTTGACAGACATCATTTCCCTAGTGCTCTCCTCCCCAGCAGAGACGTGTGCAGCTGGTTGGGGCCTGCCCCTGCGTGTCTGGGCTCCCGTCCTCAGCCCCAGCTCAGGGAAGCAGCTCCTGAGTCCAGACCTGTAGGAGGCGCGGAGCGTCCCCGCCTGGAAGCCTAGTGCACAGCATGCGGGAAGCGAGCCTCCTCGGGAGAAGAGGAGGAAGCCCTGCTGCGTGCAGATGCAATCACTTCTTGGGCGAAGCCGAGTGCGCCTCCAGTACGGCAGAGCTCCAGGTCTGCTCAGAGGCCTAATCTGGCAGAGTTGCTGGCGTGAGGCTGCTGTGCCCTTGGCGAGCCTTGCCCAGACTTGCCTCGCGGCTAGGCTTCCAGTCCAGGAAGGAGCAGGCTGCGCGAGACTGGGAGATGCTACTGGCGCCTTCCTGGCCTCAGCTCCACTCCTGCCTTGCCTTTGCACCTAGTCCCCAGGCGTTCTTGTGGAGGGCTTAGTTGCCGGTGGGTTGCACACTGCCAAGCGCTCCAGCAGTGAGGGCTCTATTAGAGGCAATGGGAAGGCAACTTCATGGCTCCTCCAGCGGTTGCTTGACCGCCCAGACTCAGCACAGCACGGAGAGCACAAGGCTCACAGGGCCCCTGGCTGGGGTCTGCAGCCCCACACACCCGGAAGCTGACTCCGTGAGCGCCCAGAAGGTGTCTGACAGACGTCATTTCCTTAGTGCTCTCCTCCCCAGCAGAGACGTGTGCAGGTGATTGGGGCCTGCCCCTGCGTGTCTGGGCTCCCGTCCTCAGCCCCAGCTCAGGGAAGCAGCTCCTGAGTCAAGACCTGTAGGAGGCGCGAAGCGCCCCCGCCTGGAAGCCTAGTGCACAGCATGCGGGAAGCGAACCTCCTCGGGAGAAGAGGAGGCAACCCAGCTGCGTGCGGCTGCAATCACTTCTTGGGCGGAGCCGAGTGGGCCTCCAGTACGACAGAGCTCCAGCTCTGCTCAGAGGCCCGATGTGGCAGAGTTGCTGGCGTGAGGCTGCTCTGCCCTGGGCGAGCCTTGCCCAGACTTGCCTAGCGGCCAGGGTTCCTGTCCAGGAAGGAGCAGGCTGCACGAGACTGGGAGATGTTACTGGCGCCTCCCTGGCCTCTGCTCCACTCCTACCTTGCCTTTGCACCTAGTTCAAAGGCGTCCTTTTGGAAGGCTTAGGGGCCGGTGGGTTGCACACTGCCAAGAGCTCCAGCAGTGAGGGCTCTATTAGAGGCAATGGGAGGGCAACTGCTTGGCTCCTCAAGCGGTTGCTTGACCGCCCTGACAGCACAGCACGGAGAGCACAAGGCTCACAGAGCCCCTGGCTAGGGTCTGCAGCCCCACACACCCGGCGGCTGACTCCGTGAGCGCCCAGAAGATGTTGACAGACATCATTTCCATAGTGCTCTCCTCCCCAGCAGAGACGTGTGCAGCTGGTTGGGGCCTGCCCCTGCGTGTCTGGGCTCCCGTCCTCAGTCCCAGCTCAGGGAAGCAGCTCCTGAGTCCAGACCTGTAGGAGGCGCGGAGCGTCCCCGCCTGGAAGCCTAGTGCACAGCATGCGGGAAGCGAGCCTCCTCGGGAGAAGAGGAGGAAGCCCTGCTGCGTGCAGTTGCAATCACTTCTTGGGCGAAGCCGAGTGCGCCTCCAGTACGACAGAGCTCCAGCTCTGCTCAGAGGCCCGATGTGGCAGAGTTGCTGGCGTGAGGCTGCTCTGCCCTGGGCCAGCCTTGCCCAGACTTGCCTCGCGGCTAGGCTTCCATTCCTGGAAGGATCAGGCTGCGCGAGACTGGGAGATGCTACTGGCGCCTTCCTGGCCTCAGCTCCACTCCTGCCTTGCCTTTGCACCTAGTCCCCAGGCGTTCTTGTGTAGGGCTTAGTTGCCGGTGGGTTGCACACTGCCAAGCGCTCCAGCAGTGAGGGCTCTATTAGAGGCAATGGGAGGGCAACTGCAGGGCTCCTCAAGCGGTTGCTTGACCGCCCAGACTCAGCACAGCACGGAGAGCACAAGGCTCACAGGGCCCCTGGCTGGGGTCTGCAGCCCCGCACACCCGGAGGTTGACTCCGGGAGCCCCCAGAAGGTGCCTGACAGACGTCATTTCCCTAGTGCTCTCCTCCCCAGCAGAGACGTGTGCAGGTGATTGGGGCCTGCCCCTGCGTGTCTGGGCTCTCTTCCACAGCCCCAGCTCAGGGAAGCAGCCCCTGAGCCAAGACATGTAGGAGGCGCGGGGCGCCCCCGCCTGGAAGCCTAGTTCACAGCATGCGGGAAGCGAGCCTCCTCGGGAGAAGAGGAGGCAACCCAGCTGCGTGCGGCTGCACTCACTTCTTGGGCGGAGCCGAGTGCGCCTCCAGTACGACAGAGCTCCAGCTCTGCTCAGAGGCCTAATCTGGCAGAGTTGCTGGCGTGAGGCTCCTCTGCCCTGGGCGAGCCTTGCCCAGACTTGGCTAGCGGCAAGGGTTCCTGTCCAGGAAGGAGCAGGCTGCACGAGACTGGGAGACGCTACTGGCGCCTCCCTGGCCTCAGCTCCACTCCTACCTTGCCTTTGCACATAGTTCAAAGGCGTCCTTTTGGAAGGCTTACGGGCCGGTGGGTTGTAAACTGCCAAGAGCTTCAGCAGTGAGGGCTCTATTAGAGGCAATGAGAGGGCAACTGCAGGGCTCCTCCAGCGGTTGCTTGACCGCCCAGACTCAGCACAGCACAGAGAGCACAAGGCTCACAGAGCCCCTGGCTAGGGTCTGCAGCCCCACACACCCGGCGGCTGACTCCGTGAGCGCCCAGAAGATGTTGACAGACATCATTTCCCTAGTGCTCTCCTCCCCAGCAGAGACGTGTGCAGCTGGTTGGGGCCTGCCCCTGCGTGTCTGGGCTCCCGTCCTCAGCCCCAGCTCAGGGAAGCAGCTCCTGAGTCCAGACCTGTAGGAGGCGCGGAGCGTCCCCGCCTGGAAGCCTAGTGCACAGCATGCGGGAAGCGAGCCTCCTCGGGAGAAGAGGAGGAAGCCCTGCTGCGCGCAGATGCAATCACTTCTTGGGCGAAGCCGAGTGCGCCTCCAGTACGGCAGAGCTCCAGGTCTGCTCAGAGGCCTAATCTGGCAGAGTTGCTGGCGTGAGGCTGCTGTGCCCTTGGCGAGCCTTGCCCAGACTTGCCTCGCGGCTAGGCTTCCAGTCCAGGAAGGAGCAGGCTGCGCGAGACTGGGAGATGCTACTGGCGCCTTCCTGGCCTCAGCTCCACTCCTGCCTTGCCTTTGCACCTAGTCCCCAGGCGTTCTTGTGGAGGGCTTAGTTGCCGGTGGGTTGCACACTGCCAAGCGCTCCAGCAGTGAGGGCTCTATTAGAGGCAATGGGAAGGCAACTTCATGGCTCCTCCAGCGGTTGCTTGACCGCCCAGACTCAGCACAGCACGGAGAGCACAAGGCTCACAGGGCCCCTGGCTGGGGTCTGCAGCCCCACACACCCGGAAGCTGACTCCGTGAGCGCCCAGAAGGTGTCTGACAGACGTCATTTCCTTAGTGCTCTCCTCCCCAGCAGAGACGTGTGCAGGTGATTGGGGCCTGCCCCTGCGTGTCTGGGCTCCCGTCCTCAGCCCCAGCTCAGGGAAGCAGCTCCTGAGTCAAGACCTGTAGGAGGCGCGAAGCGCCCCCGCCTGGAAGCCTAGTGCACAGCATGCGGGAAGCGAACCTCCTCGGGAGAAGAGGAGGCAACCCAGCTGCGTGCGGCTGCAATCACTTCTTGGGCGGAGCCGAGTGGGCCTCCAGTACGACAGAGCTCCAGCTCTGCTCAGAGGCCCGATGTGGCAGAGTTGCTGGCGTGAGGCTGCTCTGCCCTGGGCGAGCCTTGCCCAGACTTGCCTAGCGGCCAGGGTTCCTGTCCAGGAAGGAGCAGGATGCACGAGACTGGGAGATGTTACTGGCGCCTCCCTGGCCTCAGCTCCACTCCTACCTTGCCTTTGCACCTAGTTCAAAGGTGTCCTTTTGGAAGGCTTAGGGGCCGGTGGGTTGCAAACTGCCAAGAGCTCCAGCAGTGAGGGCTCTATAGAGGCAATGGGAGGGCAACTCTTGGCTCCTCCAGCGGTTGCTTGACCGCCCTGACTCAGCACAGCACGGAGAGCACAAGGCTCACAGAGCCCCTGGCTAGGGTCTGCAGCCCCACACACCCGGCGGCTGACTCCGTGAGCGCCCAGAAGATGTTGACAGACATCATTTCCATTGTGCTCTCCTCCCCAGCAGAGACGTGTGCAGCTGGTTGGGGCTTGCCCCTGCGTGTCTGGGCTCCCGTCCTCAGCCCCAGCTCAGGGAAGCAGCTCCTGAGTCCAGACCTGTAGGAGGCGCGGAGCGTCCCCGCCTGGAAGCCTAGTGCACAGCATGCGAGAAGCGAGCCTCCTCGGGAGAAGAGGAGGAAGCCCTGCTGCGTGCAGTTGCAATCACTTCTTGGGCGAAGCCGAGTGCGCCTCCAGTACGACAGAGCTCCAGCTCTGCTCAGAGGCCCGATGTGGCAGAGTTGCTGGCGTGAGGCTGCTCTGCCCTGGGCCTGCTTTGCCCAGACGTGCCTCGAGGCTAGGCTTCCATTCCTGGAAGGAGCAGGCTGCGCGAGACTGGGAGATGCTACTGGCGCCTTCCTGGCCTCAGCTCCACTTCTGCCTTGCCTTTGCACCTAGTCCCCAGGCGTTCTTGTGTAGGGCTTAGTTGCCGGTGGGTTGCACACTGCCAAGCGCTCCAGCAGTGAGGGCTCTATTAGAGGCAATGGGAGGGCAACTGCAGGGCTCCTCAAGCGGTTGCTTGACCGCCCAGACTCAGCACAGACGGAGAGCACAAGGCTCACAGGGCCCCTGGCTGCGGTCTGCAGCCCCGCACACCCGGAGGCTGACTCCGGGAGCGCCCAGAAAGTGCCTGACAGACGTCATTTCCCTAGTGCTCTCCTCCCCAGCAGAGACGTGTGCAGGTGATTGGGGCCTGCCCCTGCGTGTCTGGGCTCTCTTCCACAGCCCCAGCTCTGGGAAGCAGCCCCTGAGCCAAGACCTGTAGGAGGCGCGGGGCGCCCCCGGCTGGAAGCCTAGTGTACAGCATGCGGGAAGCGAGCCTCTTCGGGAGAAGAGGAGGCAACCCAGCTGCGTGCGGCTGCAATCACTTCTTGGGCGGAGCCGAGTGGGCCTCCAGTACGACAGAGCTCCAGCTCTGCTCAGAGGCCCGATGTGGCAGAGTTGCTGGCGTGAGGCTGCTCTGCCCTGGGCGAGCCTTGCCCAGACTTGCCTAGCGGCCAGGGTTCCTGTCCAGGAAGGAGCAGGCTGCACGAGACTGGGAGATGTTACTGGCGCCTCCCTGGCCTCTGCTCCACTCCTACCTTGCCTTTGCACCTAGTTCAAAGGCGTCCTTTTGGAAGGCTTAGGGGCCGGTGGGTTGCACACTGCCAAGAGCTCCAGCAGTGAGGGCTCTATTAGAGGCAATGGGAGGGCAACTGCTTGGCTCCTCAAGCGGTTGCTTGACCGCCCTGACAGCACAGCACGGAGAGCACAAGGCTCACAGAGCCCCTGGCTAGGGTCTGCAGCCCCACACACCCGGCGGCTGACTCCGTGAGCGCCCAGAAGATGTTGACAGACATCATTTCCATAGTGCTCTCCTCCCCAGCAGAGACGTGTGCAGCTGGTTGGGGCCTGCCCCTGCGTGTCTGGGCTCCCGTCCTCAGTCCCAGCTCAGGGAAGCAGCTCCTGAGTCCAGACCTGTAGGAGGCGCGGAGCGTCCCCGCCTGGAAGCCTAGTGCACAGCATGCGGGAAGCGAGCCTCCTCGGGAGAAGAGGAGGAAGCCCTGCTGCGTGCAGTTGCAATCACTTCTTGGGCGAAGCCGAGTGCGCCTCCAGTACGACAGAGCTCCAGCTCTGCTCAGAGGCCCGATGTGGCAGAGTTGCTGGCGTGAGGCTGCTCTGCCCTGGGCCAGCCTTGCCCAGACTTGCCTCGCGGCTAGGCTTCCATTCCTGGAAGGATCAGGCTGCGCGAGACTGGGAGATGCTACTGGCGCCTTCCTGGCCTCAGCTCCACTCCTGCCTTGCCTTTGCACCTAGTCCCCAGGCGTTCTTGTGTAGGGCTTAGTTGCCGGTGGGTTGCACACTGCCAAGCGCTCCAGCAGTGAGGGCTCTATTAGAGGCAATGGGAGGGCAACTGCAGGGCTCCTCAAGCGGTTGCTTGACCGCCCAGACTCAGCACAGCACGGAGAGCACAAGGCTCACAGGGCCCCTGGCTGGGGTCTGCAGCCCCGCACACCCGGAGGCTGACTCCGGGAGCCCCCAGAAGGTGCCTGACAGACGTCATTTCCCTAGTGCTCTCCTCCCCAGCAGAGACGTGTGCAGGTGATTGGGGCCTGCCCCTGCGTGTCTGGGCTCTCTTCCACAGCCCCAGCTCAGGGAAGCAGCCCCTGAGCCAAGACATGTAGGAGGCGCGGGGCGCCCCCGCCTGGAAGCCTAGTTCACAGCATGCGGGAAGCGAGCCTCCTCGGGAGAAGAGGAGGCAACCCAGCTGCGTGCGGCTGCACTCACTTCTTGGGCGGAGCCGAGTGCGCCTCCAGTACGACAGAGCTCCAGCTCTGCTCAGAGGCCTAATCTGGCAGAGTTGCTGGCGTGAGGCTCCTCTGCCCTGGGCGAGCCTTGCCCAGACTTGGCTAGCGGCAAGGGTTCCTGTCCAGGAAGGAGCAGGCTGCACGAGACTGGGAGACGCTACTGGCGCCTCCCTGGCCTCAGCTCCGCTCCTACCTTGCCTTTGCACATAGTTCAAAGGCGTCCTTTTGGAAGGCTTACGGGCCGGTGGGTTGTAAACTGCCAAGAGCTTCAGCAGTGAGGGCTCTATTAGAGGCAATGAGAGGGCAACTGCAGGGCTCCTCCAGCGGTTGCTTGACCGCCCAGACTCAGCACAGCACAGAGAGCACAAGGCTCACAGAGCCCCTGGCTAGGGTCTGCAGCCCCACACACCCGGCGGCTGACTCCGTGAGCGCCCAGAAGATGTTGACAGACATCATTTCCCTAGTGCTCTCCTCCCCAGCAGAGACGTGTGCAGCTGGTTGGGGCCTGCCCCTGCGTGTCTGGGCTCCCGTCCTCAGCCCCAGCTCAGGGAAGCAGCTCTTGAGTCCAGACCTGTAGGAGGCGCGGAGCGTCCCCGCCTGGAAGCCTAGTGCACAGCATGCGGGAAGCGAGCCTCCTCGGGAGAAGAGGAGGAAGCCCTGCTGCGTGCAGATGCAATCACTTCTTGGGCGAAGCCGAGTGCGCCTCCAGTACGGCAGAGCTCCAGGTCTGCTCAGAGGCCTAATCTGGCAGAGTTGCTGGCGTGAGGCTGCTGTGCCCTTGGCGAGCCTTGCCCAGACTTGCCTCGCGGCTAGGCTTCCAGTCCAGGAAGGAGCAGGCTGCGCGAGACTGGGAGATGCTACTGGCGCCTTCCTGGCCTCAGCTCCACTCCTGCCTTGCCTTTGCACCTAGTCCCCAGGCGTTCTTGTGGAGGGCTTAGTTGCCGGTGGGTTGCACACTGCCAAGCGCTCCAGCAGTGAGGGCTCTATTAGAGGCAATGGGAAGGCAACTTCATGGCTCCTCCAGCGGTTGCTTGACCGCCCAGACTCAGCACAGCACGGAGAGCACAAGGCTCACAGGGCCCCTGGCTGGGGTCTGCAGCCCCACACACCCGGAAGCTGACTCCGTGAGCGCCCAGAAGGTGTCTGACAGACGTCATTTCCTTAGTGCTCTCCTCCCCAGCAGAGACGTGTGCAGGTGATTGGGGCCTGCCCCTGCGTGTCTGGGCTCCCGTCCTCAGCCCCAGCTCAGGGAAGCAGCTCCTGAGTCAAGACCTGTAGGAGGCGCGAAGCGCCCCCGCCTGGAAGCCTAGTGCACAGCATGCGGGAAGCGAACCTCCTCGGGAGAAGAGGAGGCAACCCAGCTGCGTGCGGCTGCAATCACTTCTTGGGCGGAGCCGAGTGGGCCTCCAGTACGACAGAGCTCCAGCTCTGCTCAGAGGCCCGATGTGGCAGAGTTGCTGGCGTGAGGCTGCTCTGCCCTGGGCGAGCCTTGCCCAGACTTGCCTAGCGGCCAGGGTTCCTGTCCAGGAAGGAGCAGGCTGCACGAGACTGGGAGATGTTACTGGCGCCTCCCTGGCCTCTGCTCCACTCCTACCTTGCCTTTGCACATAGTTCAAAGGCGTCCTTTTGGAAGGCTTAGGGGCCGGTGGGTTGCACACTGCCAAGAGCTCCAGCAGTGAGGGCTCTATTAGAGGCAATGGGAGGGCAACTGCTTGGCTCCTCAAGCGGTTGCTTGACCGCCCTGACAGCACAGCACGGAGAGCACAAGGCTCACAGAGCCCCTGGCTAGGGTCTGCAGCCCCACACACCCGGCGGCTGACTCCGTGAGCGCCCAGAAGATGTTGACAGACATCATTTCCATAGTGCTCTCCTCCCCAGCAGAGACGTGTGCAGCTGGTTGGGGCCTGCCCCTGCGTGTCTGGGCTCCCGTCCTCAGTCCCAGCTCAGGGAAGCAGCTCCTGAGTCCAGACCTGTAGGAGGCGCGGAGCGTCCCCGCCTGGAAGCCTAGTGCACAGCATGCGGGAAGCGAGCCTCCTCGGGAGAAGAGGAGGAAGCCCTGCTGCGTGCAGTTGCAATCACTTCTTGGGCGAAGCCGAGTGCGCCTCCAGTACGACAGAGCTCCAGCTCTGCTCAGAGGCCCGATGTGGCAGAGTTGCTGGCGTGAGGCTGCTCTGCCCTGGGCCAGCCTTGCCCAGACTTGCCTCGCGGCTAGGCTTCCATTCCTGGAAGGATCAGGCTGCGCGAGACTGGGAGATGCTACTGGCGCCTTCCTGGCCTCAGCTCCACTCCTGCCTTGCCTTTGCACCTAGTCCCCAGGCGTTCTTGTGTAGGGCTTAGTTGCCGGTGGGTTGCACACTGCCAAGCGCTCCAGCAGTGAGGGCTCTATTAGAGGCAATGGGAGGGCAACTGCAGGGCTCCTCAAGCGGTTGCTTGACCGCCCAGACTCAGCACAGCACGGAGAGCACAAGGCTCACAGGGCCCCTGGCTGGGGTCTGCAGCCCCGCACACCCGGAGGCTGACTCCGGGAGCCCCCAGAAGGTGCCTGACAGACGTCATTTCCCTAGTGCTCTCCTCCCCAGCAGAGACGTGTGCAGGTGATTGGGGCCTGCCCCTGCGTGTCTGGGCTCTCTTCCACAGCCCCAGCTCAGGGAAGCAGCCCCTGAGCCAAGACATGTAGGAGGCGCGGGGCGCCCCCGCCTGGAAGCCTAGTTCACAGCATGCAGGAAGCGAGCCTCCTCGGGAGAAGAGGAGGCAACCCAGCTGCGTGCGGCTGCACTCACTTCTTGGGCGGAGCCGAGTGCGCCTCCAGTACGACAGAGCTCCAGCTCTGCTCAGAGGCCTAATCTGGCAGAGTTGCTGGCGTGAGGCTCCTCTGCCCTGGGCGAGCCTTGCCCAGACTTGGCTAGCGGCAAGGGTTCCTGTCCAGGAAGGAGCAGGCTGCACGAGACTGGGAGACGCTACTGGCGCCTCCCTGGCCTCAGCTCCACTCCTACCTTGCCTTTGCACATAGTTCAAAGGCGTCCTTTTGGAAGGCTTACGGGCCGGTGGGTTGCAAACTGCCAAGAGCTTCAGCAGTGGGGGCTCTATTAGAGGCAATGAGAGGGCAACTGCAGGGCTCCTCCAGCGGTTGCTTGACCGCCCAGACTCAGCACAGCACAGAGAGCACAAGGCTCACAGAGCCCCTGGCTAGGGTCTGCAGCCCCACACACCCGGCGGCTGACTCCGTGAGCGCCCAGAAGATGTTGACAGACATCATTTCCCTAGTGCTCTCCTCCCCAGCAGAGACGTGTGCAGCTGGTTGGGGCCTGCCCCTGCGTGTCTGGGCTCCCGTCCTCAGCCCCAGCTCAGGGAAGCAGCTCCTGAGTCCAGACCTGTAGGAGGCGCGGAGCGTCCCCGCCTGGAAGCCTAGTGCACAGCATGCGGGAAGCGAGCCTCCTCGGGAGAAGAGGAGGAAGCCCTGCTGCGTGCAGATGCAATCACTTCTTGGGCGAAGCCGAGTGCGCCTCCAGTACGGCAGAGCTCCAGGTCTGCTCAGAGTCCTAATCTGGCAGAGTTGCTGGCGTGAGGCTGCTGTGCCCTTGGCGAGCCTTGCCCAGACTTGCCTCGCGGCTAGGCTTCCAGTCCAGGAAGGAGCAGGCTGCGCGAGACTGGGAGATGCTACTGGCGCCTTCCTGGCCTCAGCTCCACTCCTGCCTTGCCTTTGCACCTAGTCCCCAGGCGTTCTTGTGGAGGGCTTAGTTGCCGGTGGGTTGCACACTGCCAAGCGCTCCAGCAGTGAGGGCTCTATTAGATGCAATGGGAAGGCAACTTCATGGCTCCTCCAGCGGTTGCTTGACCGCCCAGACTCAGCACAGCACGGAGAGCACAAGGCTCACAGGGCCCCTGGCTGGGGTCTGCAGCCCCACACACCCGGAAGCTGACTCCGTGAGCGCCCAGAAGGTGTCTGACAGACGTCATTTCCTTAGTGCTCTCCTCCCCAGCAGAGACGTGTGCAGGTGATTGGGGCCTGCCCCTGCGTGTCTGGGCTCCCGTCCTCAGCCCCAGCTCAGGGAAGCAGCTCCTGAGTCAAGACCTGTAGGAGGCGCGAAGCGCCCCCGCCTGGAAGCCTAGTGCACAGCATGCGGGAAGCGAACCTCCTCGGGAGAAGAGGAGGCAACCCAGCTGCGTGCGGCTGCAATCACTTCTTGGGCGGAGCCGAGTGGGCCTCCAGTACGACAGAGCTCCAGCTCTGCTCAGAGGCCCGATGTGGCAGAGTTGCTGGCGTGAGGCTGCTCTGCCCTGGGCGAGCCTTGCCCAGACTTGCCTAGCGGCCAGGGTTCCTGTCCAGGAAGGAGCAGGATGCACGAGACTGGGAGATGTTACTGGCGCCTCCCTGGCCTCAGCTCCACTCCTACCTTGCCTTTGCACCTAGTTCAAAGGTGTCCTTTTGGAAGGCTTAGGGGCCGGTGGGTTGCAAACTGCCAAGAGCTCCAGCAGTGAGGGCTCTATAGAGGCAATGGGAGGGCAACTGCTTGGCTCCTCCAGCGGTTGCTTGACCGCCCTGACTCAGCACAGCACGGAGAGCACAAGGCTCACAGAGCCCCTGGCTAGGGTCTGCAGCCCCACACACCCGGCGGCTGACTTCGTGAGCGCCCAGAAGATGTTGACAGACATCATTTCCATAGTGCTCTCCTCCCCAGCAGAGACGTGTGCAGCTGGTTGGGGCCTGCCCCTGCGTGTCTGGGCTCCCGTCCTCAGCCCCAGCTCAGGGAAGCAGCTCCTGAGTCCAGACCTGTAGGAGGCGCGGAGCGTCCCCGCCTGGAAGCCTAGTGCACAGCATGCGGGAAGCGAGCCTCCTCGGGAGAAGAGGAGGAAGCCCTGCTGCGTGCAGTTGCAATCACTTCTTGGGCGAAGCCGAGTGCGCCTCCAGTACGACAGAGCTCCAGCTCTGCTCAGAGGCCCGATGTGGCAGAGTTGCTGGCGTGAGGCTGCTCTGCCCTGGGCCTGCTTTGCCCAGACGTGCCTCGAGGCTTGGCTTCCATTCCTGGAAGGAGCAGGCTGCGCGAGACTGGGAGATGCTACTGGCGCCTTCCTGGCCTCAGCTCCACTTCTGCCTTGCCTTTGCACCTAGTCCCCAGGCGTTCTTGTGTAGGGCTTAGTTGCCGGTGGGTTGCACACTGCCAAGCGCTCCAGCAGTGAGGGCTCTATTAGAGGCAATGGGAGGGCAACTGTAGGGCTCCTCAAGCGGTTGCTTGACTGCCCAGACTCAGCACAGACGGAGAGCACAAGGCTCACAGGGCCCCTGGCTGCGGTCTGCAGCCCCGCACACCCGGAGGCTGACTCCGGGAGCGCCCAGAAAGTGCCTGACAGACGTCATTTCCCTAGTGCTCTCCTCCCCAGCAGAGACGTGTGCAGGTGATTGGGGCCTGCCCCTGCGTGTCTGGGCTCTCTTCCACAGCCCCAGCTCTGGGAAGCAGCCCCTGAGCCAAGACCTGTAGGAGGCGCGGGGCGCCCCCGGCTGGAAGCCTAGTGTACAGCATGCGGGAAGCGAGCCTCTTCGGGAGAAGAGGAGGCAACCCAGCTGCGTGCGGCTGCAATCACTTCTTGGGCGGAGCCGAGTGGGCCTCCAGTACGACAGAGCTCCAGCTCTGCTCAGAGGCCCGATGTGGCAGAGTTGCTGGCGTGAGGCTGCTCTGCCCTGGGCGAGCCTTGCCCAGACTTGCCTAGCGGCCAGGGTTCCTGTCCAGGAAGGAGCAGGCTGCACGAGACTGGGAGATGTTACTGGCGCCTCCCTGGCCTCTGCTCCACTCCTACCTTGCCTTTGCACCTAGTTCAAAGGCGTCCTTTTGGAAGGCTTAGGGGCCGGTGGGTTGCACACTGCCAAGAGCTCCAGCAGTGAGGGCTCTATTAGAGGCAATGGGAGGGCAACTGCTTGGCTCCTCAAGCGGTTGCTTGACCGCCCTGACAGCACAGCACGGAGAGCACAAGGCTCACAGAGCCCCTGGCTAGGGTCTGCAGCCCCACACACCCGGCGGCTGACTCCGTGAGCGCCCAGAAGATGTTGACAGACATCATTTCCATAGTGCTCTCCTCCCCAGCAGAGACGTGTGCAGCTGGTTGGGGCCTGCCCCTGCGTGTCTGGGCTCCCGTCCTCAGTCCCAGCTCAGGGAAGCAGCTCCTGAGTCCAGACCTGTAGGAGGCGCGGAGCGTCCCCGCCTGGAAGCCTAGTGCACAGCATGCGGGAAGCGAGCCTCCTCGGGAGAAGAGGAGGAAGCCCTGCTGCGTGCAGTTGCAATCACTTCTTGGGCGAAGCCGAGTGCGCCTCCAGTACGACAGAGCTCCAGCTCTGCTCAGAGGCCCGATGTGGCAGAGTTGCTGGCGTGAGGCTGCTCTGCCCTGGGCCAGCCTTGCCCAGACTTGCCTCGCGGCTAGGCTTCCATTCCTGGAAGGATCAGGCTGCGCGAGACTGGGAGATGCTACTGGCGCCTTCCTGGCCTCAGCTCCACTCCTGCCTTGCCTTTGCACCTAGTCCCCAGGCGTTCTTGTGTAGGGCTTAGTTGCCGGTGGGTTGCACACTGCCAAGCGCTCCAGCAGTGAGGGCTCTATTAGAGGCAATGGGAGGGCAACTGCAGGGCTCCTCAAGCGGTTGCTTGACCGCCCAGACTCAGCACAGCACGGAGAGCACAAGGCTCACAGGGCCCCTGGCTGGGGTCTGCAGCCCCGCACACCCGGAGGCTGACTCCGGGAGCCCCCAGAAGGTGCCTGACAGACGTCATTTCCCTAGTGCTCTCCTCCCCAGCAGAGACGTGTGCAGGTGATTGGGGCCTGCCCCTGCGTGTCTGGGCTCTCTTCCACAGCCCCAGCTCAGGGAAGCAGCCCCTGAGCCAAGACATGTAGGAGGCGCGGGGCGCCCCCGCCTGGAAGCCTAGTTCACAGCATGCGGGAAGCGAGCCTCCTCGGGAGAAGAGGAGGCAACCCAGCTGCGTGCGGCTGCACTCACTTCTTGGGCGGAGCCGAGTGCGCCTCCAGTACGACAGAGCTCCAGCTCTGCTCAGAGGCCTAATCTGGCAGAGTTGCTGGCGTGAGGCTCCTCTGCCTTGGGCGAGCCTTGCCCAGACTTGGCTAGCGGCAAGGGTTCCTGTCCAGGAAGGAGCAGGCTGCACGAGACTGGGAGACGCTACTGGCGCCTCCCTGGCCTCAGCTCCGCTCCTACCTTGCCTTTGCACATAGTTCAAAGGCGTCCTTTTGGAAGGCTTACGGGCCGGTGGGTTGTAAACTGCCAAGAGCTTCAGCAGTGAGGGCTCTATTAGAGGCAATGAGAGGGCAACTGCAGGGCTCCTCCAGCGGTTGCTTGACCGCCCAGACTCAGCACAGCACAGAGAGCACAAGGCTCACAGAGCCCCTGGCTAGGGTCTGCAGCCCCACACACCCGGCGGCTGACTCCGTGAGCGCCCAGAAGATGTTGACAGACATCATTTCCCTAGTGCTCTCCTCCCCAGCAGAGACGTGTGCAGCTGGTTGGGGCCTGCCCCTGCGTGTCTGGGCTCCCGTCCTCAGCCCCAGCTCAGGGAAGCAGCTCTTGAGTCCAGACCTGTAGGAGGCGCGGAGCGTCCCCGCCTGGAAGCCTAGTGCACAGCATGCGGGAAGCGAGCCTCCTCGGGAGAAGAGGAGGAAGCCCTGCTGCGTGCAGATGCAATCACTTCTTGGGCGAAGCCGAGTGCGCCTCCAGTACGGCAGAGCTCCAGGTCTGCTCAGAGGCCTAATCTGGCAGAGTTGCTGGCGTGAGGCTGCTGTGCCCTTGGCGAGCCTTGCCCAGACTTGCCTCGCGGCTAGGCTTCCAGTCCAGGAAGGAGCAGGCTGCGCGAGACTGGGAGATGCTACTGGCGCCTTCCTGGCCTCAGCTCCACTCCTGCCTTGCCTTTGCACCTAGTCCCCAGGCGTTCTTGTGGAGGGCTTAGTTGCCGGTGGGTTGCACACTGCCAAGCGCTCCAGCAGTGAGGGCTCTATTAGAGGCAATGGGAAGGCAACTTCATGGCTCCTCCAGCGGTTGCTTGACCGCCCAGACTCAGCACAGCACGGAGAGCACAAGGCTCACAGGGCCCCTGGCTGGGGTCTGCAGCCCCACACACCCGGAAGCTGACTCCGTGAGCGCCCAGAAGGTGTCTGACAGACGTCATTTCCTTAGTGCTCTCCTCCCCAGCAGAGACGTGTGCAGGTGATTGGGGCCTGCCCCTGCGTGTCTGGGCTCCCGTCCTCAGCCCCAGCTCAGGGAAGCAGCTCCTGAGTCAAGACCTGTAGGAGGCGCGAAGCGCCCCCGCCTGGAAGCCTAGTGCACAGCATGCGGGAAGCGAACCTCCTCGGGAGAAGAGGAGGCAACCCAGCTGCGTGCGGCTGCAATCACTTCTTGGGCGGAGCCGAGTGGGCCTCCAGTACGACAGAGCTCCAGCTCTGCTCAGAGGCCCGATGTGGCAGAGTTGCTGGCGTGAGGCTGCTCTGCCCTGGGCGAGCCTTGCCCAGACTTGCCTAGCGGCCAGGGTTCCTGTCCAGGAAGGAGCAGGCTGCACGAGACTGGGAGATGTTACTGGCGCCTCCCTGGCCTCTGCTCCACTCCTACCTTGCCTTTGCACCTAGTTCAAAGGCGTCCTTTTGGAAGGCTTAGGGGCCGGTGGGTTGCACACTGCCAAGAGCTCCAGCAGTGAGGGCTCTATTAGAGGCAATGGGAGGGCAACTGCTTGGCTCCTCAAGCGGTTGCTTGACCGCCCTGACAGCACAGCACGGAGAGCACAAGGCTCACAGAGCCCCTGGCTAGGGTCTGCAGCCCCACACACCCGGCGGCTGACTCCGTGAGCGCCCAGAAGATGTTGACAGACATCATTTCCATAGTGCTCTCCTCCCCAGCAGAGACGTGTGCAGCTGGTTGGGGCCTGCCCCTGCGTGTCTGGGCTCCCGTCCTCAGTCCCAGCTCAGGGAAGCAGCTCCTGAGTCCAGACCTGTAGGAGGCGCGGAGCGTCCCCGCCTGGAAGCCTAGTGCACAGCATGCGGGAAGCGAGCCTCCTCGGGAGAAGAGGAGGAAGCCCTGCTGCGTGCAGTTGCAATCACTTCTTGGGCGAAGCCGAGTGCGCCTCCAGTACGACAGAGCTCCAGCTCTGCTCAGAGGCCCGATGTGGCAGAGTTGCTGGCGTGAGGCTGCTCTGCCCTGGGCCAGCCTTGCCCAGACTTGCCTCGCGGCTAGGCTTCCATTCCTGGAAGGATCAGGCTGCGCGAGACTGGGAGATGCTACTGGCGCCTTCCTGGCCTCAGCTCCACTCCTGCCTTGCCTTTGCACCTAGTCCCCAGGCGTTCTTGTGTAGGGCTTAGTTGCCGGTGGGTTGCACACTGCCAAGCGCTCCAGCAGTGAGGGCTCTATTAGAGGCAATGGGAGGGCAACTGCAGGGCTCCTCAAGCGGTTGCTTGACCGCCCAGACTCAGCACAGCACGGAGAGCACAAGGCTCACAGGGCCCCTGGCTGGGGTCTGCAGCCCCGCACACCCGGAGGCTGACTCCGGGAGCCCCCAGAAGGTGCCTGACAGACGTCATTTCCCTAGTGCTCTCCTCCCCAGCAGAGACGTGTGCAGGTGATTGGGGCCTGCCCCTGCGTGTCTGGGCTCTCTTCCACAGCCCCAGCTCAGGGAAGCAGCCCCTGAGCCAAGACATGTAGGAGGCGCGGGGCGCCCCCGCCTGGAAGCCTAGTTCACAGCATGCAGGAAGCGAGCCTCCTCGGGAGAAGAGGAGGCAACCCAGCTGCGTGCGGCTGCACTCACTTCTTGGGCGGAGCCGAGTGCGCCTCCAGTACGACAGAGCTCCAGCTCTGCTCAGAGGCCTAATCTGGCAGAGTTGCTGGCGTGAGGCTCCTCTGCCCTGGGCGAGCCTTGCCCAGACTTGGCTAGCGGCAAGGGTTCCTGTCCAGGAAGGAGCAGGCTGCACGAGACTGGGAGACGCTACTGGCGCCTCCCTGGCCTCAGCTCCACTCCTACCTTGCCTTTGCACATAGTTCAAAGGCGTCCTTTTGGAAGGCTTACGGGCCGGTGGGTTGCAAACTGCCAAGAGCTTCAGCAGTGGGGGCTCTATTAGAGGCAATGAGAGGGCAACTGCAGGGCTCCTCCAGCGGTTGCTTGACCGCCCAGACTCAGCACAGCACAGAGAGCACAAGGCTCACAGAGCCCCTGGCTAGGGTCTGCAGCCCCACACACCCGGCGGCTGACTCCGTGAGCGCCCAGAAGATGTTGACAGACATCATTTCCCTAGTGCTCTCCTCCCCAGCAGAGACGTGTGCAGCTGGTTGGGGCCTGCCCCTGCGTGTCTGGGCTCCCGTCCTCAGCCCCAGCTCAGGGAAGCAGCTCCTGAGTCCAGACCTGTAGGAGGCGCGGAGCGTCCCCGCCTGGAAGCCTAGTGCACAGCATGCGGGAAGCGAGCCTCCTCGGGAGAAGAGGAGGAAGCCCTGCTGCGTGCAGATGCAATCACTTCTTGGGCGAAGCCGAGTGCGCCTCCAGTACGGCAGAGCTCCAGGTCTGCTCAGAGTCCTAATCTGGCAGAGTTGCTGGCGTGAGGCTGCTGTGCCCTTGGCGAGCCTTGCCCAGACTTGCCTCGCGGCTAGGCTTCCAGTCCAGGAAGGAGCAGGCTGCGCGAGACTGGGAGATGCTACTGGCGCCTTCCTGGCCTCAGCTCCACTCCTGCCTTGCCTTTGCACCTAGTCCCCAGGCGTTCTTGTGGAGGGCTTAGTTGCCGGTGGGTTGCACACTGCCAAGCGCTCCAGCAGTGAGGGCTCTATTAGAGGCAATGGGAAGGCAACTTCATGGCTCCTCCAGCGGTTGCTTGACCGCCCAGACTCAGCACAGCACGGAGAGCACAAGGCTCACAGGGCCCCTGGCTGGGGTCTGCAGCCCCACACACTCGGAAGCTGACTCCGTGAGCGCCCAGAAGGTGTCTGACAGACGTCATTTCCTTAGTGCTCTCCTCCCCAGCAGAGACGTGTGCAGGTGATTGGGGCCTGCCCCTGCGTGTCTGGGCTCCCGTCCTCAGCCCCAGCTCAGGGAAGCAGCTCCTGAGTCAAGACCTGTAGGAGGCGCGAAGCGCCCCCGCCTGGAAGCCTAGTGCACAGCATGCGGGAAGCGAACCTCCTCGGGAGAAGAGGAGGCAACCCAGCTGCGTGCGGCTGCAATCACTTCTTGGGCGGAGCCGAGTGGGCCTCCAGTACGACAGAGCTCCAGCTCTGCTCAGAGGCCCGATGTGGCAGAGTTGCTGGCGTGAGGCTGCTCTGCCCTGGGCGAGCCTTGCCCAGACTTGCCTAGCGGCCAGGGTTCCTGTCCAGGAAGGAGCAGGATGCACGAGACTGGGAGATGTTACTGGCGCCTCCCTGGCCTCAGCTCCACTCCTACCTTGCCTTTGCACCTAGTTCAAAGGTGTCCTTTTGGAAGGCTTAGGGGCCGGTGGGTTGCAAACTGCCAAGAGCTCCAGCAGTGAGGGCTCTATAGAGGCAATGGGAGGGCAACTGCTTGGCTCCTCCAGCGGTTGCTTGACCGCCCTGACTCAGCACAGCACGGAGAGCACAAGGCTCACAGAGCCCCTGGCTAGGGTCTGCAGCCCCACACACCCGGCGGCTGACTCCGTGAGCGCCCAGAAGATGTTGACAGACATCATTTCCATAGTGCTCTCCTCCCCAGCAGAGACGTGTGCAGCTGGTTGGGGCCTGCCCCTGCGTGTCTGGGCTCCCGTCCTCAGCCCCAGCTCAGGGAAGCAGCTCCTGAGTCCAGACCTGTAGGAGGCGCGGAGCGTCCCCGCCTGGAAGCCTAGTGCACAGCATGCGGGAAGCGAGCCTCCTCGGGAGAAGAGGAGGAAGCCCTGCTGCGTGCAGTTGCAATCACTTCTTGGGCGAAGCCGAGTGCGCCTCCAGTACGACAGAGCTCCAGCTCTGCTCAGAGGCCCGATGTGGCAGAGTTGCTGGCGTGAGGCTGCTCTGCCCTGGGCCTGCTTTGCCCAGACGTGCCTCGAGGCTTGGCTTCCATTCCTGGAAGGAGCAGGCTGCGCGAGACTGGGAGATGCTACTGGCGCCTTCCTGGCCTCAGCTCCACTTCTGCCTTGCCTTTGCACCTAGTCCCCAGGCGTTCTTGTGTAGGGCTTAGTTGCCGGTGGGTTGCACACTGCCAAGCGCTCCAGCAGTGAGGGCTCTATTAGAGGCAATGGGAGGGCAACTGCAGGGCTCCTCAAGCGGTTGCTTGACTGCCCAGACTCAGCACAGACGGAGAGCACAAGGCTCACAGGGCCCCTGGCTGCGGTCTGCAGCCCCGCACACCCGGAGGCTGACTCCGGGAGCGCCCAGAAAGTGCCTGACAGACGTCATTTCCCTAGTGCTCTCCTCCCCAGCAGAGACGTGTGCAGGTGATTGGGGCCTGCCCCTGCGTGTCTGGGCTCTCTTCCACAGCCCCAGCTCTGGGAAGCAGCCCCTGAGCCAAGACCTGTAGGAGGCGCGGGGCGCCCCCGGCTGGAAGCCTAGTGTACAGCATGCGGGAAGCGAGCCTCTTCGGGAGAAGAGGAGGCAACCCAGCTGCGTGCGGCTGCAATCACTTCTTGGGCGGAGCCGAGTGGGCCTCCAGTACGACAGAGCTCCAGCTCTGCTCAGAGGCCCGATGTGGCAGAGTTGCTGGCGTGAGGCTGCTCTGCCCTGGGCGAGCCTTGCCCAGACTTGCCTAGCGGCCAGGGTTCCTGTCCAGGAAGGAGCAGGCTGCACGAGACTGGGAGATGTTACTGGCGCCTCCCTGGCCTCTGCTCCACTCCTACCTTGCCTTTGCACCTAGTTCAAAGGCGTCCTTTTGGAAGGCTTAGGGGCCGGTGGGTTGCACACTGCCAAGAGCTCCAGCAGTGAGGGCTCTATTAGAGGCAATGGGAGGGCAACTGCTTGGCTCCTCAAGCGGTTGCTTGACCGCCCTGACAGCACAGCACGGAGAGCACAAGGCTCACAGAGCCCCTGGCTAGGGTCTGCAGCCCCACACACCCGGCGGCTGACTCCGTGAGCGCCCAGAAGATGTTGACAGACATCATTTCCATAGTGCTCTCCTCCCCAGCAGAGACGTGTGCAGCTGGTTGGGGCCTGCCCCTGCGTGTCTGGGCTCCCGTCCTCAGTCCCAGCTCAGGGAAGCAGCTCCTGAGTCCAGACCTGTAGGAGGCGCGGAGCGTCCCCGCCTGGAAGCCTAGTGCACAGCATGCGGGAAGCGAGCCTCCTCGGGAGAAGAGGAGGAAGCCCTGCTGCGTGCAGTTGCAATCACTTCTTGGGCGAAGCCGAGTGCGCCTCCAGTACGACAGAGCTCCAGCTCTGCTCAGAGGCCCGATGTGGCAGAGTTGCTGGCGTGAGGCTGCTCTGCCCTGGGCCAGCCTTGCCCAGACTTGCCTCGCGGCTAGGCTTCCATTCCTGGAAGGATCAGGCTGCGCGAGACTGGGAGATGCTACTGGCGCCTTCCTGGCCTCAGCTCCACTCCTGCCTTGCCTTTGCACCTAGTCCCCAGGCGTTCTTGTGTAGGGCTTAGTTGCCGGTGGGTTGCACACTGCCAAGCGCTCCAGCAGTGAGGGCTCTATTAGAGGCAATGGGAGGGCAACTGCAGGGCTCCTCAAGCGGTTGCTTGACCGCCCAGACTCAGCACAGCACGGAGAGCACAAGGCTCACAGGGCCCCTGGCTGGGGTCTGCAGCCCCGCACACCCGGAGGCTGACTCCGGGAGCCCCCAGAAGGTGCCTGACAGACGTCATTTCCCTAGTGCTCTCCTCCCCAGCAGAGACGTGTGCAGGTGATTGGGGCCTGCCCCTGCGTGTCTGGGCTCTCTTCCACAGCCCCAGCTCAGGGAAGCAGCCCCTGAGCCAAGACATGTAGGAGGCGCGGGGCGCCCCCGCCTGGAAGCCTAGTGCACAGCATGCGGGAAGCGAACCTCCTCGGGAGAAGAGGAGGCAACCCAGCTGCGTGCGGCTGCACTCACTTCTTGGGCGGAGCCGAGTGCGCCTCCAGTACGACAGAGCTCCAGCTCTGCTCAGAGGCCTAATCTGGCAGAGTTGCTGGCGTGAGGCTCCTCTGCCCTGGGCGAGCCTTGCCCAGACTTGGCTAGCGGCAAGGGTTCCTGTCCAGGAAGGAGCAGGCTGCACGAGACTGGGAGACGCTACTGGCGCCTCCCTGGCCTCAGCTCCGCTCCTACCTTGCCTTTGCACATAGTTCAAAGGCGTCCTTTTGGAAGGCTTACGGGCCGGTGGGTTGTAAACTGCCAAGAGCTTCAGCAGTGAGGGCTCTATTAGAGGCAATGAGAGGGCAACTGCAGGGCTCCTCCAGCGGTTGCTTGACCGCCCAGACTCAGCACAGCACAGAGAGCACAAGGCTCACAGAGCCCCTGGCTAGGGTCTGCAGCCCCACACACCCGGCGGCTGACTCCGTGAGCGCCCAGAAGATGTTGACAGACATCATTTCCCTAGTGCTCTCCTCCCCAGCAGAGACGTGTGCAGCTGGTTGGGGCCTGCCCCTGCGTGTCTGGGCTCCCGTCCTCAGCCCCAGCTCAGGGAAGCAGCTCTTGAGTCCAGACCTGTAGGAGGCGCGGAGCGTCCCCGCCTGGAAGCCTAGTGCACAGCATGCGGGAAGCGAGCCTCCTCGGGAGAAGAGGAGGAAGCCCTGCTGCGTGCAGATGCAATCACTTCTTGGGCGAAGCCGAGTGCGCCTCCAGTACGGCAGAGCTCCAGGTCTGCTCAGAGGCCTAATCTGGCAGAGTTGCTGGCGTGAGGCTGCTGTGCCCTTGGCGAGCCTTGCCCAGACTTGCCTCGCGGCTAGGCTTCCAGTCCAGGAAGGAGCAGGCTGCGCGAGACTGGGAGATGCTACTGGCGCCTTCCTGGCCTCAGCTCCACTCCTGCCTTGCCTTTGCACCTAGTCCCCAGGCGTTCTTGTGGAGGGCTTAGTTGCCGGTGGGTTGCACACTGCCAAGCGCTCCAGCAGTGAGGGCTCTATTAGAGGCAATGGGAAGGCAACTTCATGGCTCCTCCAGCGGTTGCTTGACCGCCCAGACTCAGCACAGCACGGAGAGCACAAGGCTCACAGGGCCCCTGGCTGGGGTCTGCAGCCCCACACACCCGGAAGCTGACTCCGTGAGCGCCCAGAAGGTGTCTGACAGACGTCATTTCCTTAGTGCTCTCCTCCCCAGCAGAGACGTGTGCAGGTGATTGGGGCCTGCCCCTGCGTGTCTGGGCTCCCGTCCTCAGCCCCAGCTCAGGGAAGCAGCTCCTGAGTCAAGACCTGTAGGAGGCGCGAAGCGCCCCCGCCTGGAAGCCTAGTGCACAGCATGCGGGAAGCGAACCTCCTCGGGAGAAGAGGAGGCAACCCAGCTGCGTGCGGCTGCAATCACTTCTTGGGCGGAGCCGAGTGGGCCTCCAGTACGACAGAGCTCCAGCTCTGCTCAGAGGCCCGATGTGGCAGAGTTGCTGGCGTGAGGCTGCTCTGCCCTGGGCGAGCCTTGCCCAGACTTGCCTAGCGGCCAGGGTTCCTGTCCAGGAAGGAGCAGGCTGCACGAGACTGGGAGATGTTACTGGCGCCTCCCTGGCCTCTGCTCCACTCCTACCTTGCCTTTGCACCTAGTTCAAAGGCGTCCTTTTGGAAGGCTTAGGGGCCGGTGGGTTGCACACTGCCAAGAGCTCCAGCAGTGAGGGCTCTATTAGAGGCAATGGGAGGGCAACTGCTTGGCTCCTCAAGCGGTTGCTTGACCGCCCTGACAGCACAGCACGGAGAGCACAAGGCTCACAGAGCCCCTGGCTAGGGTCTGCAGCCCCACACACCCGGCGGCTGACTCCGTGAGCGCCCAGAAGATGTTGACAGACATCATTTCCATAGTGCTCTCCTCCCCAGCAGAGACGTGTGCAGCTGGTTGGGGCCTGCCCCTGCGTGTCTGGGCTCCCGTCCTCAGTCCCAGCTCAGGGAAGCAGCTCCTGAGTCCAGACCTGTAGGAGGCGCGGAGCGTCCCCGCCTGGAAGCCTAGTGCACAGCATGCGGGAAGCGAGCCTCCTCGGGAGAAGAGGAGGAAGCCCTGCTGCGTGCAGTTGCAATCACTTCTTGGGCGAAGCCGAGTGCGCCTCCAGTACGACAGAGCTCCAGCTCTGCTCAGAGGCCCGATGTGGCAGAGTTGCTGGCGTGAGGCTGCTCTGCCCTGGGCCAGCCTTGCCCAGACTTGCCTCGCGGCTAGGCTTCCATTCCTGGAAGGATCAGGCTGCGCGAGACTGGGAGATGCTACTGGCGCCTTCCTGGCCTCAGCTCCACTCCTGCCTTGCCTTTGCACCTAGTCCCCAGGCGTTCTTGTGTAGGGCTTAGTTGCCGGTGGGTTGCACACTGCCAAGCGCTCCAGCAGTGAGGGCTCTATTAGAGGCAATGGGAGGGCAACTGCAGGGCTCCTCAAGCGGTTGCTTGACCGCCCAGACTCAGCACAGCACGGAGAGCACAAGGCTCACAGGGCCCCTGGCTGGGGTCTGCAGCCCCGCACACCCGGAGGCTGACTCCGGGAGCCCCCAGAAGGTGCCTGACAGACGTCATTTCCCTAGTGCTCTCCTCCCCAGCAGAGACGTGTGCAGGTGATTGGGGCCTGCCCCTGCGTGTCTGGGCTCTCTTCCACAGCCCCAGCTCTGGGAAGCAGCCCCTGAGCCAAGACCTGTAGGAGGCGCGGGGCGCCCCCGGCTGGAAGCCTAGTGTACAGCATGCGGGAAGCGAGCCTCTTCGGGAGAAGAGGAGGCAACCCAGCTGCGTGCGGCTGCAATCACTTCTTGGGCGGAGCCGAGTGGGCCTCCAGTACGACAGAGCTCCAGCTCTGCTCAGAGGCCCGATGTGGCAGAGTTGCTGGCGTGAGGCTGCTCTGCCCTGGGCGAGCCTTGCCCAGACTTGCCTAGCGGCCAGGGTTCCTGTCCAGGAAGGAGCAGGCTGCACGAGACTGGGAGATGTTACTGGCGCCTCCCTGGCCTCTGCTCCACTCCTACCTTGCCTTTGCACCTAGTTCAAAGGCGTCCTTTTGGAAGGCTTAGGGGCCGGTGGGTTGCACACTGCCAAGAGCTCCAGCAGTGAGGGCTCTATTAGAGGCAATGGGAGGGCAACTGCTTGGCTCCTCAAGCGGTTGCTTGACCGCCCTGACAGCACAGCACGGAGAGCACAAGGCTCACAGAGCCCCTGGCTAGGGTCTGCAGCCCCACACACCCGGCGGCTGACTCCGTGAGCGCCCAGAAGATGTTGACAGACATCATTTCCATAGTGCTCTCCTCCCCAGCAGAGACGTGTGCAGCTGGTTGGGGCCTGCCCCTGCGTGTCTGGGCTCCCGTCCTCAGTCCCAGCTCAGGGAAGCAGCTCCTGAGTCCAGACCTGTAGGAGGCGCGGAGCGTCCCCGCCTGGAAGCCTAGTGCACAGCATGCGGGAAGCGAGCCTCCTCGGGAGAAGAGGAGGAAGCCCTGCTGCGTGCAGTTGCAATCACTTCTTGGGCGAAGCCGAGTGCGCCTCCAGTACGACAGAGCTCCAGCTCTGCTCAGAGGCCCGATGTGGCAGAGTTGCTGGCGTGAGGCTGCTCTGCCCTGGGCCAGCCTTGCCCAGACTTGCCTCGCGGCTAGGCTTCCATTCCTGGAAGGATCAGGCTGCGCGAGACTGGGAGATGCTACTGGCGCCTTCCTGGCCTCAGCTCCACTCCTGCCTTGCCTTTGCACCTAGTCCCCAGGCGTTCTTGTGTAGGGCTTAGTTGCCGGTGGGTTGCACACTGCCAAGCGCTCCAGCAGTGAGGGCTCTATTAGAGGCAATGGGAGGGCAACTGCAGGGCTCCTCAAGCGGTTGCTTGACCGCCCAGACTCAGCACAGCACGGAGAGCACAAGGCTCACAGGGCCCCTGGCTGGGGTCTGCAGCCCCGCACACCCGGAGGCTGACTCCGGGAGCCCCCAGAAGGTGCCTGACAGACGTCATTTCCCTAGTGCTCTCCTCCCCAGCAGAGACGTGTGCAGGTGATTGGGGCCTGCCCCTGCGTGTCTGGGCTCTCTTCCACAGCCCCAGCTCAGGGAAGCAGCCCCTGAGCCAAGACATGTAGGAGGCGCGGGGCGCCCCCGCCTGGAAGCCTAGTGCACAGCATGCGGGAAGCGAACCTCCTCGGGAGAAGAGGAGGCAACCCAGCTGCGTGCGGCTGCACTCACTTCTTGGGCGGAGCCGAGTGCGCCTCCAGTACGACAGAGCTCCAGCTCTGCTCAGAGGCCTAATCTGGCAGAGTTGCTGGCGTGAGGCTCCTCTGCCTTGGGCGAGCCTTGCCCAGACTTGGCTAGCGGCAAGGGTTCCTGTCCAGGAAGGAGCAGGCTGCACGAGACTGGGAGACGCTACTGGCGCCTCCCTGGCCTCAGCTCCGCTCCTACCTTGCCTTTGCACATAGTTCAAAGGCGTCCTTTTGGAAGGCTTACGGGCCGGTGGGTTGTAAACTGCCAAGAGCTTCAGCAGTGAGGGCTCTATTAGAGGCAATGAGAGGGCAACTGCAGGGCTCCTCCAGCGGTTGCTTGACCGCCCAGACTCAGCACAGCACAGAGAGCACAAGGCTCACAGAGCCCCTGGCTAGGGTCTGCAGCCCCACACACCCGGCGGCTGACTCCGTGAGCGCCCAGAAGATGTTGACAGACATCATTTCCCTAGTGCTCTCCTCCCCAGCAGAGACGTGTGCAGCTGGTTGGGGCCTGCCCCTGCGTGTCTGGGCTCCCGTCCTCAGCCCCAGCTCAGGGAAGCAGCTCTTGAGTCCAGACCTGTAGGAGGCGCGGAGCGTCCCCGCCTGGAAGCCTAGTGCACAGCATGCGGGAAGCGAGCCTCCTCGGGAGAAGAGGAGGAAGCCCTGCTGCGTGCAGATGCAATCACTTCTTGGGCGAAGCCGAGTGCGCCTCCAGTACGGCAGAGCTCCAGGTCTGCTCAGAGGCCTAATCTGGCAGAGTTGCTGGCGTGAGGCTGCTGTGCCCTTGGCGAGCCTTGCCCAGACTTGCCTCGCGGCTAGGCTTCCAGTCCAGGAAGGAGCAGGCTGCGCGAGACTGGGAGATGCTACTGGCGCCTTCCTGGCCTCAGCTCCACTCCTGCCTTGCCTTTGCACCTAGTCCCCAGGCGTTCTTGTGGAGGGCTTAGTTGCCGGTGGGTTGCACACTGCCAAGCGCTCCAGCAGTGAGGGCTCTATTAGAGGCAATGGGAAGGCAACTTCATGGCTCCTCCAGCGGTTGCTTGACCGCCCAGACTCAGCACAGCACGGAGAGCACAAGGCTCACAGGGCCCCTGGCTGGGGTCTGCAGCCCCACACACCCGGAAGCTGACTCCGTGAGCGCCCAGAAGGTGTCTGACAGACGTCATTTCCTTAGTGCTCTCCTCCCCAGCAGAGACGTGTGCAGGTGATTGGGGCCTGCCCCTGCGTGTCTGGGCTCCCGTCCTCAGCCCCAGCTCAGGGAAGCAGCTCCTGAGTCAAGACCTGTAGGAGGCGCGAAGCGCCCCCGCCTGGAAGCCTAGTGCACAGCATGCGGGAAGCGAACCTCCTCGGGAGAAGAGGAGGCAACCCAGCTGCGTGCGGCTGCAATCACTTCTTGGGCGGAGCCGAGTGGGCCTCCAGTACGACAGAGCTCCAGCTCTGCTCAGAGGCCCGATGTGGCAGAGTTGCTGGCGTGAGGCTGCTCTGCCCTGGGCGAGCCTTGCCCAGACTTGCCTAGCGGCCAGGGTTCCTGTCCAGGAAGGAGCAGGCTGCACGAGACTGGGAGATGTTACTGGCGCCTCCCTGGCCTCTGCTCCACTCCTACCTTGCCTTTGCACCTAGTTCAAAGGCGTCCTTTTGGAAGGCTTAGGGGCCGGTGGGTTGCACACTGCCAAGAGCTCCAGCAGTGAGGGCTCTATTAGAGGCAATGGGAGGGCAACTGCTTGGCTCCTCAAGCGGTTGCTTGACCGCCCTGACAGCACAGCACGGAGAGCACAAGGCTCACAGAGCCCCTGGCTAGGGTCTGCAGCCCCACACACCCGGCGGCTGACTCCGTGAGCGCCCAGAAGATGTTGACAGACATCATTTCCATAGTGCTCTCCTCCCCAGCAGAGACGTGTGCAGCTGGTTGGGGCCTGCCCCTGCGTGTCTGGGCTCCCGTCCTCAGTCCCAGCTCAGGGAAGCAGCTCCTGAGTCCAGACCTGTAGGAGGCGCGGAGCGTCCCCGCCTGGAAGCCTAGTGCACAGCATGCGGGAAGCGAGCCTCCTCGGGAGAAGAGGAGGAAGCCCTGCTGCGTGCAGTTGCAATCACTTCTTGGGCGAAGCCGAGTGCGCCTCCAGTACGACAGAGCTCCAGCTCTGCTCAGAGGCCCGATGTGGCAGAGTTGCTGGCGTGAGGCTGCTCTGCCCTGGGCCAGCCTTGCCCAGACTTGCCTCGCGGCTAGGCTTCCATTCCTGGAAGGATCAGGCTGCGCGAGACTGGGAGATGCTACTGGCGCCTTCCTGGCCTCAGCTCCACTCCTGCCTTGCCTTTGCACCTAGTCCCCAGGCGTTCTTGTGTAGGGCTTAGTTGCCGGTGGGTTGCACACTGCCAAGCGCTCCAGCAGTGAGGGCTCTATTAGAGGCAATGGGAGGGCAACTGCAGGGCTCCTCAAGCGGTTGCTTGACCGCCCAGACTCAGCACAGCACGGAGAGCACAAGGCTCACAGGGCCCCTGGCTGGGGTCTGCAGCCCCGCACACCCGGAGGCTGACTCCGGGAGCCCCCAGAAGGTGCCTGACAGACGTCATTTCCCTAGTGCTCTCCTCCCCAGCAGAGACGTGTGCAGGTGATTGGGGCCTGCCCCTGCGTGTCTGGGCTCTCTTCCACAGCCCCAGCTCAGGGAAGCAGCCCCTGAGCCAAGACATGTAGGAGGCGCGGGGCGCCCCCGCCTGGAAGCCTAGTTCACAGCATGCAGGAAGCGAGCCTCCTCGGGAGAAGAGGAGGCAACCCAGCTGCGTGCGGCTGCACTCACTTCTTGGGCGGAGCCGAGTGCGCCTCCAGTACGACAGAGCTCCAGCTCTGCTCAGAGGCCTAATCTGGCAGAGTTGCTGGCGTGAGGCTCCTCTGCCCTGGGCGAGCCTTGCCCAGACTTGGCTAGCGGCAAGGGTTCCTGTCCAGGAAGGAGCAGGCTGCACGAGACTGGGAGACGCTACTGGCGCCTCCCTGGCCTCAGCTCCACTCCTACCTTGCCTTTGCACATAGTTCAAAGGCGTCCTTTTGGAAGGCTTACGGGCCGGTGGGTTGCAAACTGCCAAGAGCTTCAGCAGTGGGGGCTCTATTAGAGGCAATGAGAGGGCAACTGCAGGGCTCCTCCAGCGGTTGCTTGACCGCCCAGACTCAGCACAGCACAGAGAGCACAAGGCTCACAGAGCCCCTGGCTAGGGTCTGCAGCCCCACACACCCGGCGGCTGACTCCGTGAGCGCCCAGAAGATGTTGACAGACATCATTTCCCTAGTGCTCTCCTCCCCAGCAGAGACGTGTGCAGCTGGTTGGGGCCTGCCCCTGCGTGTCTGGGCTCCCGTCCTCAGCCCCAGCTCAGGGAAGCAGCTCCTGAGTCCAGACCTGTAGGAGGCGCGGAGCGTCCCCGCCTGGAAGCCTAGTGCACAGCATGCGGGAAGCGAGCCTCCTCGGGAGAAGAGGAGGAAGCCCTGCTGCGCGCAGATGCAATCACTTCTTGGGCGAAGCCGAGTGCGCCTCCAGTACGGCAGAGCTCCAGGTCTGCTCAGAGGCCTAATCTGGCAGAGTTGCTGGCGTGAGGCTGCTGTGCCCTTGGCGAGCCTTGCCCAGACTTGCCTCGCGGCTAGGCTTCCAGTCCAGGAAGGAGCAGGCTGCGCGAGACTGGGAGATGCTACTGGCGCCTTCCTGGCCTCAGCTCCACTCCTGCCTTGCCTTTGCACCTAGTCCCCAGGCGTTCTTGTGGAGGGCTTAGTTGCCGGTGGGTTGCACACTGCCAAGCGCTCCAGCAGTGAGGGCTCTATTAGAGGCAATGGGAAGGCAACTTCATGGCTCCTCCAGCGGTTGCTTGACCGCCCAGACTCAGCACAGCACGGAGAGCACAAGGCTCACAGGGCCCCTGGCTGGGGTCTGCAGCCCCACACACCCGGAAGCTGACTCCGTGAGCGCCCAGAAGGTGTCTGACAGACGTCATTTCCTTAGTGCTCTCCTCCCCAGCAGAGACGTGTGCAGGTGATTGGGGCCTGCCCCTGCGTGTCTGGGCTCCCGTCCTCAGCCCCAGCTCAGGGAAGCAGCTCCTGAGTCAAGACCTGTAGGAGGCGCGAAGCGCCCCCGCCTGGAAGCCTAGTGCACAGCATGCGGGAAGCGAACCTCCTCGGGAGAAGAGGAGGCAACCCAGCTGCGTGCGGCTGCAATCACTTCTTGGGCGGAGCCGAGTGGGCCTCCAGTACGACAGAGCTCCAGCTCTGCTCAGAGGCCCGATGTGGCAGAGTTGCTGGCGTGAGGCTGCTCTGCCCTGGGCGAGCCTTGCCCAGACTTGCCTAGCGGCCAGGGTTCCTGTCCAGGAAGGAGCAGGATGCACGAGACTGGGAGATGTTACTGGCGCCTCCCTGGCCTCAGCTCCACTCCTACCTTGCCTTTGCACCTAGTTCAAAGGTGTCCTTTTGGAAGGCTTAGGGGCCGGTGGGTTGCAAACTGCCAAGAGCTCCAGCAGTGAGGGCTCTATAGAGGCAATGGGAGGGCAACTCTTGGCTCCTCCAGCGGTTGCTTGACCGCCCTGACTCAGCACAGCACGGAGAGCACAAGGCTCACAGAGCCCCTGGCTAGGGTCTGCAGCCCCACACACCCGGCGGCTGACTCCGTGAGCGCCCAGAAGATGTTGACAGACATCATTTCCATTGTGCTCTCCTCCCCAGCAGAGACGTGTGCAGCTGGTTGGGGCTTGCCCCTGCGTGTCTGGGCTCCCGTCCTCAGCCCCAGCTCAGGGAAGCAGCTCCTGAGTCCAGACCTGTAGGAGGCGCGGAGCGTCCCCGCCTGGAAGCCTAGTGCACAGCATGCGGGAAGCGAGCCTCCTCGGGAGAAGAGGAGGAAGCCCTGCTGCGTGCAGTTGCAATCACTTCTTGGGCGAAGCCGAGTGCGCCTCCAGTACGACAGAGCTCCAGCTCTGCTCAGAGGCCCGATGTGGCAGAGTTGCTGGCGTGAGGCTGCTCTGCCCTGGGCCTGCTTTGCCCAGACGTGCCTCGAGGCTAGGCTTCCATTCCTGGAAGGAGCAGGCTGCGCGAGACTGGGAGATGCTACTGGCGCCTTCCTGGCCTCAGCTCCACTTCTGCCTTGCCTTTGCACCTAGTCCCCAGGCGTTCTTGTGTAGGGCTTAGTTGCCGGTGGGTTGCACACTGCCAAGCGCTCCAGCAGTGAGGGCTCTATTAGAGGCAATGGGAGGGCAACTGCAGGGCTCCTCAAGCGGTTGCTTGACCGCCCAGACTCAGCACAGACGGAGAGCACAAGGCTCACAGGGCCCCTGGCTGCGGTCTGCAGCCCCGCACACCCGGAGGCTGACTCCGGGAGCGCCCAGAAAGTGCCTGACAGACGTCATTTCCCTAGTGCTCTCCTCCCCAGCAGAGACGTGTGCAGGTGATTGGGGCCTGCCCCTGCGTGTCTGGGCTCTCTTCCACAGCCCCAGCTCTGGGAAGCAGCCCCTGAGCCAAGACCTGTAGGAGGCGCGGGGCGCCCCCGGCTGGAAGCCTAGTGTACAGCATGCGGGAAGCGAGCCTCTTCGGGAGAAGAGGAGGCAACCCAGCTGCGTGCGGCTGCCATCACTTCTTGGGCGGAGCCGAGTGGGCCTCCAGTACGACAGTCTCCAGCTCTGCTCAGAGGCCCGATGTGGCAGAGTTGCTGGCGTGAGGCTGCTCTGCCCTGGGCGAGCCTTGCCCAGACTTGCCTAGCGGCCAGGGTTCCTGTCCAGGAAGGAGCAGGCTGCACGAGACTGGGAGATGTTACTGGCGCCTCCCTGGCCTCTGCTCCACTCCTACCTTGCCTTTGCACCTAGTTCAAAGGCGTCCTTTTGGAAGGCTTAGGGGCCGGTGGGTTGCACACTGCCAAGAGCTCCAGCAGTGAGGGCTCTATTAGAGGCAATGGGAGGGCAACTGCTTGGCTCCTCAAGCGGTTGCTTGACCGCCCTGACAGCACAGCACGGAGAGCACAAGGCTCACAGAGCCCCTGGCTAGGGTCTGCAGCCCCACACACCCGGCGGCTGACTCCGTGAGCGCCCAGAAGATGTTGACAGACATCATTTCCATAGTGCTCTCCTCCCCAGCAGAGACGTGTGCAGCTGGTTGGGGCCTGCCCCTGCGTGTCTGGGCTCCCGTCCTCAGTCCCAGCTCAGGGAAGCAGCTCCTGAGTCCAGACCTGTAGGAGGCGCGGAGCGTCCCCGCCTGGAAGCCTAGTGCACAGCATGCGGGAAGCGAGCCTCCTCGGGAGAAGAGGAGGAAGCCCTGCTGCGTGCAGTTGCAATCACTTCTTGGGCGAAGCCGAGTGCGCCTCCAGTACGACAGAGCTCCAGCTCTGCTCAGAGGCCCGATGTGGCAGAGTTGCTGGCGTGAGGCTGCTCTGCCCTGGGCCAGCCTTGCCCAGACTTGCCTCGCGGCTAGGCTTCCATTCCTGGAAGGATCAGGCTGCGCGAGACTGGGAGATGCTACTGGCGCCTTCCTGGCCTCAGCTCCACTCCTGCCTTGCCTTTGCACCTAGTCCCCAGGCGTTCTTGTGTAGGGCTTAGTTGCCGGTGGGTTGCACACTGCCAAGCGCTCCAGCAGTGAGGGCTCTATTAGAGGCAATGGGAGGGCAACTGCAGGGCTCCTCAAGCGGTTGCTTGACCGCCCAGACTCAGCACAGCACGGAGAGCACAAGGCTCACAGGGCCCCTGGCTGGGGTCTGCAGCCCCGCACACCCGGAGGCTGACTCCGGGAGCCCCCAGAAGGTGCCTGACAGACGTCATTTCCCTAGTGCTCTCCTCCCCAGCAGAGATGTGTGCAGGTGATTGGGGCCTGCCCCTGCGTGTCTGGGCTCTCTTCCACAGCCCCAGCTCAGGGAAGCAGCCCCTGAGCCAAGACATGTAGGAGGCGCGGGGCGCCCCCGCCTGGAAGCCTAGTTCACAGCATGCGGGAAGCGAGCCTCCTCGGGAGAAGAGGAGGCAACCCAGCTGCGTGCGGCTGCACTCACTTCTTGGGCGGAGCCGAGTGCGCCTCCAGTACGACAGAGCTCCAGCTCTGCTCAGAGGCCTAATCTGGCAGAGTTGCTGGCGTGAGGCTCCTCTGCCCTGGGCGAGCCTTGCCCAGACTTGGCTAGCGGCAAGGGTTCCTGTCCAGGAAGGAGCAGGCTGCACGAGACTGGGAGACGCTACTGGCGCCTCCCTGGCCTCAGCTCCACTCCTACCTTGCCTTTGCACATAGTTCAAAGGCGTCCTTTTGGAAGGCTTACGGGCCGGTGGGTTGTAAACTGCCAAGAGCTTCAGCAGTGAGGGCTCTATTAGAGGCAATGAGAGGGCAACTGCAGGGCTCCTCCAGCGGTTGCTTGACCGCCCAGACTCAGCACAGCACAGAGAGCACAAGGCTCACAGAGCCCCTGGCTAGGGTCTGCAGCCCCACACACCCGGCGGCTGACTCCGTGAGCGCCCAGAAGATGTTGACAGACATCATTTCCATTGTGCTCTCCTCCCCAGCAGAGACGTGTGCAGCTGGTTGGGGCCTGCCCCTGCGTGTCTGGGCTCCCGTCCTCAGGCCCAGCTCAGGGAAGCAGCTCCTGAGTCCAGACCTGTAGGAGGCGCGGAGCGTCCCCGCCTGGAAGCCTAGTGCACAGCATGCGGGAAGCGAGCCTCCTCGGGAGAAGAGGAGGAAGCCCTGCTGCGTGCAGATGCAATCACTTCTTGGGCGAAGCCGAGTGCGCCTCCAGTACGGCAGAGCTCCAGGTCTGCTCAGAGTCCTAATCTGGCAGAGTTGCTGGCGTGAGGCTGCTGTGCCCTTGGCGAGCCTTGCCCAGACTTGCCTCGCGGCTAGGCTTCCAGTCCAGGAAGGAGCAGGCTGCGCGAGACTGGGAGATGCTACTGGCGCCTTCCTGGCCTCAGCTCCACTTCTGCCTTGCCTTTGCACCTAGTCCCCAGGCGTTCTTGTGTAGGGCTTAGTTGCCGGTGGGTTGCACACTGCCAAGCGCTCCAGCAGTGAGGGCTCTATTAGAGGCAATGGGAGGGCAACTGCAGGGCTCCTCAAGCGGTTGCTTGACCGCCCAGACTCAGCACAGACGGAGAGCACAAGGCTCACAGGGCCCCTGGCTGCGGTCTGCAGCCCCGCACACCCGGAGGCTGACTCCGGGAGCGCCCAGAAAGTGCCTGACAGACGTCATTTCCCTAGTGCTCTCCTCCCCAGCAGAGACGTGTGCAGGTGATTGGGGCCTGCCCCTGCGTGTCTGGGCTCTCTTCCACAGCCCCAGCTCTGGGAAGCAGCCCCTGAGCCAAGACCTGTAGGAGGCGCGGGGCGCCCCCGGCTGGAAGCCTAGTGTACAGCATGCGGGAAGCGAGCCTCTTCGGGAGAAGAGGAGGCAACCCAGCTGCGTGCGGCTGCAATCACTTCTTGGGCGGAGCCGAGTGGGCCTCCAGTACGACAGAGCTCCAGCTCTGCTCAGAGGCCCGATGTGGCAGAGTTGCTGGCGTGAGGCTGCTCTGCCCTGGGCGAGCCTTGCCCAGACTTGCCTAGCGGCCAGGGTTCCTGTCCAGGAAGGAGCAGGCTGCACGAGACTGGGAGATGTTACTGGCGCCTCCCTGGCCTCTGCTCCACTCCTACCTTGCCTTTGCACCTAGTTCAAAGGCGTCCTTTTGGAAGGCTTAGGGGCCGGTGGGTTGCACACTGCCAAGAGCTCCAGCAGTGAGGGCTCTATTAGAGGCAATGGGAGGGCAACTGCTTGGCTCCTCAAGCGGTTGCTTGACCGCCCTGACAGCACAGCACGGAGAGCACAAGGCTCACAGAGCCCCTGGCTAGGGTCTGCAGCCCCACACACCCGGCGGCTGACTCCGTGAGCGCCCAGAAGATGTTGACAGACATCATTTCCATAGTGCTCTCCTCCCCAGCAGAGACGTGTGCAGCTGGTTGGGGCCTGCCCCTGCGTGTCTGGGCTCCCGTCCTCAGTCCCAGCTCAGGGAAGCAGCTCCTGAGTCCAGACCTGTAGGAGGCGCGGAGCGTCCCCGCCTGGAAGCCTAGTGCACAGCATGCGGGAAGCGAGCCTCCTCGGGAGAAGAGGAGGAAGCCCTGCTGCGTGCAGTTGCAATCACTTCTTGGGCGAAGCCGAGTGCGCCTCCAGTACGACAGAGCTCCAGCTCTGCTCAGAGGCCCGATGTGGCAGAGTTGCTGGCGTGAGGCTGCTCTGCCCTGGGCCAGCCTTGCCCAGACTTGCCTCGCGGCTAGGCTTCCATTCCTGGAAGGATCAGGCTGCGCGAGACTGGGAGATGCTACTGGCGCCTTCCTGGCCTCAGCTCCACTCCTGCCTTGCCTTTGCACCTAGTCCCCAGGCGTTCTTGTGTAGGGCTTAGTTGC
Source organism: Capricornis sumatraensis (assembly GCF_032405125.1). NCBI lineage: Eukaryota > Metazoa > Chordata > Mammalia > Artiodactyla > Bovidae > Capricornis > Capricornis sumatraensis. The sequence continues at coordinate 50,052,712 of NC_091076.1, forward strand.
CGGTGGGTTGCACACTGCCAAGCGCTCCAGCAGTGAGGGCTCTATTAGAGGCAATGGGAGGGCAACTGCAGGGCTCCTCAAGCGGTTGCTTGACCGCCCAGACTCAGCACAGCACGGAGAGCACAAGGCTCACAGGGCCCCTGGCTGGGGTCTGCAGCCCCGCACACCCGGAGGCTGACTCCGGGAGCCCCCAGAAGGTGCCTGACAGACGTCATTTCCCTAGTGCTCTCCTCCCCAGCAGAGACGTGTGCAGGTGATTGGGGCCTGCCCCTGCGTGTCTGGGCTCTCTTCCACAGCCCCAGCTCA